>NW_028270162.1:28145245-28489970 GCF_037043375.1 Chiloscyllium plagiosum | reverse complement strand
AGTAAGTCCATTCGGCCCATTGAGTCCACTCCGCCATTCAATCATGGCTGATGGGCAGTTCAACCCCACTTACCCGCATTCTCCCCGTAGCCCTTAATTCCTTGTGACATCAAGAATTTATCAATTTCTGCCTTGAAGACATTTAACGTCCCGGCCTCCACTGCACTCCGCAGCAATGAATTCCACAGGCCCACCACTCTCTGGCTGAAGAAATGTTTCCGCATTTCTGTTCTGAATTTACCCCCTCTATTTCTAAGGCTGTGTCCACGGGTCCTCGTCTCCTCACCTAACGGAAACAATTTCCTAGCATCCACCCATTCCAAGCCATGTATTATCTTCTAAGTTTCTATTAGATCTCTGCTTAATCTTCTAAACTCCAATGAATACAATCCCAGGATCCTCAGCCGTTCCTCATATGTTAGACCTACCATTCCAGGGATCATCTGTGTGAATCTCCGCTGGACATGCTCCAGTGCCAGTGTGTCCTTCCTGAGGTGTGGGAACCAAAACTGGACACAGTACTCCAAATGGGGCCTAACCAGAGCTTTATAAAGTCTCAGTAGCACAACGGTGCTTTTATATTCCAACCCTCTTGAGATAATTGACATTGCATTCGCTTTCTTAATCACAGACTCAACCTGCATGTTTACCTTTAGAGAATCCTCAACTAGCACTCCCAGATCCCTCTGTACTTTGGCTTTACGAATTTTCTCACCGTTTGGAAACTAGTCCATGCTTGTATTCTTTTTACCAAAGTGCAAGACCTCGCATTTGCTCACATTGAATTCCATCAGCCATTTCCTGGACCACTCTTCCAAACTGTCTAGATCCTTCTGTAGCCTCCCCACTTCCTCAGTACTACCTGCCTGTCCACCTAACTTTGTATCATCGGCAAACTTCGCTAAAATGCCCCCAGTCCCTTCATCCAGATCATTAATATATAATGTGAACAGCTGCGGCCCCAACACTGAACCCTGCGGGACACCGCTTGTCACCGGCTGCCATTCCGAAAAAGAACCTTTTATCCCAACTCTCTGCCTTCTGTCAGACAGCCAATCCTCAATCCATACCAGTAGCTCACCTCGAACACCATGGGCCCTCACCTTGCTCAGCAGCCTCCCCCGTGGCACCTTATCAAAGGCCTTTTGGAAGTCTAGGTAGACCACATCCACTGGGTTTCCCCGGTCTAACCTACTAGTCACCTCTTCAAAGAACTCCAACAAGTTTGTCAGGCACGACCTCCCCTTACTAAATCCATGTTGACTTGTTCTAATCCGAACCTGCTCTTCCAAGAATTTAGAAACCTCATCCTTAATGATGGATTCTAGAATTTTACCAACAACTGAGGTTAGGCTAATTGGCCTATAATTTTCCATCTTTTGTCTTGATCCTTTCTTGATCCTTTCTCTGCTCTCTCTTCTCTCTCGCGCTCTCCTTGCGTGCTCTCCTCTCGCGCGCTCTTTTTCTCTTTTTCTCTCTCTGTTTTCTCCTCTCTCTCATCTATGTGGGCTAGATGTAATATACCACATAAAAATAGAATAGTTGATGCTTCTGAGTTGGTTATGACAGATTGACAGAGCATTGTTAAGGAACTGGGTGCCACTTGACATTATGTTAACACTCATTAAGGCTGTATGGCATTTTGATTATCAAGCCTTAAACAAATGCTCTCTTCTAACAGTGACCAGTTAATCAGGAATAAACTTGCTGCAGAACATTCCGAGCATTACACAATCGAGGCTTTGATGACGATTTTTGAAACACGGAGGATATCCTGGGAAGCTTTGTCATGACTTCACCAAGACTTGATATCAATGTTTATTCTGGAGAATCTTAAAAGGCTTCCCCTAAAAGGAGTAAGTGTCATACTATTTTCCTTTTACAGCATACTTTGCAGACATTAACAGGAGAAAGGGAATGATTGTTCATTACCATCTTACTGGGGTTTCACTTAGTTTGCAGAAGGAATGGGAGGATCGTAAAGTGAAGGGGTATGTGGGTTAGATAGATCTTAGATTAGGATAAAAGGTTGGCACAACACAGAGGGCTGAAGTGCTTGTACTCTGTTGTACTCATCTATGTTCTATGTGGACATGACACCCTGTAGAGCAACAGTCGCCACTGCTGGAGATGGAACAGGAGGGTGACATTAGCCCCTTCTGCCCTGTCGGTGAAGGGAAATTTTTGAAACAATTATTCCCTGGTGGAATATGGGTGAAGCTGGCTGGCCAGCATTTATTGCCCATCACTAGTTGCCCTTGAGAAGGTGTAGGTGAGTTACCATGATGCATCACTGCAGTCCATTTGGTGTAGGTAGACCTACAATGCTGCTGGGGAGAAAGTTCCAGGGCTTTGACTCGACAACTCTGAAGGAGCAGCGATATATTTCCAAGTGAGTGGCTTGGTGTGGAACTTGATGGTGGTCCCATGTATCTCCTGCCCTTGTCCTTCTAGTTGGTTGTGGGTTTGGAAGGTGCTGCGTAAAGATCTTTGGTGAACTTCTGTAGTGCATCGTGTAAGTACTCAATGGCGGGGGCAATGCGTTTGTGGATGTGGTGCCAACTAAGTGGGCTGTTTTGTCCTGTTTCTTGCATGTTGTTGGAGCTGCACCCATCTACATGAGTGGAGAGTGTTCTGTCACAACCATTGTACCTTGCTGAGGCTCCTGCAGAATGTCTCCTCCTTAACACATCCTTTCCAAGGGCCTCCAGAACTTCCCCTGAGCGCCAGGAGTATCTCTCAATCCCTGGGACATCCTCATATTGATGTCTTTCACAGCTAGCACATTGAACTGTAAGCATTCAGTGAGAGTTGGTATGTGGGAGTAACGTACACACTCCAGAAAGATTGTGTCTGATCTGCAGTTACTAATAAATACGAAACCTGTGTTTGTAAGTTTCAGTACCTGCAACAGGAAGGTAGTGGTGTGGTGGGTGATGCCACCAGCTTATAATCCAAAGCTCCAGGCTAACGTACTGGAAACCTGGGTTTAAATCCCACCACAGCAGATAGTGACAATTGAATTTAATAACAAAAAATCTGGAATTGAAATCTCTCTCTTGGTGACCATGTAGTCACCATCATTTGTCCCAAAATCTCTACATTCCTGGGACATCCCCATATCTGTTTCTTTCACAAGCAATACACTGAACCGCAAGTGTTCAGTGAGAGTTGGTATGTGAGAGTAACGTACTCAGCTCCAGT
This sequence comes from Chiloscyllium plagiosum, assembly GCF_037043375.1. Taxonomy (NCBI): domain Eukaryota; kingdom Metazoa; phylum Chordata; class Chondrichthyes; order Orectolobiformes; family Hemiscylliidae; genus Chiloscyllium; species Chiloscyllium plagiosum. The sequence goes on along the minus strand of NW_028270162.1, from coordinate 28,486,766 downwards.
AGTGTTGATGAACGAGATTATAATTTGGAGCCCCAGGCTAATGTACGAGGAACCTGGGTTCACTGACTGCCCTTTTCCTTTTGGGAAAGAAATCTGCCATCATTACCTGCTCTGGTCTATATGTGACTCCAGACCTGTAGCAATGTGGTTGACTCTTCATTGGCTCTTTGCCATCTGAAATGGCCAATCAGTTCAAGGGCAACTAGGAATGGGCACCAAAACTCATCATGGCAATGACAACCAAATCCCATACGAGAATAATGAGAAAAATCTAAATGCTGAGCAAAGAGTGCAGTTTCTTTTCCTTGTTTTTTTCTTCTGATTTTGCCTATCAGCAAAATGCATGGCATTGGTGTAGTGATGGGAAAACCGAACACATGCAATTGCCCCTTTTTTAATGGCAGCAGCTGCGATCCGGTAAGTTTCAAGCTCCAGAACTTGAAAGTGAGTGAATGGTGGAATTGGTGAGATGCATGGTTGGGTCAGGTAGTCCAGGGTAGTCAGGTTGTATCTAGTCATGTGAGAGAGGGGTACAAGTTGAGTGATCAGCGGATATAGTATTATCAGGTCAGGGAGAGGTGATTGGGGGTCAATTGTGGAATTACTCAGGTGTTGGACTATATTTCAATCTGTCTAATGTTTCCTGGGTAACTATTCAGGTAAGCAGGGCTTAGCTAGCTCTGTTGACTTGATGGCTAGACTGTCACACATGCTGGCAGCATAGATTAGATTAGATTTTTTTTTGATTAGGTTGGTGGGCGGCACGGTGGCACAGTGGTTAGCACTGCTGCCTCACAGCGCCAGAGACCCGGGTTCAATTCCCGCCTCAGGCGACTGACTGTGTGGAGTTTGCACGTTCTCCCCGTGTCCGCGTGGGTTTCCTCCGGGTGCTCCGGTTTCCTCCCACAGTCACAAAGATGTGCAGGGCCAGGTGAATTGGCCATGCTAAATTGCCCATAGTGTTAGGTAAGGGGTAAATGTAGGGGTATGGGTGGGTTTCGCTTCGGCGGGTCGGTGTGGACTTGTTGGGCCGAAGGGCCTGTTTCCACACTGTGTAATGTAATGTAATCTAATCTAATCTAATCCACTTAGTGTGGAAACAGGCTCTTCGGCCCAACAAGTCCAAACCGACCCGCCGAAGTGCAACCCACCCAGATCTTTTCCCCTACATTTACTCCCTCACCTAACACTATGGGCAATTTAGCATGGCCAATTCACCTGACCTGCACATTTTTGGATTGTGGGAGGAAACCGGAGCACCCGGAGGAAACCCACGCAGACACGGGGAGAATGTGCAAACTCCACACAGTCAGTCGCCTGAGGCGGGAATTGAACCCGGGTCTCTGGCGCTGTAGGTTTGATCACCACATCAACTGTGGCTATTCATGGAGGCCTATCTCTTCAACTTACTGCACTCCTCTGGGGTGGGTACCCTCAACCTATACATAACCAATCGTCTCTCTAATGGAGACAGGTGCCTATGCCTCCTTTGAATTTTGATAAATCTTCCTATGTGTGTAGAAGGGTTCACTTTAATTTTAAATGCTAAGCTATAAATCAACTATACTCCTAGGTTGGCTCTCGCAAATTCTTGCAAAAAGGTCTGCTAATCCTGATTAGAATCAACATCTTGCTAGGTACCAGTATGCTTTTACAAATCTCACAATCTGTTCAGTTCACTGCAGTACGTTTACAGGAATGATGCTCAATAAAAGCAGCGATTTTTCAGTTGATTTACTTCAGGACACCAGTTAGTGCATTCTGGCTGACTTGGTATATGTGTCTTGTCCTGTTCCATTGACTAGAATCTCCTTTTTACTCCTCTTAGTTTTTCTCTTTGCAGACCAGTGAGCAGGGTTGTTTTCTTTTAATTTTTTTGTTGGCCACTACCCCCCTGCTCTTAATCAAAGATACCCTGAAATCTAATTGTCTTACTAATGCATGAACAGTATATGATCAGCCTTTGGCTAATCAATGTATCAAATTTATGATTTGTTTCTTTTAAGACTGAAGTTCATATTACAGATGTCACCTTCCTACTATCTCCTGATTAGTTTTGAGAGATAATTTATGGAATCATCCCTTTCATTTCAACTTGTTCCTTTTAGTTTACTAACTTCATCAATCTCTACCAGTATAATAATTTGTTGTCTGCTTGGCGATTAGGTAATGTCATTTAATGCGTTTAATTGGACATTTGAAATCATATTAATACAATTAAATATTCTGGAGAGTTTCAAAGCCATTTTCAAAAGATGGCTTTGATGTCTTTTGTTCTCCAGAGAAAGTGTCACATTACTCTGACCTTATCACCACACTGGAATATGTTAACATTGAAATGACAAAATAAACGTGAGATACAGCAAAATTCATAAAGGTCAAAATGACCTTATGAAATCTATTATGGAGCTTATATTCCAAAGTAATGTATATCCATGTGCCTGTTGCATTCCTTTTAACTGTTACCTTTTGAATCCAATTATTTACAAAACTCTGCCATTCTAGGAAATATGTCTTGAAACCAAATAAATCTCTCCATTTCAAAGATTTTACATTTGCCGTGTATTAAACAAAATCATTGTTGTGGTCTCTTCCATCATTTGACCCAAAAGCAAAACATATCTTCCATTTAACACACACATACCAGTTGAGAAAAGCCAAATGTGACAGCAATGTATTTTACTGAACATGTGTCAAGACCCCAGACACTCCCACTACACCCCCCCCCCCCCCCCGTCACACCCTCCTGGGTCAGTAACATTCCCATCTTGAGGCATGGGTCTGGCCATAGAGTCGTACACCATGGAAGCAGACGCTTTGGTCCAACTCGTACGTGCTGACCATGATCTCAAACTAAACCAATCCCACTTACCTATGCTTGGCCCATATCCCTCCAAACCTTTCCTATTCATCAACTTGGTCTTCCAGAAACAGGAAGATTTGGCCCAGATATAAATCACAATCTCAAGTCCCAACATTGGGCCTATTTGATGCGATTCAGATTATAATCTTCACTATTTATCTGAAATAACATCCATTAACAAGGTAGAATGATCATGAAATTAAGAGAACATTGAGACATTAATATGGGGAAATTGATTAGAGAAGACACATTAAGTCCATCTGAAATGGATTAATTTATATAATTAGGAATAGGCTTATTATAGAGTTGATCAGTATTGTACTGTACTAATGCATGTGGTTTTAACATAGGGGTGGGAGGGTAAATGTGATTATAACATAGAACATTACAGCACAGTACAGGCCCTTCTGCCCTCGATGTTGCACCGAGCTGTGAAGCCCACCTAACCTACACAATTCCATTTTCGTCCATATGACTATCTAATGATCATTTGAATGCCCTGATGTTGGCGAGTCTACTACTGTTGCAGACAGTGTGTTCCATGCCCCTACTACTCTGAGTAAAGAAACTACCTCTGACATCTGTCCTATATCTATCACCCCTCAATTTTAAGGTATGCCCCCTCGTGCTAGCCATCAGCATCCAAGGAAAAAGGCTGTCATTGTCCACCCTATCTAACTATCTGTTTATCTTGTATGTCTTAATTAAGTCACCTCTCAACCTCCTTCTCTCCAATAAAAACAGCCTCAAGTCCCTCAGTCTTTCCTTGTAAGACCTTCCCTCTATACCCGGCAACATCCTAGTAAATCTCCTCTCAACCCTTTCCAAAGCTTCCACATCCTTCCTATAATGCAGTGACCAAAACTGTACGCAATACTTCAAATGTGGCTGCATCAGAGTTTTGTACAGCTACAGCACAACTTCATGGTTCTGAAACGCAATCCCTCTACTAATAAAAGCTAACACACCATATGCCTTGTCAACAACATTTGTTGTGTATTAAACAAAATGGGGTGGTAACTTTCAGGAATCTATGTACAGAGATCTCTCTGCTCATCTACACTACCAAGAATTTTACCATTAGCCCAGCACTCTGCATTCCTATTGCCCCTTCCAAAGTGAATCACCTCATACGTTTCTGCATTAAATTCCATTTGCCACCTCTCAGCCCAGCTCTGCAGCTTATCTATGTCTCACTGTAACCTACAACATCTTTCCTTCATCACTATCCACAAGTCTACTGACCTTCATGTCATCAGCAAATTTACTAACCCATCCTTCTATGCTCTCATCTATGCCATTTTATAAATCACAAACAACAGTGGACCCAAAACAGATCCTTGCGGTACCCCACTAGCAACTGGACTCCAGGGTGAAAATTTCCTATCAACCACCACCCGGTCGTCTTTCAGCGAGCCAATTTCTGATCCAAACTGCTAAATCACCCTCAATCTCATGCCTTAGTATTTTGTGCAATAGCCTATCATGGGGAGCCTTTATCAAACGCCTTACTGAAATCCATCCACATCAACTGCATTACCCTCATCCACCTTTTTGGTCACCTTCTCAAGTAACTCAGTAAGGCATGGCCTACCCTTCACAAAACCATGTAGACTATCCCTAATCAACTTATTCCTTTCTAGATGATTATGAATCCTATCTCTTAGAACTTTGTCCAACACTTTACCCACAACCGAAGTACGGTTCACTGGTCTATAATTTCCAGGGTTGTATCTACTCCCCTTGAACAAGGGAACAACATTTGCTATCCTCCAGTCTTTTGGCACTATTCCTGTAGACAATGATGACATAAAAATCAAAGCCAAAGGCTCGGCAATCTCCTCCTTGGCTTCCCAGAGAATCCTAGGATGAATCCCATCTGGCCCAGGGGTCTTAACTAGTTTTACACTTTCCAGAATTGCTAACACCTTCTCCTTGTGAACCTTAATCCTATCTAGTCTAGTCGCCTGTATATCAGTATTCTCCTCAACAACAATGTCTATCTGGCTGCAAGAGATCAAGACTGTTAACAATAGGAAAGCTGGAGTTTATTGCCTTAATCCCGAGCAAGTAATAATACATTAACAACATATCTCCAATGCTGATTTCCAAACCCCCTTAGTATTATGTGAGCCAATGGAAATTTAACTCGTTGCATGATACATGCTAAGTGGATTGGCCGTGTGAAATTACCCATAGTGTCAGGGATATGTAGGTTGGGTGCACTAGCCATGGGAAATATGGGGCTATAGGGATAGGGTTGGAGGATGGGTCAAAGTGGAATGCTCGTCAGAGTGGACTCGTTGGGCTGAATGGCCTGTTTCTACACTGTAGGGATTCTGTGAATAGCACTATCTGCCATATATTAACATCATGCATTAATGACTAAGTTTGTTATTTTGTTCCCAAGGTTGCAACAGTACAATCTTTTGACATTCCACGGCTTCTTTTTCCAGCTGTGCCCTTACTGTTGCAATTACAATTGTTAAAGCTTTCATTCTGGATTGATCACTGAAGTAAGTGAGATTACAAAAAAATTAAATTTCCCCTGAAATTCTTTTTTATTGACGTTAATTGATGGTTAAATCTCTTATTAGACCCCAGGGAAAATCCCCTGCTGTTCTGATCTCCCCCCGAGTGAGCAGGACAGGACCTCTGTTTAAAATCTCATTTAAATGATGGCACCTCTGACAGGGCAGCACTCTTGCACTGATGTGTTGGCCTAAATTAGGGGCTCAGACACTGGAACAACTATTGAGTTGGGGCCTGGGCATTGAGCTACAGCAGAAAGCAACATATCTAACTTAGTTGGGTTTTAACACAGAATCAGTCATTTTCAGGTAGACAGTTTAGACCTCCAATAAACACATGTCACACTATTGCAGGAAACAGTTGTGCTATCTGTGCATATTAGTGGCTTTCATTTCTCACCGACTATTCCATGTAACTGAATGACCTGATAAGCACATGTTTGTGGTTATTCATTTCCTAACTCATTTCGTCTGCTGTTACACCCATTCTCTGGATTCCTTTTAACTGTGGACGTTTTTCACAGTAAGTTTCAGTTAAGTGAGAACTCTCTGCTACCTGTGCTTTGGGACATTTATCAACAGAAAAGGAATCGACGTAAATTCAAGTCATTGCAGCTGCATCCATGTTCTTTTATTTTGCACTCTGTTCTGTATTATTTCTGATTAAAGCTGTGAGGGGGTTGCTATTCTTTGCAAGTGAGGGCACTATATGATTCAGCGATTGCTAAAAGTGCCCCCTCTCCTGGTTGTAGTCAGAACTGAAGAGAGGGGGAAGTGTGCCTGGAGTGGTTGCTGTTGGTTTAAATCCAATCTGCTTGGTGCTCCCCAGTATTGCATAAATCAAACTGCTTTTGTGCAACGGTCACGTCAGATTCCCAGAGCCCTGTTCTTGCAGTAAATTGTCCCTCTACTCTACACCCAAGCTGTGTTCTGCTGATAACAGAGAACTGCAGATTTTCAGCTTTCAAGTTAGTGAGCTCTTCAAGGGAAATGCTTTCTCACCCACGCTTTTAAAGTTCATGACCTTGAACTTTTTCTTTGCTGAAGGGCAACACCAAGTGTCCCAATGCAATAAAACTTCTGATTACATGCAATGTTAACTGGGAGATCAGAATTGTTTTGCTGCTGAAGGATGCTATTCGGTCCATTCTGTTGGCACTGGCTCGCTGAATAGCCATTCTAATGGAGTGACATTTTCTTGTTTTTTCCAAACTACTCTGCCATTAAACAACTATCTTGACACAACCTCCCGGAGGCCTGTATCCCATCACAGAGTCGCCCTTTACTTGCACATTGAGAGTTCTTGATACCTTTCCAGTTTCCTCAGAGCTAGCTGTCAGAGGGAACAGGATGTCTGACATTCCTGTTTATATCTGTCAGCCAGGGCTCTCTGGGGTGGTTAATCTGATCCAATCAAAGAAGTCCTATTCTATGTGGTCCACCTGGCTGACCTCATTGCAATCACTACAATCCTCTTCATCTGAAGATATTTGTTTTTGCTGGTTCTTTTTTTGGTAGCTCCTCCTGGGGCATTTTAGCACCAGCTTAGGTTCCTCCATCTCTGTCTCTAGGGGATCCGTGTAAAGCTTGCTCGCTCGCTCGCTCTCTCTCTCTCTCTCTCTCTCTCTAAGAGGCCAATGCGTCTGCCGTTTCCATCTCAGATTCTGAGGTATCTTCAATGCTGGCTGGAGAGGGAGAACCCATGGGTCCCTGAACTTTCAGAAAGGCCATCCAGGAGCCAGGCATGTTTTGCTCCTGCATCGTTTGCAAGTTTGTAGCTTTCGAGTGGTCTACCTACCCAAAAATGTGCTGACATTTAGCACTCTCCCTCACTGTGGTATTTTCATTTGAGTAGCTAGCTGCCAAAGTAGAAAGTTGTGTGGGCCAGATGTCATACACCACGTAAAAATAGAACAGTGAATGCTCCTGAGTTGGTTATGACAGATTGTGAGAGGATTGTTAAATAACTGAGTGCCAGTTGAAGGTATGTTAATACCCCCATTAAGGCGGTACAGCATTTTGATGGTCAGGTCTCAAACTAATGCCCTTTTCTAACAGTGACCAGTTAATCAAGAATAAACTTGCTGCAGAACACTCCGAGCCCTTCAAAATAGAGGCTGTGAAGATGATTTTTGAAACACATCAGCGGACATCCTGATATGGTGCTTCAGGGGATGTTAGGCTCCTAATAACTGAAAAAGCTGTAGGTCCACAAGCTGTCAGGAGAATTACTCATTGCTTTTGATCTGCCACAATGTCATTTACCCAGAGAAAGTAATGCATTCTACATACAGAGGAACCTTGATTATCCAAACGAGATGAGCGGGCACTATTCTGTTTGGATAATTGAATATTTGGTTAATTGATATCCTCTGGAGCTCAGAGTTTTCTGTGAAGTCTGGATACCGTCGGGGGACTAAGCAGCAGCACACTGTGTGCTAGCCCCTGCCTGTCCCCCAAATCCTGTCTGCCCCCACCCCGCCTCCCACTCCTGCCTGGCCCCCAACCCAACCCTGCCCCTCCCGTCCACCCACCAAATCCTGTCTGCCTGTCCTCCCACCCACTCCCAACCCTGCCTGCCTCCCAAGCATGCCCCCAAAACCCATCTGCCGCCAACCCTGTCCGCGCCCTCCCAACCCACCATCTCCAAAAAGCACGCGCACACACATACGCTCACACATACACGCACACATTTTAACTTCAACGTTTTGACAGATTTCACCTTTGACTTGTACAGGACATTGTTGGAGAGATTTTCTAGGAAAGGAGGGTTCAGGGTATGTCTTTGTGTAGAAGTCCAGGGAAAGTGTAGGGGGAAGAGAGAGATGGTAGGAGGTCAGTTGTTTGGCGACAGTGCTTGGACTGTCCAGAATTGTTCTCAGCAGCATTTCAGTGAGCCGAGTTTGTTTTTAATCATTGTACCTGTAAACAAAGCCGGGATTGGGGTTGAAACAGCTCTTTGACGTAACGTTTCTACCGGGACCTTGAGATCTCCTTTCGGATAATCCGATATTCGGATAATCGAGGTTCCTTTGTGCTGGGCTCAGTCTTCCACAGCAGGGTCAAATAAATCAAGCTTCCCCGATAATGGCGTGATGCTTACCTGAACGCAAAGATGTCTGTTGTGAGTAAATTTCGTGAGAAGCAGGGTTTTCTCTCATTGCTACTGAAATAATTCCACAGGGTGTTATACCCTCACCAAGTCACCCTTTTATTTACACCTGGAGAGTCTTTGACATTGATCTGGCTCTGAGTGTCAGGATGTTTGATGCTTCTGTTTTAATCTCCCTGATTGGGGCTGTTAATCTGACCCAGTCAGGGAACTCCTATTCTATGAGGTCCACCTGGCTGACCTCATTACAATCACTACACCTCTAATGCCCTCTGGAGTACCACACTTGAATCTGCTTCTACCGCTCTTCCAGGCAGTGCATTCGATACTGAAACAACCCGTGATAAAAATAACTTTTTCGCATATCATGTTTGCTTCTTTCGCAATGAATCTGCTGTTTTATTCTCTAATCTTTGTTTTTGACTACTCTGTACAAACTCTTCACGGCTTTGAAAGCTTCTACCAAATCTTCTCTTAGCCTTCTCCGCTTGTAGGGTGTGTGTACACACGCTCACATATGATGAAATCACTCTCAACCTTTGGCTGTAGTGCTGCAGTTGCATAGTCACCACAACAAGATCTGAGGAGCTGTTTATTGCAATGGTTACTATCTGTTCATGCACTGAACTCCATCTTGCTGGCTCAGTATCACTGCTTTGGTTGAGAATTTCTTCCTTGAACACCATTATCACACCATGGGTACATTTAGCTCTTAAGTTACATGTGTGCTACTTTCCCAATCACCTGCTACATCTGACAGCCAAATACTTGAGGGATTTTAGAGTTGCCCAAACACACTTTGCCATTTCTGGTTTCAGAAACATTTTCTCAATTAATGTTGAAACTGGTTTCCCACTGAGAGTTGCTTTTCATCCCACATATTCCAAATAACATTAGCAAGATATTAAGCTCGGCTCTCCTTGGTTAGGTCCTCACTCTTACTTATTACATGTGCAGCTACAGCAGATAAGGAAGATAACAGCCCACCAGGTGCAACCAAAGGAGCACAGGGCTACCCAGGGCATCTTGGGTATTGTGTGGTTGAAACTTTCCACTTGTTCAAGTTAGCACTTAGCCATCTCTGACTTGGTGTTGCTGATGAATGGGGTGAATGTTGATGCTGGTGGATGGGCTGTTGATTAGACATGCTGCTTTGTCCTGGATGATGACCAACTTCTCGAACATTGTTGAGGCTGCACTCATCCAGGCAAGTGGGGAGTACCTCAGTCACACACCTGCCTTAGGCCTTGTAAATGGCTGTCAGACTTTGAGGAGTCAGGAGGTGAGTTATTTGAATCAAGTTTTATTGTAGTCCTTCCTTGGGTAAGGAGACCAAAACTCTTATATAGTGCTCCAGACATGGCCTCATCGTTTGCCCTGTGGTTATTTTAGTCGACCTGTTCAGACATGCTGTGGCGCATGTCCAGAGCACTTGAATCCAAACCTCCTGGTCCAGAGGTGGGAACACTACCACTGTCCTCCAACAGGCCAAGCATAGTAGAGGTATTTTCTAACCAGCCTGCTCAGAGGTGTTATTACATACCTCTGGAGCAGATGGGACTTGAACCTGGGCCTCCTGGTTTGGAGGTGGGGACACTACCACTGCAATACACTAGCCCTACCATGTTTCCTGTCCAATTGCAGAGTTTGTTCATCAACCCAGCTTTGAAAAAGAACATGGCCAGTCTCAGGAAAGGAGCTACAGACTTCAAACAATTGAGAATGATGAGTATTTCAAGGGGATTGTCCCTGTTTTCTCCACAATGGACTTGAGCAGGAGGCCACAGTAACATATTAAATCCTTTCCTCATTCTGCACCAGTCGACAAGAAAGGGAATTTCTTTGAAGCCACTGCCAATGCTCGCAGCCTCAGCTGCTCCAAGAGCATTACCCCATGATTTTCTTCTGTGTATGTGTCCACATCAAAAATGTTCCCTTTTAACAATGTTTATGATTGTGCACTAATCTTGTGTTTTGTATGATATACAATAATAAGTGAGAGATTTTTCTGCAAAGCAACAGCATTACTTTTGACACTTTAATTCCTTTGCAACTACCCTGTAATCATAGCCAATTCTGAATTAAAGTTGCTCGGGGATGGATCACTGAATGAACTCTCGGCTTGTGACCGCTGGTTGCAAACAAACGGGTGTTAGCTGCTATCACCTGCAGAGATGGTGTTCTGGGGAACAATTGGAATCCTGGCATGTGCTGTGCAGGCTTTGTCAGGCACATGGACACATCAACCACTGTCGTTTACTGAATCAGGCATCTACATCCCCTGTGACTTGTTGATGGCTGGTCCAATTGGTAACTTTCAGATCATTTTAATCACAAGACATGGTACTGGCTGAGGTCCAGCAGATCCAGCCAGTCCAGACTCCCATTGGTGAGAAGTTCCTCGGCGTATCAAATATTTAACGCGTGGGTTCCATAGTGGATGTTAATCCAGGTGTTGCTTGATATATTGTCGCCTGCAACCTTTCAGAATGTTGTGACAGAAAGAAATTCTAAACTTGCTGGCCATACCTAACTGGTGCACGTGGCATTCCTTAAGCAGTCTGTTAACCTGGAGCCACCCGCAGCCTCCTCTTTGTTCCCCACCTAGGAGAAAGTACATTCTCCCTCCCTGGCAGTGCCCCACCCCAACTCTGTGGCTTATGCTTCCTGATCCTCACAACACTGAGTAGAATTCGGTGTCCTGGCATGTGGAAAAGAGGAAGCACTCTCCAAGGGAGACAATTGGGTAGGGTTGTAAAGACTGCAGTCTTTGTTCTTTGGCTTGCTGTCCAATCTGCGCTCCTCATTTTTCTCTTCCAAGATAGGGAGTTATTGTTGTTGCTTTAAAAGAGCCAAGAGCATTCTAGTACCCATGGTAGGCGATGAAGAAAGGGATGAATTGTGTGAAACCTTGCTTTGGCTGCCATTGATTTTTCTTTGGACATTGCAGTCCTTGATGGAATGGCAGAGACTCCCTGGATAATCTGCCACATTTTGGCATCTTCCAGAAGAGCGAGTAAATTGTCTCATGGGGGAAAAAAGAACACCCACCCTTTTCACAACTTATTGCCCTATTACAGTGCCTCATTAGCATAGCTAGCTTGTACCTGGACATGATGCTGAAGAAAGGCCCTTCAGATGAAAACAGACGATGTCTTATGAGAATAATTTTGACAACTTCCCAAGTAGCCTGAGGAAGAATAACATCTTTAATGGGCTACATACTTCTGCAGTAAAATGTCTTGTGTGTCTCCTGCTTTTATGATGATATCAGGTCACAATTGCATTTAAGGCAGTATATTTACCCAGGAAATTCCTGTGCTACTCCCCCTGCTGGTGAATAATATTATTTTCTAGTATTTGAACACGGTTGTGGACTTCAATGTTCAATGCCCTGTGTTTCCTATGTGTATTTGCAAAGAACTCCCTGGGTCTCAAAGGTTTTCTATGTTTAAGATTCAGCTTATTGTCCTACCAATCTTAACTCCCTCCAACCAGTGTTAGGCCTGTGTCAGAGGTTAGATGTCAAACAGTCAGAACCCTTGACCCAAGTTACCGTGAACATATCTACATCTGATTTTAAATGAGGTAGGGTGAGGTATAATTGCCTACTGTGTTCAAGGGAGGCAGGTTGACTATTTCAATATTGGTATTAAAAATATGTCCGCCTGCTTTTAATAGTCATTCTATTTTTAACTTGAGGTAGCGGAAACTGAGCAGGTGAAAGCAGGCCAGAAGCAGAAGTTATCTTCATTATGTTGAAAGTAATGGGGTCCTGGGGATTAGACTTTATGTCTGTAGTTGCTGATATGTTCCTACTTACAATCGAAAAGCATTTCTTTGGTCATGCGTAATTAAATGGTGGACTTGTTTATTAAGGTGATACCTGAATTTTTAGCTCCGTAGAAGTGCAAAGCTGAAACCATTCCCTGTTCTGTTTAAGGCCCCATTTTTACCCGTAACCGACATTTTGGATTTTAATGAAACCGATGATTAATTCTATTGTCGTTGCAAAGGCTTTTCTTAAAAGGTCAAACAACATGAGTCATATATTTGCAATTTGCAGCACCTAGAAAACAATTGAACATCCTGAAAATGTATTAGGAATATTTATTTATCTGCAACCTATTAGAACATTAGCACAGCCACTGACAGAGAGACTGGAATGTTCGGACCTCTGAGGTATTCTATGCCTAACGAATTATGGAGTAAATGATCATTGCAATGTGCAGGCTACCAAATACGTTTCTAACCAACATTATGTCAGACAAATGCACCTACTATCCTAGATATACCGATAAATACGAAGACAGTGCAGACAGCTTTTTATATTGCGTGCAAACCAGATTGTCTATCTTCTTCATGCTCCCTGCTTTTTCCTGAACCCTTGAATTGCCAGTCATACTGTCTGAGTTTAGAGGTGGGAGTTGGAATTGAGGTCCAAAGGTGAGAACTGTGTCCATTTATTTTTCACACAGGTTAAAATTGGACATGCTTTCCACCAGAGGTTGTTTGGATTGAAATGCAACCATGCACAAATGTCTTTCTGGTCTGCGGCTAGCCCTGTGAATTTCTACTGTGAGGGACCACACTGCAAGCAACCATATTAGAGGCACTTCAATCAGTCCAATTTGCTGTCTTGTGAAAACAGAACTTGGTGTCAGAAGTAAAGCTGAGCTTGAGTGTTAACGAGCTGTAAAATATCTCAAGGTAAAATGAGGTATGTTCAAGGCCAGTCTAAAATACTAGATTGAGGAGCAGGAGAAAGGGGAGTAATAAAGAAAGTGATGACTCCTACAGAATGGGTTAGCAGTGAAACAATCTGGAAAGGAAAGAGTATGCATCAGCAAAGAGGATTGAAATAAAATTCCAAAAGACCTCACTGCCTGATGCCAACATTGAAGGAACTTTGCACAAGTTGCAATGGCAAAAATCCACCCTAGATGCAACGGGTGGATACTGGAAAGGTAAACTCAATGAAAGCCGCAGCATTTATATTTTGGGGTTTCTATGAGAGATACAGATTGTTGTGCATATCTTTTGGCTTATTCATAAGTCCAGAGGATATCAATGCAGACAGCTTGAGATAGCTACTGATTTTCCCAGAATTCAGATCTGTTGATTTTATGTATATGGAAATACTGATGGGGAGAAAAATCATTGCTGACCACAATCATGGTTAAGTGTGACTGTGAGACCTCGTTTGCCAGATGAACCTGAGGATGATCAAAAAGTGAAGTATGCAGACGATGTACTGACAACAAGTAACTCTTTGCTTAGATCCCGAACGGGTGAGAGCTGTACCAGCGATGGAGTAACTGTACATAGATACAAACATATCAACCAGGAGCAGGAATAGGCTATTCAACCCCTTGAGACTCCTCTGACATTCAGTAAGGTTATGGCTAATCTGGTCAACAGATGTAAAAACAGTGCCATAATCTGTTGAATTTGTCAACTATTTGGCAAAATTCTTGATCGATTTGTGTTACAGTGGTATTGGGTTTTAGATTAGATTAGATTACATTACAGTGTGGAAACAGGCCCTTCGGCCCAACAAGTCCACACCGACCCGCCGAAGCGTAACCCACCCATACCCCTACATTTACCCCTTACCTAACACTACGGGCAATTTAGCATGGCCAATTCACCTGACCTGCACATCTTTGTGACTGTGGGAGGAAACCGGAGCACCCGGAGGAAACCCACGCAGACTCGGGGAGAACGTGCAAACTCCACACAGTCAGTCGCCTGAGACGGGAATTGAACCCGGGTCTCTGGTGCTGTGAGGCAGCAGTGCTAACCACCGTGCCGCCCACAAAGGGTTATGGAACAAGAAACAGCATTCACTAAAACAAGGCACCTGGTAAGATTATGTCAAAGCTCAAATACTCTGGAGAAAATGATAAAGTCACCCTGTAGTGTGATGCCAGTGAGACAGGACTTGGAACAACCCTAATACAACTCATTGTAATCACAGCGAGGGTATTAACATATATGGAGGAGCGCTATGCCCTGATGGAGAAAGGGTAGCCATTGTCTTTGCTTGTGAGCGTTTTCATTAATACCACCTTATAAGACTCAAAGTGATGGTTGTTGTCAATCCACAAACTACTTCAAAGCATTTTCCTGAAGCCACTATTATCTGCTGTCAAGCATCTTCAGAGAATGTCACTGTGGTTACAGAGATACCAGTTGGATGTGACTTAAAAACAAGCAAAGCAGATGTACATTGAAAACATACTGTTGAGAGCAGCACTTTTGATAAAGAAAATAGAGGATATTATAATTGGATATGAAGAATTTCACATTCTATGTGAAGCAGCAGATTGTCATGTTCTGGAAGTCAAACCTTGCAAACCATTCACCAAGGTGCAATGCTCAGTGTTGCAAGAGGTAGTGCGGAAGGAATGGCCAAAAAGCATCAAGGATAGACCCATGGCTGGAAGAGCATATTTGGCTGAAGATATAGACTACTGTGTCAATGTAGAGCACTATTCTGACTTCTGGTAGGTGAACAATTTAATGGCTACTGGTGAGATTGTCAAATGCCTGATAGCACATTTTAGCTGTTATGGTGTTCCTGACATTGTTAAGTGTGTCAATGGCACTCAGTTCATGAGTGAAGAATTCAGTAGTTGTTATAATCCCAGCTGATGTTACTGATTGGCAAGTCAGATCCCAAAATGAAATCTAGCTTGATAGATGATTTCTGCTTAACGTAACAGCCTTTCATGAAAATATACGCACTCCAGTCAGGTCTTCTTCAAACTGTCTGAAAGATTTCTGATGTCTGAAGTTTTAAAACTAAAATCAAAATCTGATTATTCCAAACCCAAAAGTAAGCTAATGTCTTTCAATATTTTCTTTCTCTTGTTTTAAATATCCACAGGATAAACAAACTTCCATTAATACTCCAGGAGACCATCAATGATCTGCTGTCTGATCCATTTTGGTTCAAAATCGTGGTTTTAGAAAGACTGACATATTCACAAAATAGCCTGACAATAGTATTCCACTAGTTTGAAATCCAAAAACTAAAAATATGTGCACACCTTTCATCAGAGCCTTTTCATAAAAGATTGGGAAATTCAGCACTATATGTAACTCTCTCCTATCTCCAGTCAAATGGAAAAGTTTTGGTGTTAATGAAAATCAGCAAATGAATGTCAAAGAAATTGGACTTTGTACAAGGCAATCCTCAGGCAGAGAAGCAGTCCATAAAAAGATAAATGTCGCACCTAGATTATTCTTCCAAAAACAACTGAGTTATTGTAGCCAGCAATTGTCATAGTTGTGAGTGACAAAATTGAGGTGAAACAACAGAGTGCCAAATTTTGCCTTAACATGACTGCTACACCATTGCTAGAATTGAGCATTGAAGAGTGTATTAGAGCACATACCTTCAACACTCTCTACAAAAGTCAGCCCAAGAGTCATCTTGGGCCCTATGTAGAGCAGTTGTGACTTGTTCATATGCAGTGGAAGCAAAACACTCGATATAATGTTGCAACTGCAGGCATATGCACTCAACTGAAGAAGCTGTTCCTCATCTGCTGATCAGGAAGATATGAACTCACCACCCTCGCAATTCACAGATCAATCATGAGACTCAGAGGTCCACAGTAACCCAACAATAGAAACGAATCACAGCAACAATTAATGACATGGGTACGACATTCCGTGATGGGAAGGAACATCACTCAGATGAACATCCAACAACAACTCACATATATACCATTGAGAGACAAACACAATTTAAAGACTTTGTGCAATGGAAATGCAGAGGCTGAAGAGAATAACAAATTACCAATGCATGAGAGCAGCACAGTATACAGTATAGGGTAACTTGGACAACTCATTGTCCATGTGATGCACGCAATATCTTTTGTATATTTTGTATATAAAAAGTATATAAAAATGTTTGGATTGAAACACAATTATGTTGAAATGCTCTGACCGATGAGTCACTCACATGCTGCTCCAAACCAGCTTCAATGCACTTCAATCAGTTTGGTCAGACGGCTGCATCATGAGCACAGAACAGGCGTGACTGCCCGGCAAAGTGGGAATTCATTGTTAATAGAGGGAGTAGTGATGTGTTTTCCACTTTCTATTGTTTACTGTCTCATTAACGCAGAGTACAAACTGCAGCCACAGGAAGTACACCTTTTGTTGCTGGACTATGAGGGATGGAAAGGAATTTGAAGGGCTCAGCTCCTGTTCTAATTTTTTTAAACATAATATTAGCCATTATTATTTTTTTAAAGCTGTTGACAACTTTGACAATATCCACCACTATGCTTTCTGCTAAAGGGATCCAATTATTATACACTCACCCCAACATGACCACTGTATGTTTCTTAATAACATTTTTATTACTTGGAGGAAGATGAACAATTAGAAGAGAAGGGACTGGTCAGATAGTAATTGGTGTGTTTTGTACCAATCCATCAGTGCCCCTATTTCCAAATATAAAAAGCAGGATTCCTTAATCTAGAGTTGGCCTATTCAAGGGCTGGTGGAAGCTGTACTTTATAAAGGAAACCACGAATGAGTTAAGCTATTGCTGCAACCCATCTCCAATACTGGTACCATACTGTAGGTGGAAAGCAATTGCCTTCTACCCTTATGTGACTGCAGCATTGTAGGTTGTTGCCAAATTTATGCATAACATGAGTCAGTTACTGGTGAATAAATGCAAGTCCAGGTCTGTTGTTGTGGGAGTAATTCATTACCTTCTCTGTAGAGAACTGTAAGCAAAGGGCCACCTGTGTTTACAGACACTGGAATATCTACCTTTACTAACATTGACATGGCCTCTTTGTGGGCAGCACATCTGCCTGGACTTGTTGCACAGAAGCAGCATTTAAAATAATCTTCCCTTTTTCAATGACATCTTCAACGCATCTTGGTCACAGGAAAACTTTCAAATTAATCATTTTTAAATTGCAGTACAATATTTAGAAATCATTTTAGGATTATGGCAATTTTTGTTGTGAATGGAAAAGCAATTTTTTATTTCTACCAAAAAATCTCAAAAGCATTATGTTTGACACAGGTACACCCTTATTGCACTTTGCTGTTCATTCTGGGTTTCCTGTTTCAGTGCCATAGCAATCCTCCACTTGGAAAAGTCATGATGTTGGGAAGAAATATAGAGCAAGGTTCAAACATCTTCCCCAGAGAGGGAAAGTGTAGGGGATGCGACTGCAGTGCCTGTGATACTGCAGGTAGCTGCCTGCATTGAATACAGCACTAGCTGTAATGTTGAGAAGTGCAATGAAACTTTAACAAGTGCAGCTCCAATAAAATGAGTTATTTTTCAAAGGTTTATTCAATGTGCAGAGTCTTAAATTTTACTTTGCCAGTCTAATACCATGTTCACAGAATATTGATCCCCAAAATATCAATTAAAGCTCCAGGGATCATATTTTGATCACCATCCTATTCCCAACTTGTCCACTTCACCAACTGTCCCACTTGCTGCCTCCTGGGCCATCCTGTTCTGGACCACTCTCTGCAAGTAGGTGGCAAGTATTCAATGGATGCACAATGATGATGGCACTGACCTTGCACATATGCCTCTGGGTGGACTTGGTGCTGACTTCCTGTTGCTGGCACACAATGATGAAATGAACATCACTGACTTCCTGTTCCAGTGTGATGCTGTCTTTTCAGTGAAGCTGGTAAGTGGTACCTCACCCAATGGAGGTAGAAGATCTGATGCCAACCTTCTGAAGAAGAGCAATGAAGTTATCCCCGCTGTCCAACATAATATATAGCCCCTCATAAGCACCAGAAGAAGCAAATTATCTTTTCATTATTATATGTCACTGTGTTGGAGTTTGCTGTGTGAAACTTGGCTGCCATGGTTCCTCATTTACATCAGTGAATATACTGTGGTTGAGAAAACACTATTGTAAATGCAAGTCTTTTTTTTCCCCTTTTTTACTGGGCATCTAAAATCTGATATTTGTCAAGTTCTCAAGACAAATATCAACCAACTTCTTGGTAGAGTGATTGAAGCAAGGTCAGCAATGATATGAGTTCCCTGACTGGAACTGTTGATCTGGTCCAATCAGGGAGTTCTGGATGACAGATAAGAACAGGAGTGTCAGCAATTCTGCTCATTCCGAACTAGCTCTGAATTACCTGGGTCAGAGTCATGTACTATGTTCGTGTAAATAATGGATGACTTGGTGAAGGGATACCGGCCTTCACGGATTTACTTCAGTGGCGACGGGAGGAAAACACAGCCCGAAAGGGATTCGCTTGCAACAGTTGTTTTGAGTTCCGGTAAGCATTTCTGACATCATGCTGCTATTTGGGAAGCCTGACTGGATCAATTGTGACATTGAAGACTGAGGTTGAGGAACATCACTTGAGTGAAGGCAGTTGCATAGCCTCACTCAGAACATATCCTGATCAGACAGACTCTAGGTCAGCCCACAGCAAAACCCCAAAACAAAGCCAAGCCTTAGCCAAACGGTTAAAAGTTTCTCAAGGACCTGACCTTCGGGGAGTTATTACATTTGCCACAGGATTGGAAAAGCACAGGAAAATTATCTCAAATATCCGTGCCTCAAACTGTCTCAAAAGTGGAAAATCCTAGCTTACCATGATATTCTGTTCATCTACATCCCCTCCAAAATCTCTCCACTCCCTTTAAAAGATAGAGTAACAGGTGTGGAGTGTTGGTTTTCATTATACATTTTGGGGAGATTTCATCTTTTAAACTGCACTAGAATATTTGAAAAAGGGTGAAGATATATTGGCTGGCTGAAAGGTACTTACAAAAACTGCAATTTTCCGTCAGATGATTCATAATTCCACGAATGTATTTTATATATATAATGTTTAAAGTTGGATCTTCCAAAAAGTCAAAAGCTGTTATGCCAGAGAATGAATATCTCTTGTTTTCAGAGAAATGTCCCACCCAAAACGTTAATTTATCTTGCTTTTCAGAGGTTGATCAACCTGCTGAACATTTCCAACGTTTTCTGTATTTTTTTTGTTATTCAGTTTTCTAGCATTTCTCCTTTTTTTTAATCACATCTTAAAGGTTAATATCTACTGGGCACAGAGCACAATGTATTTTAATCCAAGTCAATCTTTTCCTGTTCATGAAGGCATGCAGCACCTTTTTCTTACTAGAGTCGATGGATATGTTGGAGAAATGTTTGAAAGCATTAGCTTCAGCTTAAATATCATATTGTTATTTAAGTAGCATAAGATCTTCAAAACCAATCCTTACAGACCAAAGCTAAATGCTCACACAAACAAAACAATTAAGAGCAGCAGAAGAGAGTGTGCTCTATCTCTGCTGCCTTCATTGGAGCTGGTGTGTGGCTTCAACTGCACTTTCCCACATTTTTCATCTTTCTTGATTCCTGGAGAGGCCAAGTACCTGTCAATCCAAATTCTAAATATATTCAACCTTTGGACATTGATGTTTGGGGCGGCATGGTGGCTCAGTGGTTAGCAATGCTACCTCACAGTATTAGGGACCTGGGCTCAACCGAAACCTTGATGACTGTCTCTGTGGAGTTTGCACATCCCATACATGGGTTTCCCACGGGTGCTCTGGATTCCTCCCACAGTCCAAAGATGTGCAGGTTAGGTGAATTGGCCAGGCTAAATTGTCCCATATATTCAGGGATGTGTAGGTTAGGTGCATGAGTCACGGGAAATGTAGAATAATAGCGTAGGGGAATGGATCTGGGTGGATACTCTTCGGAGGGTTGATGGGCCTGTTTTCACACAGTAGGGATTCTATGATTTTGTCAGATTGATCAATTACCATTGAGTTATGCTGTTTAAGTAATCAAATCTTGATGGAAATCCTTGAATTTGAGAACTCAGTGTAGAATTAGTGAAAGAAGAGAAATCATGGAAAGACGTTGATAAAAAAAAATGGAAGGAGAGTGAATGAAACAAAGAGATATTTGTTTCCTCTCATATTAACCAAGTTCTTCTGCAAACCTTCTCCATTAACAGAACTTTTGATTATACTTTGATTATACTCTGATTTTGGCTTTTCTACATTTTCACATAAATCTCTGATATCACATTGTAATTCCCACCAGCCAAAAAGTACCCACATTTATGTGAACACCAGTTCCTGGATTTTCCCTTTGTATCTGATATGATGAAAGGACAAATTTTTCTTCTGTGTGCTGACAATTTCACTATGACTGTGACCTTTTTTTTCAATGTTTGGTATTCAAATTTTGCCCTAGTTTTATTAAGTAATTGAATGCCAGTGATATCTCCAGCAAACAGAGCAAGTATATTTCCAATTCACCTTGTACACGCGTACATTCTGTTTGGCACCTTGGGAGAGAGAGAGAGAAAGCAGTGTATCCTCCAGAGTCGGAGTGGCCATCTTCTTTAATTTATGTCAGATTTATTTCGTTTCTGGATGGTGGCTATGCTTATGTACATTAGGGTGTTTCCAAACACTGGTATGTGAGCTCTGTAACCACAATTTTCTGATCAGACTTGGTGGCTGGGAACACATGTGACACACAATGCTGAGTCTGATTAACTGAACACTGCATGTTGTGGCAAATGTAATACTATGACAAAGGGGAGCTGTTGCAAGATGCAAATTGCAGTAATCAATCTTGAATTGTGTTGTTTAGGTAAACATTTCCTCTGACATTTGGGTCTTCCATCGCCCTACCTTTTGCTGCTGGATTCTTACAGCTAGGTATCTATTGGAACAGTTGGTCGTAACACCTTCATTACCTTTCCTGCATACATAGGTACCAGTTGGGCAGGGCACTGACCTTTTCATGGAGTAGCAATGTTGCAAAAATAGCCCAGGATTTGTAGATGGCACCCCAATTGGGTATTGAGACAATGCAATAACTCCTCAGTCTATACGAACAGGCAGGCAGTCACTTGGTTCTGTTTGGGTGGTGTCTGACCACAGATCTGTACACTAACACTAGCATGCAGCTATCCACAATGCTCACATTTCCTGGAAGGTAATATGGCATGAATGGATGAGAGTTCATGTGATGGGTAGTTGTATAATGAAGAAAAGGGTGTTGGTGCAATGCTACTGGAGGAGATGAAGGAAGCATTACTGTAACCAGGAAGATTGGTGTGGCAGGGACTTATTGATAACTACTGACAGAGCTTTTCAGGATATGCCCTGCAAATGAAGCAACGTGTTCCCAGAAACAAAGAACAGTTCAAGCTGTTATACTATAACACAGGTCAAAGAGAGGCCATAGAGTACACTGCACTATTTGGTAGGGCTATTAAATTAATCCCTCTTCTATAGCCTTTTTCTAAAAGCCTTTGATTATATTCCCTTCAACATCGCAAATAAAAAAATTAAGATTGATTTATAACCCAGAAGAAAATCATCTTCCTGATCATATCTGTCCCGATGGAAAAGTCTTTTCCTGTTTAATCCCACTGTTATCCCTGGTGGCTAAGCAACATGACACATATATCCATGTGTTTTTAAAAGTTTGATGAGGTTTATTGCTGTTAGTTGTTTTGGACAGTATTGCTAGACCCCACTACCTTCTACTTCTTCCACAATTGCTTGAAATCAATGCAGCCTGGTTATTGACCTTTCTGCAAATGGAAAGGGGTCCTATCTACTTATGCTTTCTAAGCCCCTCATAATTTTATACATCAGACCTAAATAATCGTCCCATTCAAAAGAAAACAACACCAGCCTATTCGATATTTTCTTCTAGCTAAATTTCTCCATTATTGGTGATAGCTTTTTAAATCTCTTCCATAATCTCTCTGCAAAAAGATGTGATCTGATGCAAAAACTAAAGATGTATACTGTATCTATCTGAGGTTTAATTAGTTTTTTATACAGTTTTATAATCACCCTGGTCTTAAGAGTAGATCTTCAGCAATAAAGGAAAGTATCCTATATGCTTTCTTTACCACATTGTGTATCTTTTTGATACTGTTGGTGATCCTGACATAAATGCATTGGTCCTCCTCTTCCTCTACAGTTTTCAGAATTTGATTATCTGTTGTATATTCTCTTGTTAGACCTCCCTAGAAGCAATTAACTCAGCCTTCTTCAGACTGAATTATGTTTGCCACTTTTAGTAACCCCTGATCTAATATCATCCTATGGTAAACATCCTGTTCTGATGAATGTGATGGGTAGTTGTCCCTGCAGGCAATGTGGCCTGGCTGTACCATTACAGTGTAAGGTGTTGCCAAACTGTATTACTAGTGAGTACCAGGTGTGCCACAATGATTTGGTGAGGCTGATGCTTTGCCGAAGCCAAACTCTGTGGATGGATAATGCAGAAAGTTGTGACGTGTGCAGTGTGCCCTAAGATGTTGGGAAAAGTTGACCAACATGGTGGTCCTGAGAAGATGCTGGTGAGAATAGGTTCTGACTTACTCATTGCGAATGATTGCTGTCTAGTTTCCTTCCGGTTCCCGGGAAAATTCACAAGGTGAGCTAAAATGGTCTCGGAAACACAGTGTCTTTTAAATTTTCTGCAGTAGAATTCTCCTCAAAGATGATTTGGAACTCACAATTTTGGTTTGTGTTTTATTATATAATAATGTGCATAAATGTGAGTATGTTTATGTGAACGTTCCTTTTCTTCCATATTGTTTTCTTAGGTCCTAGTCAGCTGGGGCATTCTTCACCGTGTCCAAAAACCCCATTCAAATGGCTTGAATGTTTACTGTGGAAAGAGTGACCCAATTCTTCTTAACGAAGTCCCATGTTTTTTGTTGTCCTTCCTGACCTCAAGGTGTTCTACTTAATGCAGGGATGTCTTCCTTGCCTTTGTTATTCGTTCTAGAACAGTTCCTTTTCTTTAAAAAAAAAACCCTTCCTCTAGAGCTAATGCCTTGCTGGATTTCCTGCCTCCTTCCCTTGTCAGGCTAAATGAAGAGGCTAAGCCTGCAAGATTTGGTAGGTGCGGCCCAGATTTTGCTAAAATCAGAAATTCATTTGTCTTCATAGGGACACAATGGATGGTACCACTTTGAACGCCTGGTCTAAACCCAGCCCAAATTTCATTGTCTTCCTTGGAAGTGGACATCGGCTGAGGCACGACATAGATTGCAAACTCAACATTATTCATTTTCCACTCAAGATGAATTTCTACCAGATATGTTTAAAGATTTCACCAATACCGTTGATTTAAAAGAATGAGTGAGAGCAGTCAGGGCTCATCTAACATGATGTGTATTGTAGAGCAAAGGGGATTAAGATTTGAAATTGAAATCTATCATCTGGGTGTGAATTATAAAATCTAACTGTTTTTGAGGCACTTTTGAAGTTTCAATCTCAATCATTTCTGAAAGAAACAAATCCCAATTGGCAGCTGGTGGGGACAATGCACTTATTGAATTTGATGCAAAGTGATAGCACAAGAAAGTATTTGCATGAGTTCTGCCCATTTTGTTCACTCAGAATGAAATGGAGTTTTCTTTACTGTGTTGCCATTTGTTGCATTGGAAGGGGAAATCCTCTGACAATCCAACAGCCTGTCAGCACTGGAGAGAAATGCCAGCTAATGCTCAGTCATATTATAACTGAAGAATGTGAGTGCTATCATTTGTATACATTGCAGCAATACCATCACACTTAGATCAGCTCTGTTTTCTTCTCAGCTTTTAACTGCTGAAATACAGGTGCTACGAAAATTAAAAAGGTGTGGGTGGTGAAACTCATTAGCTTTGGGTCAGACTACAACATTCTTTTTGTCTCGAGTGTTCAGGACTGGAACCTTTGTGGTGCGATGTGACAGTCATAATACTCACATTGTGGACTGATGTAGTTTTGAGTTTCTGTCCTATTGCAGTGAATACTGTTTTCATAATAAGATCACAGTGTCTCAAAATGCAGTAAGACATGGTTAATATGACTAACTCTGTGCAGTGAGCTGAAGTCATCAAATGTGCCTGAACAACTCTATCTTCCTCCGCTCATACCTGCTTAGGACACCTGGAGATTATTTTTAACCAGTTATTACACTTCAGAGTTAATCCTATCTTCAGGCAAAGGGTGAAGGTCTTGTAGCACAGTGATAGTGCCCCTACCTTGGAACTAAATGGTTTGAGTTTAAGTTCCATCTCCTCTAGAGATGTGTCGTAACATGCTTTAACACTTTCATGGGAAATATTTCTGGCACAATGCAGTATCAGGAGATACTTTAGAGTTTGGCTGATCCTTGATTTACCAGAAGCTTAGTGCGTACTCCAATTTTTGTATTGTATGATGAATCCACTTATATCTTCACAAAAGACAATTAAAATTGGACTAATTTAATGGGTTGCCCCATAACATTTATTTATTTCTTCAACAAATTTAACAGTTTACACCAAAAGATGATAACACTAAGATATTACAAGCTGGCTGATAAATGCAGTTTCCAAATGAGTAATCTTAGTTTATCATAGGTTCCAATTTTGATGAGCGCAATGCATCTTCTACTCACTGATAACTCTTTGCTGTTCTCTGCATTTTAATTTTGCTTTAAATTCATAGCTTACGTTTTCTTCTTCACTGGGACCTAAGAAGTGCTTACTTCATCAGTAAAGGGAAAAATCTGGTGGGTGCCACTTTGTTCCAGTTCTCAATATACATTGCAGCATTAAATCTTCTAAGTGTTTTCAAAAGGAACCGTGCTTGAATCTGGATTTGGTTCACACACTATTTTTATTTGAGTGAGATGGATGTGGGTATTTCTCAGTCAACTGCTTCAGTTTCTGGTACATCTATCTGTGGAGCAACCCAAATGTCTTCAAAAGTGGATGAGGGGGCTTACATTGGGACCTTCCATAGACCAGATGGTAGCAGATACAGAACCAAGGTAGAACGTTCCTGAAAGTATGGCATCTCACCTTCTGCCATGAGGCACTTATGACAAAAGCAGAAAGATGCTCATGAAAATGTGCACAACACTGCTTTTAGATATCCTAGTACAGAAGGATGTTGGAGCAATAACTAGGAGTGAGAAGTATGATCAGAAGCTCAGTAAATCTGGGACTGTATTTACTAGAATATGAGATGTTAAAGAGAATGTGAAATAATTGTATAAAAGATGTAAAAGGATAAAGGATGGAAAGGTTTTTTTAAAACTAGTCAGCATCAGGTCATTAATAAAATGTTTAGAAGAAGTAACTGCCATCAACAGAGTAACTACCATTGAAACACTCTCTATCAAATGTACTTTTTCATATAAAAAAAATGAGGATATCAGAATCTTGGTCCATCATGTTTACTACTACAATTGATTGCTGAAGTGATATCAACAAGAGAACTAGTTTGAGAGTCGATGAGTCATATGTGATTTGATGAGCTAGATCTCGAATTGAGGTAGTGACATTGCGTGCTTAGGAGTCCATGGTGACCTCCTTCTGTTTAACTGTCTTGGTATATGCAAAGTAAATGTACAAAATTGAAAATAACAAAGCACTAAAAATTCAGCTACAGAATTTGGCTGAATGAAATATTTCCGTGATTAACTGTTATGACATGATGGTGAGCCCTTCTGTTAATTAAACCAAACACCCAGAAAAGCTCACCTCGCCTCATAATCTGTTAAAATATGAGTGACAGAGAACTCCCAAATTCCACTATTTAACAAAAATAATATCAATCTATTCTTTAATTCTAAAAGTGAACATTAAACAACAACTGTTCACAACTCTAAGCCCCCATTTCTCTTAACTGCAAACTATCTGCCTCCAACTCTATAACAATTTATTGTTCCAATAAAAACACTTATTAAAATTACATCAACTTAATTTCAAAAACATACAGAGGCTGTCATCATTGGTGTCTTTCTTCTTCTGGCTGAAGATCTCCCTGGGTTGTCTTCTTTCTTTTACTGCAAATATTTTTTATATGAAAAGGTAGAGAGTGTTTTGATGATAGTTACTTTGTTGATGGCAGTTACTCTCTCTATCTTTCAAGCTGCCTGCCTCTTTTTATAACCCCAACATCAGATCATCGACGTTGGCAAAAACAATAAATTCAAACTCGATTGAGTTTTAGTATCTTGGGGCATAATTTAAAATGGTTAAGTTCAAGTTGTTGTCAAAACAGTAATCAACACAGATATCTATTTCTCAGCCGAATGTTACATATTTTCAATTTTCCAGTACACTCTAAGACTACTAGCTAATCATATTACAAATGCTTGTAAGCTCGCAGTACAAACAGCATTCACTCTCTCTTAAAGGTACAGTAACATATTATAAACAGGTGAAACATCTCACACTTTTGCTTCTAATAATGAAATCTCAGAAGATAAAAGATGTTTACAGTTATGTAGCACTTCATCTCTTATATTGTCAGACAAATGAAATAGCAACTAGGAGAAGAAGATTGTACAAAAGCATTGAGAGGAATGGAATAATGAGTTTATCTGTTTTTATGTTGGTCTTGGTAAAAGAAACAGAAGTCCTTACTCTTCAAATTCTAAGTTGAAAGTCACTGAACTCTTGTGCAACTTGCTGTTAGAGAATCATCAAGATGATGGTTAATTGTGGATTCAAGATGAACCCATTTCCAACTTCTGTCTCAAGATTAAGGAGGGAATATTGTTGCTATTGCTATTGCTATTATTAACACTATTAATATTATGTGTTAGCATATATTTGATGCAAGTTTTCAATGTGTCGTTTATTATTTTTGACACCAAGTTTGAATCATATGTCTATAAATCTAAGTTCAAATAAATATTTACGATCCGGTGATGCTGTTTGAATTCTTAAACACTGACTCCCCAAAAGACATGAAACTGCCTATTTACCAGACTCTTAGCAAGATGACTGCTTATAACAACTAGCCCTACACTTCCAAGTAACTGTCTGTGGGTATTTTGAAATGTTTTGACAGCTGTGTGAAGCAAAGACAATGTTCTCTTCTTTTGAAAGTATGTGCACCCTAAAAATGTGTCTGAATTTATCAAGTTATTATGGTTTGTGTGTATATCCATTTCTGAGAGCATTACTCTGAAAGAGTACAAATACAAATGACCATTGGTTATTATATTTTAAAGTTAAAACCTGAATAAAATAAGATATAGCTTAATAATGCTGTGTCTAGAAATGGAAACATGTAACCTATTCTTTTGAACTGATTTATAATTTAATTACGCACAGGGTTCCGAACTTCTCTTTAATTATTAGAAATATGGTAGCAATTGAAACAAAACAGACCTGTTGGAAGTAAGCCCTGTTTGCTTTTCAATGCCAGTGCTGAAGTTCCAAGATTGTAGCATGTTAATAGTATTGGTTCACCTGATTGTTTCATGGGATCAGGGAATTGTCCTAAAATAAGAAGTTGAGTAAATTGAGTCCATACTCACTAGAATTTAGAAGAATGATAGGCGAGCTGATTAAAACAGACAAACTTTTGAGGGACATGATTGAGTTGATACTGAGAGTTTGTTTCACTGGGTTGGGAAATCCAGAATACGGGGTACAGTCTCAAGGTAAGGGATTGATCATTTAGGGCTAAACTGGGACGAAACATTTCCCACCTTCCAGTTGTGAATTTTTGGATTTGTGCACTTTAGGGATTTGTAAATGCTCCATTGTTGACTATTTTCAAGATTGAGATCAACAGATTTTTGATCTCTCAGGGAATCACAGCACCTGGGGTGCAAGCAGAAAGGTAGAGTTGAGATAGAACCAGCCATGACCATATTGAAAGGTGAAGTGGGCTTGTCAGACTGAGTGGTCTTCTCCTCTTATTTGTTATATTATTATTTCCTGCTGTGTGCATTGGTTCATTACAGACAGATAATCTTTCAATTCTTCACATGGAAATCATCTTTCCAGGATCCACAAAGTGACTAGAACAAATAGATTAACCGTATCCTTTTTATAAAGACTTCCTGAGTTATTTACTGAAAGATGAGGGATCATCAGACCCCCTTGACATCAGGTCCAAGTTATTGCAATATATTTTAGTTAGTGACCTCCTCAGTGGTCTAATTCGCTTTTCTTGATGATGATACTGATTTTCCAAATCTAGGTAATTAAAAACTGTTCCCTCAGCATCCCATCATTGATAGTTTTGATTCAGTTTGGTTATCCCATTCCGTCTTAGCCATTCAGTGTCAAAACATCTTGAACAGAAGAGCTTGCAGTGGGCCAAAGGGTGGTTGCTTTGCCTCACATGGCAACAATCACTACACTTCTCATGAATTGTGTGGAGATTTGTTGTTCACCAATATGTATTGCTGGAATGATGCTTGTTATTTGGTGCCAATAGTTAAATTGTAAATCTTTGCATTTTAACAGCAGCGATAATGTAGTGACTTCCTTCTGTTTTTTAGTTTAAGTTATATCAGTGAATGATTGGTAGCTGTTTATCCACTTTCACTTCTTCAAAATGAAAATCATCTCATTAATCAGTTAAATAAAAGGTCGCATCTGCAGCTCACTTGAGATAGATAATTTCACTGGTTCCAAAATCCACTGAGTGAAGAAATTTCACCTCATCTCAACCGTAGATTGCTGTCACTTTAAACTATAAACCTTTCTGCTCCCTATATTAGGTATTTTTTTTGTCTTGGAAAAAAGAGAAATGGATAACACAATAATATTTGCGAAGTCATTTCATTTTGACCAGCGTGCTATTGACTGGCCTTTCACATGACTAAGTTTGAAGACGCTAATCTGAAGTGAAATTTCTGAGGTCAAGCTTGATAAACCTTTGACCCCATTTATAAATTAAAGATTATATCAAATAAAAAAAACATTTCCCTTAGAGGATTGTTAACATCCAGCAAAATTATCCACTTCAAAAATGATGCAGATTTTGTTTTTGCATCTAGTTTTTCATCATGTATTTAAAATGAAAAAAAGTTTAGAATCCGACAGTGGTAAAATTTGCATTGGAAAATACATGCTCAGCACTGTGAAGCATTTACGATCTGGCTTTGCATCAGTGTGCTCAGATGTCAGCTATGACAAACAGTGCTTCCCCTGACCATATCAGGGTTATTCTCGTATAGTTCATGAATTCACACACAGCATCACATAGCAGCTAGGTTACCAGGTTGCAATGGGTTGTTAAATGTAAATAAAGCAATAATGCAAAATAAAAATACACTTTGCACAACTTTCTCTTAATAGAAATGAATGGTGCTGTCCAGTATTACAAGCTTGGAGTAGACCATACTTTTCAATGTTCATCTTTCATAGAAATGGTTCATTATAAAAAAATACTTTTTCTTGTTATACAATTTCAAACACTCACATTTCAGCTGTGCACATGACAAGTAGTTTGGTGGCACTTTAAGGCCAGGTCTCATTGCTTGTGCCCAATAAAGAGAGTTTTTCTTAATTCTATTTTAAAAAGCTTTTGCTCAAATTGACTACATAAGTGCATAATTACAGCTCACTATTCAGCAGGCTCACTGGTATTAACTTGACTTGCACATTTGCAGATGTGTGAAATTACTATTGGATTTAACTTGTCATTTTCTTCTTGACATGCATGAGTGTTTGTCTCAGCGAGTGTTTTGGCCCTGTGCAGTCACTCTTAATTTACCAGCTTGTTGCCTTCATCAGATAATGTACAGAAAATACTGAAGAAAGTGGCAATCTATTTAGAAATATAGTGAAAGGTTGGTACTTATTTACTGGTAATGCAATGAGTTTGTGGGCATTGGGTTACAGTTATCAAAACCTTGCCTGTGTGTCAAGAAATTATAACTATTGGAAGAGGTAGAGACAGATTAAATACATGGTGGCTCTTTCATTGTCCCCTCGCTCCCATTTACATCTTAAGTATCAATCACACTATTAAGGAACGTTTGCTGAAAGATCACAAATTAGTTTGACTTTGTAACTCTTTAATGGAGTTGTGAGGTAAACTGTTATGGGGGTGAAGTATAGATTACATTGAATTCATTATGATTTCCTAGTTTCAACCTTACATAGTGGCTTGGCCACCGTGTCTCCAAACATCCTGGTTTCATCCTGTTCTACTGGGGCCTGCATGAGAATTTCTGGTAAAGCCATCCCCCATTCAACAAAAGTTTCTTTGTCACTAAGAAAAAAGAACTGGTGTCAGCTGTCAAGAACAAAACGGGGATTGCTTTTATCCTCCATCCTTGTGAGTAACGGGAAATTCCAAACTGGGTATAAAGTTTGATTGTGGGTAGACATGCAAGGCATGTAGTAATCAGAAAAGATGCAAGCCTATATACTAACCACATGTAAAGTATGGTAGTATTTACCACTAGACTGCAAATATGCAACATTAGTACAAAACACTGATTATCTGATATTCCAAAACAGAAATGTTTTTATCTGTGTACCGTAGATAAAATTCTTTTCAGATTGACTAAACAGTGATGCGCTGTTATCAATTTCTCATGTAATTTTAATGGCCTAGTTTCCTGATTGTGCTGCAAAGCTTCTTAACCAGATGTAGGACAGTCCAATCCATAGGCTTCTTTGTGAACCACATCAGCGCTACTCATCACCCAGGATACCAGAATGGCGAGTTTGACCACTGAAGTTGAGTAGACACCAAAGATACATATGTTCTGGAAAATCCCAAAGTAAGAAGTTGGTTGAATTAGTGATGCTGAACTCATTATTTTTGGTGGCTGTTTAACTGAGCTCACTGTTACGTCAAAGGGGCTAAAATGCAAAATGAGTGAGTGTGTAACTGTGAGACTGGATGCTCTTGAAGTGGTTGGGAGCCATTCAACCAGACTGACAGCAAGCAGGACTGGAGTTAGTCAGATCAGACCTGGAAACTGGGCTACATGGTCCTTGAGGGAGCTGGGTCCTGGGAATCATTGCATTCTTTGCATTTGAATATAACACAATGGATCATTTAAAGTTATGGTATTAAATGTTATCATAAAAATGCTTGAGCCTGAAATCTTGAATAGAATGAGTATTGCCCGACTAATAACCCTTTGATACATTGGCAACTACTGAGGAAAGCTTATTCAAATCCAGGCATTTTAATATGGAAGTTTGCCAGTTCTAAAATTAATGCTTTTGAGGCATTGTTTTAGTATGGGTTGGTCTGTTCAGATGATCTCAGGCCAAATCTGTAGGTATTTCTTCAAATAATATTTATTTACAGGACCTTCTAGCAGATAATCCTGCCTTAAGCTATTCCAGGGTAAACCTTCCAGCAAAATGTCTGTTATATGACAGTCAAAATGAGAGCTACATCAGAGAATACCTCAGAGGCTCATTTGCAAATTCATTAAACTCTAGATCCACTTGACAGAAATACACGTAATCACGTTATATTCAGAAAGTTAGAGGCAGAAACTTTATTTCAATATTCCATGTCAACAAATAAATAAACCCTGCATACAATTTCAATTGAATACACTTTTTAGCTGGTAACCTTTTTTGTTTTTAAGCTTGCTCGGAACCCAGAAAAGAAGATTTTTACAGGAAGGTTGTTCTTCACTAACAGAACCAACCCGATTATCCTTCCATTTAACTGAATGATCAGAACATGAAGATAACAAGCTACATGGTATTAGCCTTGCCACCTACTAGAAATCATTGCAAATACCAGATCATCAAGTGTCTACTTTTAGTCACATCCAGAGAATGCTGAAGCATTCGTATTTGTGAAATACACACCCATACAGACAAAATACTTAGGAGAATTTCTATAATCTTCACTTGGAGCCCGCTTCTCTATTCAACTACGTTTTTCTCTCCTCCTGGTTGGTTTTTCTTTATATCCATTTAATATTCTTTTGGCAAAAGCAAAAAAATCAAATTGAACTGAATTAAAAAGAAAACAGCACCTTAGAAAACAGGGGAATGAAATGAAAATGTCAATTGTGGAGGAAATTTTAGTATACATTTTAGTAAATAGTGTATTTTGAGCCAACCTGTTCAGATATGTTATGACACCTTCTAGGGCAGGAGGGACTTGAACCTGAAGTTTCTGGCCCTGATGTAGGGATATTCCCATTGTGTCACAACAACCTCCTAATTGAACTTAATTTCCATAGCAGCTATCCAAGACCTCAGAGCATCAGACTGAAGGATCACTCCAGTTACATGGCAATTTTGTGCAAACAAAATAGCCTTTGAAGAATAAACTGAATCAAATAATTTTCCCAACCCTTTCTGCTGACTCAAACAATTCAATGATCTCATCCCCGCCTCCCATGTCATCCCTCCATGACAATGTAATCTCATGTCTGCTGTCCCACTCTTTCAATTTCCATCTCTCCCACAATCCTATCCTATCCCTCATGGAAACATTCTTTCCAGTCAGGGTATCATTGTTGCTGAGTCCCTGTATCATTTCACAGTTTTTGTTCACTCCCTGCTCTCCACTCCCCCACCATCAACTACTATTGGCATCATGTGCTCTAATCCTTCAGCCCTTTTATCTCTGTGTTCACCAGGGACCATCCACCGAATAAACCCATCATTGGAACCACACCTTGAACCGACCAGTCATAACTGGTAGACAAAACTGATTATTATCATTATACATTTAATTCATTAATATCTTTCTTTCTTTTTATTTTATTCTCTTTCTACAAACTATGCCTTGTTATATCTCTGTCAGATTATCAGTGAAAGAAGAATCTAAATCAGTCTTTCCCTTGGATAGATTTATTCACAGAATGAAACTTTGCAGGCTTAAATCTCCTGACTCCACTCAACCTTTGTTAGTCTGTACATGCTTAAATTGACTATCCAATTGAATCCCATCATTTGTAAATATTTAACTTCAGTTGATACAATTGAAATGTTGATGGTGTAATGGTTGGCTCCTGGTCATTGCAGGTCTCCTTCTTGTTGGAGTTCCATTGAATCTATTCTTCTCTCCTTGTGTGACATTCCTCCAGCGATTTGGCCATGTCCTTTGTCATTACCTGGCTATGCCCTTGGGGGTATCACCTATTGCCTGAATCTTCATTTTTTACTTTTAATGCCAGTGTCTATCTATTCTGTTCTTTTCTATTTTTTTCCACAAATCAATCCTGCTTGGGTCTATTCACAAGTTTGATCGCACACATAGTTCTCCATCCCTATAATTGAAAACTAAACATGAATGAGCTGAGATCACTCAGTCTTCTGACATCCCAATTCCTTAGATTTCAAGTTTTACTCACTGTATTATAAAAATGTCTTAACTTATCACAAACCTCTTGAGGGCAATAACAATGGGCACCAAAATGACAATCATAAACTTATACAGGCTAACAGGAATTTATATAGCCAAACATGATCGTAGAATGAGCATAAAACTGGAAAGCAAAGTTCAATTTACATAAATGTGAGGTGATACATTTTTCTAGGAAGTATAAAGAAGCCACTTACCTCTTGGGAAATAAGGTTCAACAAGGTTCAGCATGGTAGACTGATTAGTAAGGTTACATCAGGTGGGATGCAGGGAGAGTTAGCTAATCAGATGCAAAATTGGCTTGATGGTAGGAGACAGAGGGTGGTAGTATAAGGTTGTTATTAGACTGGAAGCCTGTGACCAATGGTGTTCCACAGGATTTGGTGCTGGGTCCATTGTTGTTCATCATTTATATAAATGATTTGGATGAGAAGATTGTAAGTTTGTGGATGATACCTAAATTGGTGCTATAGTGGACTGTGAGTTTAATTTAGATAAATGAGAGGTGTTGCATTTTGGTAAGAGAAACTTGGACAGGAGTTACACAGTTAAGGGTAGGTTCCTGAGATGTGTTGTCAAACGGAGAGACCTAGGAATGTAGGTTCTGGATCAGTGGTGCTGGAAGAGCACAGCAATTCAGGCAGCATCCAATGAGCAGCGAAATCGACGTTTCGGGCAAAAGCCCTTCATCAGGAATAAAGGCAGAGAGCCTGAAGCGTGGAGAGATAAGCTAGGGGAGGGTGGGGGTGGGGAGAGAGTAGCATAGAGTACAATGGGTGAGTGGGGGAGGAGTTGAAGGTGATAGGTCAGGGAGGAGAGGGTGGAGTGGATAGGTGGAAAAGGCAGGTCGGACAAGTCTGGACAAGTCAAGGGGACAGTGCTGAGCTGGAAGTTTGAAACTAGGATGAGGTGGGGGAAGGGGAAATGAGGAAGCTGTTGAAGTCCACATTGATGCCCTGGGGTTGAAGTGTTCCGAGGCGGAAGATGAGGCGTTCTTCCTCCAGGCGTCTGGTGGTGAGGGAACGGCGGTGAACAAGGCCCAGGACCTCCATGTCCTCGGCAGAGTGGGAGGGGGAGTTGAAATGTTGGGCCATGGGGCAGTTTGGTTGTTTGATGCGGGTGTCCTGGAGATGTTCCCTAAAGTGCTCTGCTAGGAGGCGCCCAGTCTTCCCAATGTAGAGGAGACCACATCGGGAGCAACGGATACAATAAATGATATTAGTGGATGTGCAGGTAAAACTTTGATGGATGTGGAAGGCTCCTTTAGGGCCTTGGATAGTGGTGAGGGAGGCGATGTGGGCACAGGTTTTACAGTTCCTGCGGTGGCAGGGGAAAGTGCCAGGATGGGAGGGTGGGTCGTAGGGGGGGCGTGGACCTGACCAGGTAGTCACGGAGGGAATGGTCTTTGCGGAAGGCGGAAAGTGGTGGGGAGGGAAATATATCCCTGGTGGTGGAGTCTTTTTGGAGGTGGCGGAAATGTCGGTGGATGATTTGGTTTATGCATAGGTTTGTAGGGTGGAAGGTGAGCACCAGGGGCGTTCTGTCCTTGTTGCAGTTGGAGGGATGGGGTCTGAGGGCGAAGGTGCGGGATGTGGACGAGATGCGTTGGAGGGCATCTTTAATCACATGGGAAGGGAAATTGCGGTCTCTAAAGAAGGAGGCCATCTGGTGTGTTCTATGGTGGAACTGGTCCTCCTGGGAGCAGATACGGCGGAGGCGGAGGAATTGGGAATACGGGATGGCATTTTTGCAAGAGATAGGGTGGGAAGAGGTGTAATCCAGGTAGCTGTGGGAGTTGGTGGGTTTGTAAAAAATGTCAGTGTCAAGTCGGTCATCACTAATGGAGATGGAGAGGTCCAGGAAGGGGAGGGATGTGTCAGAGATGGTCCAGGTAAATTTAAGGTCAGGGTGGAATGTGTTGGTGAAGTTGATGAATTGCTCAACCTCCTCGTGGGAGCACGAGGTGGCGCCAATGCAGTCATCAATGTAGCGGAGGAAGAGGTGGGGAGTGGTGCCAGTGTAATTACGGAAGATCAACTGTTCTACGTAGCCAACAAAGAGACAGGCATAGCTGGGGCCCATACGTGTGCCCATGGCTACCCCTTTGGTCTGGAGGAAATGGGAGGATTCAAAGGAGAAATTGTTAAGGGTGAGGACCAGGTCGGCCAAACGAATGAGAGTGTCGGTGGAAGGGTACTGACGAGGACGTCTGGAGAGGAAAAAACGGAGGGCTTGGAGGCCCTGGTCATGGCGGATGGAGGTGTAGAGGGATTGGATATCCATGGTGAAGATGAGGCGTTGGGGGCCGGGGAAACGGAAGTCTTGGAGGATGTGGAGGGTGTGGGTGGTGTCCTGAACGTATGTGGGGAGTTTCTGGACTAGGGGGGATAGGACAGTGTTGAGGTAGGTAGAGATGAGTTCAGTGGGGCAGGACCATGCTGAGACAATGGGTCAGCCAGGGTGGTCAGGCTTGTGGATTTTGGGAAGGAGGTAGAACCGGGCAGTGCGGGGTTCCCGGACTATGAGATTGGAAGCTGTGGGTGGGAAATCTCCTGAGGTGATGAGGTTCTGTATGGTCTGGGAGATGATGGTTTGGTGATGGGGGGTGGGGTCATGGTCGAGAGGGCAGTAGGAAGAGGTGTCCTTGAGTTGGCGTTTGGCTTCAGCGGTGTAGAGGTCAGTGCGCCAGACTACCACTGCGCCCCCTTTATCCACTGGCTTAATGGTGAGGTTGGGATTAGAGCAGAGGGATTGGAGGGCTGCGCGTTGTGAGGGTGAGAGGTTGGAGTGGGGAAGGGGGGTGGACAGGTTGAGGTGGTTAATGTCCCGGCGGCAGTTGGAAATGAAGAGGTCGAGGGCAGGTAATAGGCCAGCGCGGGGTGTCCAGGTGGATGCAGTGTGTTGGAGGTGGGCGAAGGGGTCCTCGGAAGGTGGGCGGGAGTCCTGATTGTGAAAGTAAGCTTGGAGGTGGAGGCGACGGAAGAAGTGTTCGATGTCACGGCGTGTATTAAATTCATTGATGCGTGGGCGGGGGGAGATGAAGGTGAGAAATGTAGGTGCATAGTTCCTTGAAAGTGGCATCATATGTAGACAGGGTGGTGAAGAAGACATTTGGCACTCTGACATTGGTCAAAGCATTCAGTGCAGGGATTGGGATGTCATGTTGCAGCTGCACAAGACATTGGTAAGGCTACAATTCTAATCAGGCAGCATCTAGGGAACAGGAGAATCGACGTTTCGGGCATTAGCCCTTCTTCAGGAGGGCTAATGCCTGAAACGTCGATTCACCTGTTCCCTAGATGCTGCCTGACCTGCTGCGCTTTTCCAGCAACACATTTCCATCTCTGATCTCCAGCATCTGCAGACCTCACTTTCTCCTACAATTCTAATCAACCTGCCTTGAGAAGGATTTTATTAAACTGGAAAGGGAGCAAGAAACGATTTGCAGGAAGCCACTGAAACTGGAGGGTTTGAGTTACAAGTACAGGCTGGATAGGCTGGGACTTTTTTCCCTGGAATGTAGGAGGCTGAGGGGTCATCTTATCAAGGTTTGTAAAATCATTAGGGACATAGATAACGTGAATAGCCAAGGCCTACTCCCCAGACTAAAGGGAGTCCAAAACTAGAGGGCATAGGTTTAAAGTGTGAGGGGAGGATTTTAAAGCGACCTGAAAGGCAACTTCTTCACAAAGAGGGTGGTGCATATATGAAATGAGCTGCCAGAGGAAGTGGTGGGGGTGAGTAGAATTAAAATGTTTAAATGACATTTGGATAGTTACATGGATAGGAAAGGTTTAGAGGGATATGGGCCAAACACATCGGGGAGAGCATGGACGTATTGGTCCGAAAGGCCTGTTTTCATTCTGTATGACTCTATGACTCTAAAATGTGACTCTGTAATGCCACACCAGTTTTGGCTGGGCAGACCTAAGTTGTTGTATTGGCCAATAATGAAAACAGCAACTTACAATGACACTCGGTATCCTCATATGCTGGTGGAAATTAAATCTCAAGCAGGAGTAGGGACAGAAATCATGGTCCTCAGCTTTCCTCCTGACCTGGGATGCAGCCCCAACCCAAGCACCATAGTACAGTCCTGATCTGACCTGAGCTCAGTGGGTCTCTGAGAACCCTGGGCCCCAGTTATTGACCCTGATATACCCTCCTGCCAATCCAGTACCTGCATTCAAGGATTGGCCACTTTCTCCATCCACAATATGAAGGTGCCCCATCTCGAATTTGTTTGCCACACATCCATTGTCTTATGTAGTTGGAAGGATGCCAACATCTGTTAGAATATTTTCTACAATGCATGTATTCATCTGAATATATGACTCTGTGCTACAATATTTTTACTCTCCTCTTGAATCATCAGCTTTTATGTGAATAAAGATAGAAATTCATGTTGCAATACTATATGTAGTCAGCGGGCAATCATTGGACTGGAAAAAATTACACTTCATTACCAAACACACAATACTCAGACGCAATAGGTACTCCCCAAACTAAAGACATATTGCATTACGTTTCATGTAATTTCCTTCCTTTTTTATATTCTCATCTTGTGCTTTGTTACAAAGAAAAGAATATTTTCTACTCAAGGTAATCTCACACAAACCGTATGGATTTCTCTAAGGCCAATTTGTCCTTCACACCACTTTTTTTAATGCTCTGCCAGACATGACCTCAACGTACTTGAAAGTTATTCAACCTACATCGAATAAGTCCCCTCTGACATTGGCTAATTCTTTAATAGGGCAATGCAAATGGGACTGGGGCTAAGAAATCCATACTCATCTTGTAAATAAAGGGCTGCAGCAACAGTAACAGTCACTGACCACAAGATCCCTGGCTGTTCAGCCAGCTGACCCGAAGATATGATGTTCATGCTTAGTGCATGCAAAGAAAGCACCTTTCCTCACCCCATTGGTGTGTATTGGGATTGTATATTAGTCGGCATGGACGAGTTGGACAGAGGGTCTGTTTCCATGCTGTATTTCTCTATGATTCTATATTGGAGGATGGAGTGGTTGAGGGGAATCTTACTGTTTCCCACCTGATTTTCTTGGTTGTATATTTTTGGTGTGCAATTGTTTATAATTGATGCATTACATCCTGCTAGAGATTCCCAGAAATTTACTGGAGAAAAATGTAAACATAAACGTAAACATAAACAGCATCCCTGCCTCTTTTTCATTGCTTTGAGTCTGGGAACTGTTTTCCCTCAGTGCAGAGAAGAAGAAAGTCATTCCTTTTATCTCTATTTGATGTGCTTAGGATGATATCACTCCACATCATATTGAGTGGGAGTTTATGATCTGCTGAAGAATTATAGACATGAATGTTCTGGTATCCCACAGATTATACACTAGATTACAGTTTGTTGGTTTGTATCATGCATAATGGTCTCAAACTGCTGCTGGCAATGACATATTTTCCATATTTTTTAACCCACTCGATTCCTGCCCATTTGCTGTCCTAAAGTTATCTTTTCCTACGATTCCGTTTCTGAGTTACCAGAAACACTCAAACCATGCTCTTTGAAGTCCTTTTCATGGTCTACCAATGTTTTTTGTTTACTGTTAAGTGTTCTCCAGATTTCTGATTCTTGTTTGTCACAATAACCTCATTCACTGATTTATTTTTTTTAATGGCACTTTCAGCTCATCACTTGGTTTTCTTTAGATTATATTTTTATAAATTTTGGAACGCATGGCCTTTGCTTTGTTCCTTGGTTACTCATTGTGTGACCCATGTCGAAGTATTACTGTTATTCTGTACGGTCACAAGTTCACACTGTACTATTAGGAAAGAATACACCTTCCAAATGTGGAAGTGTTTACTCCAAACACTATTATGAATTGTGCCACCCAATGTGATGGACACTGAAAGCTGCCTTGAGATGTCGCATTATGAGGTACCCAGTCCACTTATTCAATAAGATGTTGTATTTTGTTACAAACTATATTCACAATTTTTCTGTTTTTTTTTATCCCACCCTCCAATTGTAATTTTAACTTTGATCCCAGTGACATTTGACCTCAGGTGGCAATAATGGTTTGGTCAACAGTATTTCAATGAAATATGTCAAAATATTTTTTTTCCACTGGGTCTAATAGGTTCATGTATTGGCCAGATTATTGACATGGATACTTAAATTTGTCATAAGAACCACAGTGATTGGTTAAGGTCAGGAAAGCACTTCCTAAGAGTGTGATGAAGGCAGATTCAGTTGAGACATTCAAAGGGGAATTAAATTGTCATTTGAAAAGGAATAATGTGCAAATGGAGAAAGCAGGAGAATAACACTATCTGAATTGCTCATTTAGAGACATGGTCGGTTGAATGGTCAATCTTCTGTACTGTAATGATTTGGTGATTCTGAAAATTATCTCATCATAGTTGTATGATAAACCCTGAGGTGAGCACAGAGTCAATTCTAACCCTCAGCCCAAATCCAAGGTCCATTTTCAATTTTATACCAGGTTTTCTCAGTCCTAACCAAGAAAGAAAATTCACAACAGTTTTGTCAGAATGGCAACAGAGTGGGACAGCATTAAGGGAGGAAGGTTGGTTACAGGTTCAAAACAGAAATGCAATGGAAGGTTAACAGTGGAAAGGTAGCTACGTAAATATTAGTTCAGTCAAAGACAATCTATAAAAGAAGCAGCCATACAAAGGTATGGATGAGAAAGATAGTTAATGGCCCATCAAAGTATACACATGTGCCAATGGTCAGTGGTTACAAACAACTAGGTAAAAACAAGGACTGCAGATGCTGGAAACCAGAGTCTAGATTAGAGTGGTGCTGGAAAAGCACAGCAGGTCAGGCAGCATCTGAAGAGCAGGAAAATTGACATTTTGGGCAAAAGCCCTTCATCAGGAAAAGTCAGCTACTGAAGTATTTGAAATTGTATTAAACTAAATATAAGACTCATTATCTGCGATGTGAAATGATCACTAAATACTAGGTGTTTTTGATGCAGAAGAGAGGGTCAATAAGATTCAGTGCCCCAGAACATGTGGAAGCAACTGCAAAAAAACAGTTTTCTTTAAAGTTTGTAACTCCAGTGGAACAATGGTAGTGTCCCTACCTTTGAAGCAGGAGACCCAGGTTTATGTCCCAACGGCTCCAGAGATACGTCATAACATTCCTTGATGAGAAAATATCTGGAGTTGAGGGTTGCGGTCCCAGGTATTGTACACTCCTTTTGATTTGTGTAATTATGCTCCCATAGCTTAACTGCAGAAGCTGATTAGCTAAAGTGGGCAGTTTGTGGTTCACAAATTTTCAAATTTGGTTCCTGTTCTGGTTCAAGGCAGACATGGGAGCTACCTCCTTGTCTTGCCCTGTAGTAAGTGGAAAGCAAAGCAAAACACCACTGAAAAGAACCTGACAATGTCATTTGACAATGAGCCAAAGGACCTCCCTTTTAGCAAATCGCAGATTACTCGTGGACCTTAACTTTACCCGTGCAGATCAGTTTCAGCAACAGTGAAGCCACTGACTGATCTGTTAAATGTTTCCAGTGTTGCCTTGTCTTTATTTAAAATTTCTAATATCTGCAATATTCTGCTTTTATAAAGCAATGTTTGGTTTGTGTACCGTAAAGGAGGTTTGTAAGAGCATAATTTCCTGCTCAAAGCATAATGCAGTTTTGACTCCTGTAAGATGCAGTTTCAGGTCACAGTCAGGGTTGAACTGGGGAAGAACAGAGTCAATAAAAATGGAAAAACAGGAAAAATGAATGACAGCGTCAACTGGAATGGTATGAAAGAGCAGAAGAATGGAGATAAGAGTGTTTTCAATTTACTTTGGTTATCACAGCAATACTTCAGTTACAGAGTACATCAATATGTTAGATAGACTGTCCAGAAAGGAAAATAGATAATTAAGTGAAAGGTATGACATTGCTGGGTTATGTGGAAAGGGGAGGCATTGTTAAACTCAATGGATAATTTTCAAATAACTGGCATAAATATAGTGGCTCTATAATTCTACAATTGAGTAGAATTGCACCACAGTGCCTGTTAGGTACCACGCAAGCACATACACAGTTCCAATAGCATAGCACACATTACCTTTTGTCAGCAAATATAGCCACTTGTCTGCAATGTGACTGTCTGAGTGGAGTGCTAGTACTTACCTTATAGGGCAGTGTCAATGTTTCTATTTTTGTCATCAGTTTTGTTTTCCTAGGTCACATAGCTGATGACAAGAGGGTATTTTGTCTGTAAAATAAGGGAACTGGAACTTTCTCAAAGTTGGACATTAGGCTAAATTGTGCAGAAATAGTTGGCCATGATATGTAGCCATGTGTCACAATCTTATGTGTCAGCCTTTGCTCAAATGTCATCATGTTGCCTCTGAGTAACAAGCCTTACTTCACAGAACTAAGCACTTAATCCAGGCTGACTCTCCAATTCCTGTATCAGTTTCTGGCATATTCATTCATACATCATGGATATGGATATTAGTACATTAATATTCAAAGCATCTTGAACTGTGTCGGTTCAACTGAATACATTTTCCTCACAGATATTTGCTATCGCTTGCCCTTGTGTGCAATATGGAAGTACTGAAAATAGCACAGAAATAACTGGATTTTGATTAGGCTATCGGCACTCCATTATTAAACTATAAAAAACTTCTAAAGTACTCACATACATGGTGAAAAGCATGAATGAAGATGTTGCTGTGTTGGTATGCACTTCCAAGAACTGTGTTAGAATGGTATCTCGTGGGGAGAATTATCTGGAAAGATTTGGAATTGCTGTACTTAGCTAATGTAAAGCATACAGAAAGTTAGTGATTCTCCATTTGAGTGTAATTTGATTTTTAACAAAATCTTAAATACCATACAAATTACTTCTCTTGCACTGTAAATTAGCTACTGCAAATGAGCAGTTGCATTCTTTCAAATTTTAATGCTGTTAAAGATAAAACACTTTTTTAACATTTTCTTTTAGTCACCTTTAATTTTCTCTTAGTTCTGTCTTTCCCTTTACTACCTTTATCTCACTTTCTGTCCCTGCATTCGATATTGAAGTAAACTTTCAGACTGACCCTGGTTCAGCCTGATTAGATCATTCTTTGATCTGTTTGGGAGGAGCCACATGATTACCTGTTGTATTATTCAGACTGGTCTCACATCCTCCTTGTAGGATGATTGTGCATTTCAATGAGTGGCCAATAAGAACTTGCTGTACAAATCCACAAAGATTGAGTTTGAGTGTTCATAGTGTAAGGAATGGTTGGGTCTGCTTGCTTGTTCTCCATCGCACAGTGCAGCCCAATGTCATGCAGAGTATAACATGCAGCACTGCACTCCCCACCATGAGCTTACATTGTGATAAAATTGCATTCATATTTACTAAAGCCCATTGCAAACTCTTTATCCATTCCTCTATGAGGAGTAAGAACTAGTCAAAGTGTAATTGGTTTCTTTGGTTTAATATATTACAGAACTATTTACAACCATAGCTGAAGTGAAATGGTTCTGTGTCATCTCTTTCCCAGCAGTTGGTTTAATTGATGTTTTTACTCCTTAGTTTGGAATTTAAACATTGATATAAATACCACCAAAGTATAGCCTGATGTCTAGACAGCCCAGTTCTCCTTCATGATATGGTAAGCTCACGACTAAACCAAAAGTCACTTCTTTGATTGTAGATATGTCAGACAGTGTTCTACACTTTTGCTGTCTGGAATATTATGTTTTAATGTGACTTTGTATTTTCTAGTGCCAATGGTAATGTTGTAATATAAGCTAACGTTTCTCGTACCAGAGATGGCAGGATTTGGCTTGGCAGTAACTTACAGTTCTTATTATAAGGTCTTCTGGAAACAACATTCAGAATAAACAGGAAGACCTGCTTACTCATTCTACCAGTAATTCAGAGCTGTGAAAACACAGGTTTGGGGCCACATACCTTAAGGTAATGTATGGATTTGACACATATTATTCAGTCTCATACTGTTAGAGTGACAACCGGGTTGCTGATTATTAAACCATTCAAAAGAACCCACTTGAGGGACCAGGTTGTGTGCTCCTGGACCTCTGTTCAGTTGGAAGATCATCAATGTCCTAACATTGGGATTGTGAACTGGACACAGTCCACATTGAGTGCATGATCCCAGAGTTATCCATTCTTTCATTCCAATCTCTGTGCTCACAACAAAATCTCAAAAGTCTCTCGGCTGGCTTTTCCAACGATTAGCAATCATAGTCAGATGTCCCTCCCCTTCTGCCTTTTCATTTTGTATTTCAGACCCGAGCTTCCTATCATTGGATGCTGAAGCAATGTGAAGTATGACTTCAATCCAACTGGATCCGTTTGACAAAGTCTCTTTTCAATGCCATATTTCCAAAATTAAATGTCAAGCAGTACAAAGAGCCACTCTGACAGTTCCTATGAAAGAGTAAGTCAATGTGACGTAAGTGTGAAGGTGGTAAGGATGGCAGTTAGGTAGGATGCCATGGAGCAAAGATGCCAGGTACATGATTGAATATTTAGGCTAGGTTGGGTTGGGGATTTGTAGGGGTGTGGGGTCGAGATGTGGTCTGATGTGTCCTGTCTGGCAAAAGGGAAGTGGTGTCCTGGTCCTGGTAGGACGGAGTATCAGAAGAGGGTTTGGGTGGTGGGGTACCAAGGGCAAGGCCATGGAGCTAGTGTGTCAGG
Source organism: Chiloscyllium plagiosum (assembly GCF_037043375.1). Lineage (NCBI taxonomy): Eukaryota > Metazoa > Chordata > Chondrichthyes > Orectolobiformes > Hemiscylliidae > Chiloscyllium > Chiloscyllium plagiosum. The sequence continues at coordinate 28,442,460 of NW_028270162.1, read as the reverse complement.
GTGGGAAGGGGGGAATTGGCTTCCAGGAGGGAGGGGAATGTCAGCTCCCAGAGGGAGAGAGGTGTGATGGATCTTAGAAGGAGATGGACTGTTGGTTGCCCGGAATTAGGAGGGGTTTCAGGTCCATGGTGTAAAGGGTGATGTCGGGCCCTGGGTGAAGAGGACAAGAGTCAGACTCAGAAGCTGGAGGGTGTTCTTGGGTCCCAGGTGGAGAGGGGGAGTGTTGGTTCCTTGGTGAGTGAGGCAGACCCTGGAGGACAGGGGGAGTTAGGTCTCAGTGGGGGCAAAGGGGCATATTGTGTCAGGATCTGAGGAGTGCAGGCGGTTTGGGTAGGTGTAGTTTGAGGAATGTGTGGTAGTTTGGGAGTAGGTCTGACCTTTTCTGAGTAATTATTAACTGCACCCTGCAAATTCTTTGATTCAACTGGATACTTTCACCTGTAAATTGACTATTGGAATCTTCCATTTTCCATATAATTCTTTCAGTCACTGCTATATTGGGAATTCTGTGGGGTCCTGATGCACATTTCTTATTTATGCTGCAGAAACAACTGGTTACCTGGCTTTAGAGAATCTGGGCCCATTTGCAGCTGGGTCTTCAGCTGTCTAACTGCAAAACTCTGGAATTTCTAACCTGAACCTCTCTACATCTCCATGTCCCCCTTTTCTTTAAGATGCTTCTTAAAAATTACATATTTAAATCACCATTTGGTCACCCATCCTAATATCTCCGAAAATGTGTTAGTGTCAAATTTTGATTAACAATTGCCCTTGTGAAATAGCGTGGTAATTTGTGCGGGATTAATGTTGTTATATAAAATATATAAATTATTGTTAACGTAAAGACTTTGATTGGTAACAAGTGTGAAGAAAGGGAAGTAAGCCATAAGGAAGGTATCCCATTTAATTTTCCTTCTTGGGTCTTGAAGGACAAAGGGAAATATGATTTATTTCGAGTTCTGTGGTTATCTCGATTTTTTTAAATATAAAGTGCTCTCTGGAGGGCCACTTTGGTCATTGGAACATTGCCTAACAATGCATTGCTAGAAATGAAATGGTTTTCCCTATTTGAACAGTGTTGTGCTTGCAGGTAGAGATTGTTTGGTTTTCAGTTGGGATAAAGCATGCTGAGCAAAAGGCTGCTCAACTTATCTTTATTCTGTTTCTGAAACACTGTTGTGATTTGAGTGGAAAATTGATTGTATTCTTGAAAGTATGTGGAAGATTTCTTACACTGCATTTTTTGAGCAAGCTGTATCTGCCAAGACATGTCTAGTGACTTGCATGTATACGCCACAATGCCAGATTGACAGCCAAATGACCATTCCAGAGCTTCACCTTTTCTCTTCAAGTACTAACCATAATTGGCCAAATGTTTTACTTGTCAATGCTGAAGCTCTGTTGAAATAAATCTGTATTTTCCTTGTCTTTGTCTGGCATGTGAGTGAGTGTTTTAGACTAGTTAGAAAGGTAAACACTAATATTTTTATATAATGAACTGTGCTTGTTAATACTTTCTGCAAATTGTTGAATAAGCTTAATTTTATGATAAATCAATAAATTTGTGTTTATTGTAGATATCTGATTGATGAATCTTTTTATTGTATATTAGATATAGTGAATGTGTATGATTTGCCATATGGGAAACTGAATTAAACAATTATATTCAAGTTGTGATCTGTGGGGTAGTAGCACTAAAGAAAGACTATGTACTTTTCCCATCTTGGTTGTAACAAGGTAAAATGTCGTACAAGAGAATAATCATTATTAGTCATTAGATTAGATTACTTACAGTGTGGAAACAGGCCCTTCAGCCCAACAAGTCCGCACTGACCCTCTGAAGAGCAACCCACTCATACCCATTCCCCTACACTTACCCCTTCACCTAACACTACGGGCAATTTAGCATGGCCAATTTACCTAACCTGCACATTTTTGGACTGTGGGAGGAAACCCACGCAGACACGGGGAGGATGTGCAAACTCTACACAGACAGTTGTCTGAGGCGGGAATTGAACCCAGGTCTCTGATGCTGTGAGGCAGCAGTGCTAACCACTGAGCCACCGTGCCACCCACAGACAGTACAGATGGGAGAGGATTCAGAGGGGATTACTTATTGATGGGCAACAGAATAACATGTTTTCTGTTGTTATTAAATTATTATCTTTTCCACTGAAATCTCAGTTAAGGGGCGCAATGCATTTTGAAGACTTTATTTAAGTGTATTTGGTCTTACTCAACCTAAACATACTTGAATTTCTGAGGTTGGAATTGTCACTGCTGCATGTAAAGGTAGTGCTGCATAATGGTATGTCATCACCCCTGTGCATAGACATGGGATAAAACACAATATAACAACTTGTTTATGCCAACATTCTCTTTTGGAACAGGAAACTATCAACTGAGATATTGTTTTCACCATTAACAAGAGATCCAAACGCCCCAGAGGCAAAAACCAAGAATTTGACAGTCACTTGTTGTGTAGAAACATTTAACTGGGGTGAAAGTAGAGGCTTGAAGAATCATATGTGATTTGAACACAGATCTTTCACCTTGACCAAAGAATGTTGGAGTGAAAATCTTCTCCTTCTATTGCTTCAATGTTACTATGTAAATTAAATCTGAACAGTTTAAGTCCAATTCCTTGTGGCCTCTACATTAGTACAAAGGTATTCTCAATTTGACACCAAATTATCATCAGAAACCAAAATGTTGGCAGATTTGAAGAATGGTGAGATAGGTTTGTCGACAAAACGTTAATAGCTTATGAAAGAATTTTTTTGCCGGTGTCAGTGGTAATGTATAGTTAACTCATACACTGGGACTTTCGTTTCCTTCAATGCTCACAGCATCATTGTGCAGCCACAGACTGCCTGGCATATTGCTACGTGTATAACAGACTCTGTATTTTCGGATGACAAGTGGTTAACCAGCGCCTGCAGCATGGTTAGGTTTTGGATGCAAACAGACATTTGCTACTTAAGCCATGGAATATCCAAACAATTTTTATTTTGCTTTCCACTTGCCTTATATATTTGATGGTTTGTGAAGTCATTAGAAGCAATTCTTGTCAAATAGCGTAGTGGCTTGAACCATGCAATTGTCACATAGACATTCAGGTTTAAATGCCCACAGGTCCTGATTCAAAGTATAGCTGATGCCCTTGTACAGTATTGCCATGGTCATGTTCTGAAGAGCAGGATACAGATCAGGAGAATGTGTCTTACACTGGGATAGCTGCTCACAATCACATGAATGTAAGCTAACACTTATATCTTGAACAGGTTGAGCTTTGCTATATTCATGTCTGATCTCACATGATGATTGAGATTATGAAGTTATATTGCTATTTACTAATACTGCTTTGGCCAACTTATGAATCACTGACATATAATTCTAGCTCTCCCTTTCGATCCTGTGTTGCAAATATGCTTTTAAAACCTTCAGACAATTTTTATCCCATTCCATAATACTCACACAGCTGCAACACAATCAGGGCTCCACCCATTGTGGGATACAAAGCCCGTTGTCTCCACACTATCACGTAAGTAACAGCTCTGAGCGATGAGGAAACCAATCCACTCTGGACTGTTTGGTTTCAGTGGATCAAACTGATTCAGACCTACTCAAGATGGAGTCGAAACTCCTCTGTCTGAATTGACTCAACCTGTCCACTCATGACAATCAAAAGATTGAAGCATTATCAGAGGTCCAATGGCCTGTAATGAGCCCATTGTCAAGGATCCTATGAAATAATTGCACTTATTTTCCTTATTCTTACTGTTGAGTTAGAAACCACCAGCCACATGACCTTGAAAACATTAGTCTGGCCTGCAGCTGAGGGAGTTTCCCACTGCTGGCAAAGCTTTCTAAGAAATTGCAGTGGCCACAGGAAGTTCATTAAAGTGCCAATGTCATTGTTTTTTTTAAAACAATTAAATGATGAAGAATCCTGAAGCACATACATGACCGTGTCCATAACATGTTGCATGGAGTGTTCAAACAATTTTGATTTAAATGTTTTAAATATTGATTGGAATAAATACATTGAGTAGATGGGTTAACATCAGTCTCCAATCAGTTCACTTCATTTCTCTGTTTGGAAGTTGGTCCTTGACATGTTCTTCTGTCACCTTTTTCTATACTCTGTGCCAAGTGGCAAAGAGCAACAAGAGAAAGGCATGGATGACTTGCATTTATGTAGTGCTTTTCAAGACTTCAGGATGTCCCAAAGCACTTCACATTCAACAAAGTACTTTAGAAGTCTGTTCTTATGTAGTAAATATGGGCAGCCTATTTGTGTACAACAAATTCAAATAACAGTGTTCTGAAACACCAGATAGACTGTTTTTAGTGATATTGATTAGGATGAAATATTGGCCAGATCAGGGATAACCACAGTGGTCTTTTTGAAAGAGTGCCATGAAACCTTTTATAGTCATCTGAGAGAAGCTGAGGCCTTTGTTCAGAGTCTTGTCAGAAAGACAATACCTCTGACACTGCAGCAGTCTCTCAGTAATGCACTATAGGGTTAGCCTAGACTTCTGTGTTTACATCTCTGGACTGAAGTGAGTGAAGCCATCGAAAGTTAAGGGTGATGGTTAGACTTGCTCTCTCTTGTTGGAAATAACTGCCACTTGTGTGGTGTAAGTGCTAAATGCTTAATTCTGGACGTTATCGATGCCTTGCTGCATGCAGGCAAGGATACTTCATTATATAAGATATTGTACATGAAACTACTGACTTGTTTATGAATCCTCAGTGAACCTCTGATCTTGTAATGCAGATCATGGATGAAGCAGCTGAAGATTGTTGGACCTAGAATATTCAACTAATTTCCCTAAAGCATCCAAGGGCCCATAAGTTCATGTCCAACAAAGCCAATGTCACTGTGTTTTTCAATCTCTTTACTAGCCACCAGTTTCCTCAGATCAGGACCACAAAATAGTTTTTCTCATAATATGCAGCTCATGAAAAACCAAGTCAATGTAAGTGCTTATTTTTATGCAAGAAACAAATGTGAAGCAGATGAAGACCAAGAGCTAGCTGTGTCCTGTACATTTGAAACAAGGCTAAATCAGCCACCCTGTCATTCATCCTTGCTCACACTCAACAAGTTTGAGACATTTACTGAAGGGAGTTTGGATAGGTTCAGATGAAAACTAATTGCCAGTGAGCCACAAGAACAGAATGAAACTGGAAGATATAAATGTAGAATAGGAACCTGATTTATATGAAAGGAAGTTTAAGAGATGTAAATGAGGCTGCAGAGCATGTGAATGATGATCTCACCAGCCTCTCCAAGTCAAGACAATCATTAATGGAGCTTGTGGAGGTGCTGTACGGTCTATGCAAAGGTTTATAGCAGATGGGAGAGAAGTTAGCGGCCAGAGATACATGTTGCGTTGGAGAGGATTTCAGCTGCCTTTTTTGGTAGGCAGCTGCCCGAATATCTGAAAACCTTGCCTTGCTTTATGCAAGATCTCAGCAGCTCAATTCAATGTGAAACATTGAATTACATACTGCAGGCCTCAGAGGTCTTGGCAATTGGGTTGATAGGCACAGTGAGACCAGAGGATATTTGGTTGATTTTCTCTGAGGGTTTTAGTGATCATCCAATTTCTGAGGGCTGTACTTGTACTGACAGATGCTAATCAGACTCCTCTTCCCAATATTGGTGGGAATGTTGGTTTGTGCTGCTCCACCACTGAAGACCAAGTCAACTTTGGAAGATCAACAAAGAAACCCCTTTCCCCTTCATTCATCCCAGAATCACAGTCCCTGAGATTTAGGGGGCTACAATACTGCAAGACTGATAGAAATAAGCTGCTTAGATCGTTGACCCTACACCTACACATGCCATGAGAAGGGGTGTTAGAATAAGACAGACAATAACAGGTGAGATTATAAGGGTTGTGCATGATGAAAAATATTTGTATTAATTCCCTAGAACATGTGATATAAGGACCACAAAGGATAATATATGGATATTGAAGCTGATGATCACAATGGTTACTGAGAAAAGAAAGAGCTTGCTTGGAATGAGGGCAGCAACAGGTATTTATAGTACACCTTTTGTGACCTCAGAACATTCCCAAAACCCTTCAGAGCCAATGAAATATTTCTGAAATGGTACCCCCTTTGGAAGGGAAAAGCAAGGTCCCATAAATAAGAATGACCAAGTAAGTTTTTAAAGTTAAAAATCACACAACACCAGGTTATAGTCCAACAGGTTTAATTGGAAGCACACTAGCTTTCGGAGCGACGCTCCTTCATCAGGTGACAATCACCTGATGAAGGAGCGTCGCTCTGAAAGCTAGTGTGCTTCCAATTAAACCTGTTGGACTATAACCTGGTGTTGTGTGATTTTTAACTTTGTACACCCCAGTCCAAATAATAAGGTTTTAAAAGTTGTTATGTTGTTTAGGGATAAACATTGGGTAGGACACTAGGAGAATTCACCTCCTTTTTTGAAAACTGCCACTGGATCTTTTAGATCTAATTGAAAAGGCAGACAAGATTGTGGTTTAAAATCCAATTGCAAATGTTGCATTTTGATAGGAAATATGTAACCTGGAAACCGAGAAACTAAATGTTGTAAAGGACACAAATGTCTAGAAAGTAGTGACACAGGTTGATAATGCCATACAAAATTGAAACCAGGCACTAGGGTTTATTCATAGAGAGATAGGGTGGAAAATGGATTAGTGGTGCTGGAAGAGCACAGCAGTTCAGGCAGCATCCGAGGAGCAGTACAATCGACGTTTCGGGCAAAAAACGTCGATTTTACTGCTTCTCGGATGCTGCCTGACCTGCTGTGCTCTTCCAGCGCCACTAATCCAGAATCTGGTTCCAGCATCTGCAGTCATTGTTTTTACCTGGAAAAGTGAGAATGTTATGTTAAAACTTCATTAGGAGTCAAAACGTGTGGCACTAGAAAAGCACAGCAGGTCAGGTAGCATCTGAGGAGCAGGAGAGTCGATGTTTTGCACATAAGCCCTTTATCAGGATGCTCCTCGGATGCTTCATGACCTACTGTGCTTTTCCAGCTCCACATTTTTTGGTTCTCACTCTCCAGCATCTGCAGTCCTCACTTTCTCCTAAAACTGCATGAAGCCTTGCGCAGACCACACGTAGACAGTTCTAGTTGTTATTTTATTAGAATGGAAAGACAACGGAGAGTGTGCTGAAGTGACCATATCAAAAAACAAACCAAAATTATACCTATTAGGAAAGAATGAACAGGTTGGGACTCTTTTTGAAAAGGGAAAGTTGAGGAGTGACATAATAGATGACTTTAAACCAAATAATTCCACATATGGTGAAGGACTAACTTAATAGCCTTCATTATTAGATCATCTTTAAAATATCAAATATAGAATTCAGTAGAAACCACTTTACCCAGAAATTGGGAGAATCTTGAACTCATGACCACAGGGAGTGGTTGAGACAAATATTATGAATGCTTTAAAGGGGAAGATAGATAAGCTTATGAGGGAGAAGGAGCAAGGGCTATGATGATAGAGTTAGACGAGGAAGAATTGGAGAAAGCTTGAGCATAATTATCTCAATTGAGGGCTAGTCAGGACAAATGACCTAGTTCCTGTATCCATGCTGTAATTCTTTGTAAAAATGAGAGCACTCCCTCAGTAATGGCTAAAGTGTCAGTCTAGATTATTTGCTTGAATATTAGATTAGGACTTGAACCTATTGATTGGTGATGAGAATGTGACAGCTGAACAAGGCATATACTGAGCTAACAATAAGGAAGATTTTGTCAGCCACGGAGCACATCAGATCTCTTTTAATGCTTTTGTTATACTTAATTGGGAATTTTAATTTAATTTCTAAATAGAATTGAGAACCATTTCACAGACAATGATTCTTAATGGTCCAGAGCAGTCCTGGCAAACCATTGGTTTGTTTTTCTGAGCAACATCAAAGATTTGGGTTCAATGAAGAATTAAAACCTGTCGGTCTACCAAAAAAAGTCTTGTTGGATTAAATTGCTGGATAATTTCAAATTTCCTGATGAAATTCTGACAAGTGACCAGGAAAGCACAGAATTTCTGGGTCACTCCATCATTTTTCAAAGACCAGCAGGGAGTTGTCCTGGTATCCTGATTGATAATCTGTCCCCCACCAATAGCTACACAAAAAGTGCCTTACTACTCATTCATATTACTGGTGCTCGTGGGATCTTTTGTGTGTAACATTATTGTTGCATTTGCCTAATTAAAGTCAGTCACTCCACTTCAAAGTGGTTTCAATGTATCTGTGGTGCTTTGAGATGTTTCTGAAAGAGACGATAATGCAGAGTAAATCTGGTTCCTTGTACTGGAGAAGCAGCATGACATGATCTCCACGAGGTGATCTCACAGTTCTATCCTATACTACATGAATCTGACTGCTGAGTTAATGTTACCAACCTCTATAATGCATCAACACAAAGTAGTAGCTAGCCCATACGTGTCACAGTTATGAGACAGCAATTTCATCAATGATCTGCAGAAAAACCACTTTAAAAATTTGAACCAAATATGCAGTTCCTGTTGATGACGTTTTAGTGGTTTTGAGTACTTCCGCAACCTACAAAAGGCGGTGCAAGTCTAAATCTGGAAGAGTTGTCCAATAACTGAACAGAATACTTTCTTAAAGAGCTCTGCCACTTGCCTTCTGCAGTCAGATGTCTGTATTGTAATAGAATGGAACTTGAATCAGGTAATTTGCACAGCTGGTATTCTAGCTTCCAGTGGTTTTGAGCGGGTTATGTTTTATGCTGCATTTAGCACTTAAAAACTTTTAGAAATTATTATTTGTTTTAAATGTGTGTTTAAAATAACTGAAAATTTCTATTGTACACTTCAGGAAACAAGTGCATGAGATGTCACTGAGGTCGGGATTGTCTTTAACCTGTTTGTTTGTTTTTTTCAGGGATCCTACACATACTTCTGCTGTTGTCTTTATCTTGTCACAACACCAATGCTGCTCCTATATTAAATAAAACAATGAATATGAGCTACCAACTAGCTGTTGAGTTAAATCGCTCTGCCCCTGCTTTACTACGTTTATATGTAAGAAAGTTTACCTTATTGTAATTCTTCTAATTCTTGAATGTTTTGTTTGAAATTAGATTTTCTTTTTAGTTTAGCTCTTAAAACGTTTGTGCATAATTCATTCAATTCCATATCTGTGTTTTCCCCCAGACTGTCACTTTAAATCGTATTTCAAATGTAGGGATGTAATAGTACAGTCGGTTATAACATTACCTTTTGCATTGGGAATGAAACTGCCCCTGATTGATCTGTTGCCATTCTCAGTTGTAGTGGGTGCATGTCAAATGCTATCATTTCCTGCTGCTGCTCTCATCCAGACTTGATAATGACTGGAGTTTGGTGATTTTCGCAGTCAGGACTGACACAACCTCGATGTTTAAGTGTGGACCAGATGATCATCTATGAAATTGCATGTGCCTCCATTATTGTTGGATTCACATGTTGATTTGGCATTGATTGTATGATGGCAGGCGACATGTCATTCCTTTTCATGGTGCTCCTTTTGATGTGCAACTGAAAGGAAACTGAACAGTTGCCACCAGTCCTGTTGATGCAATTCCAAACCTCAAATAGTTCCTCACCATAAACTGACAATCTTGCTTTGCTAGAAGGGAACAGTGTTTGAAAACAAATCAAATAGTGTTGGGAGGGAATGGAAGAAGCTTTTTGCTGTATGGACAGGCAGGAAAAGACACAATTGGATCAGCCATGATAGTACTGAATGGCAGAGCAGGCTGAGGGGCCGAATGGCCTACTCCTGTTCCTATTTCTTATGATTCAATACTGAGGTTGCATTAACCTGAGAACAGTTGGTGCTATGGATGTTTATGTAACTGATAGATAACCGTTACACTAATAAGTGTGTGTACCACATGACTGTAAGCATATTACTCTGTCAATGAGATGTACTGTGGATTGGAAAGGTACAGTTCATACCTGTGTTTCTCCAAATATTATCTTCTGATCATAAGCAGAACACGTCAGGACATGCTGGACACAGGAGGAGGGGTGAAGTTAGAGTGTGCATCACTGGTAGCAATTTCCCACCATCCACACTGAGATCCATTCCATCACTAACCCCTCGGCTCTCATTCAGCAGCACAGCATTATATGTAGCATCAGGGACAACCTGAAGGGGAAAAAAGTGATTCTTCATGTGTGTTGATCTTATGAATAATGAAAGTACAGTATAATACCTCGTAATTGATGTTTGGTTTAAATTTGTTATGTGGATGGTATATCTAAGTGCAAAGTCTTTACAAAAGATCAGTTAATTCAGGCTGGCATGGCATCTTTACTTCAATAATTGAAGAGGCACAGCTTAGAGATGCCTTCTATTTAACTCATTAGCATTGGTCTGACTGCAAAATGCTATGTCTCTGACTAGAATACTGAGAGTGGTACATTCACTTATCACACACCACCTAGAGACAGTAACTAGTTACCACCACTCTGCTTTCACTGTAGGTAGATGTATGAAGACTAGAATTAGTGGTGAAGATGAAAGAAAAAAAACAGGAAGCAATGCAAGTTATAAAATGAGTATGAAGTGAAAATGCATTCTCATCTAGGATCTGTAAAAATAATATAGAAAGGTATTAAATTTCCAGTTAACTAGTGACAGTCACATTGCTAACAAAAACATTTCCTGTTTATTTAGTAAGGTAGCAATTAAAATTACTTCTTAACGGGTTCCTTTGAATTATGATGAGTGCAGCAGCATGATTGAATGTGCAGCAATAACATGATTTAAACTATCCTAACCCTCTAGAATTGAATCCCTAAGCTCCTTGCTTTCCCAGTTTAATGCTCCACATAAATTGTATCTTTCTGACTAATTTTGGAATCTATTTGTTTTTCTGATGACAGCTTTTGGAGTGACTAGGAATGTTTATTGATGATAAAGATGTTCTCTCTCTCTCTATATATATATATATCTTTCTCTCTATATATATTATATATAAAATATTATATATTTACATGCAAGTTGTTGTTATGTATGCCCATTATTAACATTAGCTTTTATTTTCAGCTTTCTGCTCAAGGCTTTCCTTTCTCTAATGATAATGCCGATATGCCTTTGTGCAGAGTTCAGGTGAAGTGCCTACCCAAAGGACAACTGGCCAATATGGAGAAAAATGAAACACTTAGGAGAATACACACTGGTGTAAAACAGTTTGATTTGCACTTGAAAAATGTTGAGGTTCAGCAGATGTATATGAACTCTCTGAAGAAAGAAATGCACGATGAGCTTAAAAATACTCGGACACAGCTAATATCACTGCAGTCAAACCTCCAGTTTATTCTGGACAACAGAGGTTATCATGTTCCAGAAGAGTTAGAATGTTCTCCAGAACACATTAACATCCCTGAGAATCTATTTGACCAAAAGAAACAAGGATGTACAATACTGCGAGAGTTTAAACGGTATATGAAGCAAGTGTTAAAGAGCTTTCGTCACTTATTGAGGAATGCACATGGGAAAGCAGCTGTCAACCCATAGATTGCGTGCAGTACAATGCTTGGTTTACTCTGCACCTGAGTACAATGCACCTTCTACAATTTCCACTCCAGACTTATAAGGCACTCCTTATGAAAATAAATTGTGGAACTGTAACGTTCAGATACAATACGCAATTGCCTTCTGCAAGTGCAGCAACACACTCATCTGGGCCAACATCTTTGCTGAAGTTCAACATATGTTGTGTCTTAAATCAGGTTTGAAGAAGAACAAGTTTTGTCTCACGAATGTGTTGAATACAAGTTATTTGACACATTTCAAATTATATTTTCAGGGAAAAAGAAACAAAACATCCAAACCAATTTTAAAAAGATTCAAACAAAATTAAGAAGTGACCTGAACTGAGCTGTCAGTTTCCAAAGATTGATTAATTGCCCTCCAAATGACTATTTCTTTTAAAGATCTGATCTTCATATTGATGGACCATGTAGTGTGATACAGGAGAATGTTTCTTTTGTTTTGAAATTGATGTTTTTTGGTGACTAAAAATAGGACTGCAAGTTAATATAATTAGAATATTTCAGATATTGATATTGCAGTACAAATTGATATTTTTACCTTTGTCCTACTGAGTGCAAGATGAAAAGCTTCAACAGCTTTTTCAGCAATACTCAAGATGTTGAATATATTAATTATATTTTCTTCCAAATAATTCTTTTATCAACCAAGTTGGAAGTACGATTTCTAGCTTATAAATGCAGGCATTTCTACCTCTTTACAGAAGCACTGGACTGTTTCTAACTTGTCTTACATTTCCACCTGCATTTTATTATTTTGTTCAGACCATGTCCTTCCTCAAGTATAATTGGAAGGTCCCCAGTTTCTGGCTCACCTTACTGTTCAATAGTGATATTTATTAAGTTGTGGTATTTATTGAAATACACTGTTTTCAATTAAAAATGGCTGCAGATTTCAAGACAAATGTGTGAGAAAACTGAATACTCAAGTGATAAAAGCAACAAATGCTGTAAATACTCTGTGGAGAGAGACAAAAAAGTTAACATTTCAGGTTAATGACCTTTTCACAACTTAAGTGATGATCAAAGAAATCATTTGTTCTGAGAAATAGTCAGCCAACAACCTAGGTTATTGTTTTCTTGTCATTATTTATTTAATTATTATTAAATATTCAGGGTATGAATTTATTAACATTTTGTACACAGGCTTATTTAATATGTATTTTTTGTATTATTTATAAGATCGATAAATAAAGAATTGAACTGAATTCATTCTTACTTTGTTTCTTTGTTATATATCTGTTAACTGAATGATTTCTAATTGAGGTTGCACAGGAAGTTGGTGAGGTTTCTTCTGGAATACTATGTCCAGGTCTGGTCACCCAGTTATAGGAAGGATATTATTAAGATAGAGATGGTTCATAAGATGTTTACCAGGATATTGCTGGGAATGGAAGGTTTAAGTTAGGAGAGACTGGATAGGCTGGGACTTCTTTCACTGGAGCTTGAGGAGTGACCTTATATAGAGGTTTGTAGAGTCATGAGTGACATAGATGAGTTGAACGGCAGGTGTAATTCCCTAGGGTGGGGGAGTTCGAAACCAGGGGGCAAATTTTTCAGATGAGAGGAGAATGATTTAAAAATGAAATTAAGAAATGATCTGAACTGAGCTGTCAATTTCCAAAGATTGATTAATTGCCCTCCAAATGACTATTTCTTTTAAAGATCTGATCTTTGTAGTGATAGACTTTGTAGTGCGATACAGGAGAATGAGGGGCAATCTTTTTACACAGATAGTGATTTGTGTGTGGAGTTAACTTCCAGAGGGAATGGTGGATGCGAAAATAATTACAACTGTTAAAAGATATTTGGATAAGTACATGAATAAGAAATGTTTGGTAGGATATGGACAAACACAGACAGGTGGGACTAGTTTAGATTGGGATTATGGTTGGCACGGACTGGTTGGAGGGAAGAGTCATGATTCTATGCAGTATGACTCTATAATACCAAACACTTGGCTGACAGCGCACAGAAATTCAATTACCAAATTAACAGCATTCTAGTAACAAACACATGTAATGTAGAACATGCAGAATTCACAACTTTTTCCTTGCTATTTGTATTCATCATTCTTTTCTAATCTCTCCCTTTGTCATTTTACTGTCCTCTTGCTGTCACTGATTTAAGTAAGAATGATGTAACACTTTTTTTTTCCCATTACATTAGAACTAGGGATTTGTTAACAGGAAACGTGTCACAGTAACCAAGTACATCGAAAGAATGGGCACTGTACATTCTAACTAGAGGCTAAAAGACTTGAGAGAAATTTGTAGAATATTAAACAAAGTAAAAAATGGATTGAAAGGTTTAACATCCCACTTCCTATCCCTTAAAACACCCAGCATTACATGTTTTTGGCATTTATAATTGCAAACATTCAATAGTTTGACCTTTTTCTTTCAGCATCCTGCCACTTCTAGTTGCTTTGATCCGTGAGTTCAGATAAAATCTAAACTCTGATCTCCATTTTTAATCACAGCAACACAGAAATATTATTGAACAGAAGGAGGTCTTTTGGCTCATGGTGCCTAGACTGGCTCGTTAAATGAGCATCATTACTTAGTGCTGTTCTCCTGCTTTTTCTCCAATTGATCTTTTAAGATAAACCTTTGAGCTAACTTAGAACATGGTTTCAGATGTAGCTCAGTGACTGGCAACCTTACAAGGCAGGCTGGGAATTCAGTGCCACTGATATATGGAGGAGTGGTCTTTGAGATGCAATATTGCAGTGACACACTGTGTGTTCTCTCAGGTAGATGGAAAATATCCCATGGCAGTACACTGAAGAGGAACAGAGGATTCTTGCTGATGTCCCCTCCAGGCACAACACATATATCCCTCAACCAAAACAACTAAAACAAATTACCTAATTAGCAACATGGTGCTGTTTGTGGGAGCTTTGTGAATGCAAATTGCTTGCTGTATGTCGTACTTTGCAATAACAGTGTAGTTTTTTTAAAAATGCTTAATTGGTATGGTAAAGTGCTTTACGACATCCTGTGGCTATGAAAAGAGCTACACAACCAAAACAATGTCCTTTACGTTGCAAGAGAGCAAAATCAGAGGATAATAAAAATAATTCTTGCCTTGTCTTTCTTTAATTTGTTCCAGGGATGTGGACAAATCATCAAGGCCTTATTTATTGCCTGTCCCTAGTTGCCATGACAATATTAAGAGCCAACCACAATGTGTGGGACTGGATTCATATGTGTAACAGACTGGGCAGCGGTAGCAGGTTCCCTTAGTCAACCTGTTGGCTTTTTAAAACAATACGGCATCTTTAATAGTCATTTTTCCTCTGCAGCTAGCCCACAAATTACCAGGTTTATTTAATTCTGTTTCATAACTTGTCATGACGGGATATGAACTCACAGCCTGTGGTTTTCAGTCGTGCCCTGTGACCACTACACTACATTAAGGAGGAACTTCTTGCTGTTATAATTTGTGCTTATCATGATAGAATAGATTAACACAGTTTGTTGTCGAAGGACGAGTTCATAGTTGGAATGATCTTTTCTTGTGCTATAATGTGTTGGACTTGTATATCCTCATGGTGATTTGATTGTATATACAAAAAGTGTCCACAATCAACAAGTGTTCACTTTATTCAGATATGTATCACAAAGACACTATAGAAAAATGTATACTGCCTTTGGAAGGATTACAGGCAGATTCACCAGAGCAGCAGAATTGGAAATTATGAAAAGAAACTACAAGCATGTATTTAGACACAAATCCTTTCTGACAAAGGGTTATACCCAAAACGTCAGACATCTCCTCTTTCTGATGCTGCCAGGCTTGCTGTGCTTTTCCAGCCTCCTGTTTGTCTACTAATACATAATTAGGCTTATATTCCCTGTGATATGGCAGGTTAAGGAGTGATTTGTTTGGGCCTTTTCATCAGGATTTTGAAAGAAATTGGCATGGTAAAGGGAAACATATTGACAGTCTCGATCAAGGGGCCACAACCTTAAAATCTGAGTAAAGCCAATCTTCAAATGAAGGGTGCTAGAAGTGTAGAACCCTCACACAAAAAAAACAATAGATATGAGCCGAATGAATAATTAAAGATCTGAAATCTACAATTTTATTTTGCTGGAAATGGTATATATGGATACAGAGCCACATCATGTGGTTACAGCTATGATACATATTAGCTAAGACCTGGCTGAATGGTAGAATGAACTCGAAGGATTGAATGGTTCCTGATGAAGGGCTTTTGCCTGAAACGTCGATTTTACTGCTCCTCGGATGCTGCCTGAACTGCTGTGCTCTTCCAGCACCACTAATCCAGAATCTGGTTTCCAGCATCTGCAGTCATTGTTTTTACCTGGCCTCCATCTATCCCTATGTTTCTATGATGCTCTCATAAACTGTAGGTGTATGTGCAAAATGAATTATTACCTGACTAATAATTACTGGGTCAGAATATTCAATAACTCTCTAAAAGTATGCAGCTTAATTCTCTTCCACTTTAGTTTCTATATTGTCCTGTATCAAAAAATGTTCAATTTATTTGGTATATCAGGGATAGCATTTAATAGAGCTCACGTGATATCTGCATTTAATTTATTCCTGTGAGCGTTATTTTTCTTATTCTCGATATTTATTTTTATACCAGGAAAATATTGTTCAGATCAGTAGCATGTGCTGTCATGTTTCAGTAGTTTTGGAGTTAAAGTTGGATTCTGCGTTGGATTAATTGAAGGAAGTTATTTTCTCTCTGGTTTGGATTGCCAGAAAACCACACCTGAAGCAAATCCTATTTAGAATTTGGGTTGCAGCAGTGCGGGGTTACAATTATTTAGGAGATTCTTTCTGGGTTCATTAAGGTTTAACCATTGTCTGGATTGCAGGCGGCACCAGCACTCTGTGTTTGAATATTTTGGAAATGTCTGGAGAGATGGGAAGCTGACTGTTTATGATTCGATGTTGCTGGAAGGCAAAGTGTTGTCTCCAGATGTTTTTTTCTTCCTGGACTGAAGTAACCTTAGAATTCTTTTTAGAATTGAAGTAAATGTCCTTGTAAATGACTATTTGGAAAATTGAATTATAAATAAGCTTTTTTGACAACTTTTTAGTTCTAGCATTGAGTACAAATGATAGGCATTTTATTAAACTTGAATGGAATGTTTGCACAATGTTAACAGACATATTGTTACAACTAATTTAAGAATTGGATGGGGGCATTCTGTAACTTGAGTTTTGTTGAGCTAATGAATCTCTGAAGATAAGCTCTGTTAGAAAAAAAATCAAGATATTACCAAGATGTCTATAATACTGTCATGATTCAAAGATTTATAAATAAATATCACAACTAAAATGGAAAATGATTGTGGGCTCCATTCAACACTGTCTACTTCAATGGAACTGACTGATTACTGGCCAGTTGAAAACTTGAGGTAAGACTATGATAAAAAAAAGTCAGACCAATGCAGGATTGAGGGAACAGGTGGTTAAATGTGAAGAATAGTTGTATTACTCTCTGTATGGTGTGGCAATTAAATTTCTGAGCTTAGGTTTTGACATGGCTCAACCAACAAAATGTCCATTCACCATTATGAATAATCTTGAAAGTTTAAGATTAGCTTTGCTAAGGTCTCTAACACACATGAATCCTCACGTCAAAGCTACAATTTGTAGGGTAGTCTGTTGGCTCATTCTATTTAATGTTAGCATCTAATTCTGTTACTAGGCTACTTATTACCTGGAAATGAAAGGTAACAGGGAAAACAAGAATTGAGAATCAGTTAGATAATTGCATTATATGTATGTTGAGTGGTTTTCCAATGGCTGTTGTAGTGTATCTATTTCTGAGCCAGGAGGCCGACGCCCAAGTCCCATCTGCTCCGGGGTCTATCATACATTCGCTGAGCAGATTGCTGAGAAATGTCTATCATTGTTTCCTGGCAATTGAGGTAAGGCTTGTCATCTTGTGGTGCAGTGGTAGTTTCCCTACCTGGAAAAGCTAGGAGACCTGGGTTCAAATCTCACCTGCTCTGGAGATGTGTCATAAAAATGGTACGTGAGGAAAGAGACAGAGCATGGGTGTTTACAAAAGGGGCAATATGTTCTATGTGGAGCTCTTCTGAAGTATATTAATCTCTGTATATTCTTCACCAATAATTTCAAGTCAACCTTAACAAGAAAGTATTTAAATGCTGTACAACGAGAATGTTTTCTCACCCAAACCTCAAGTGACACTAGTAAACTTCAAACACTTTTACTTCTATAAAAGCCAGAAGTTGCTGTAGAGAGAAAGCAGAGTTAACGTTTCAGGTTCAGTGATCTTTCTTCAGACCCTTCATCAGCATCTGCAGTTTTTGGTTTTACTTTATTAATATATTGCCGAGAGAAGATATGTAAAACAAAATTGGATGCCAAGTCACATGAAGTGATTATATGGCTCATGATGAGAATATTTCCAGGATGTTTTCAGGAACACCTTAAAGGAGGAAAGAGCCTATGGGCAAGGGAAGGAATTCTAGAGATTAAGGTTTTAGCAGCTGAAGGTGCAACGATTAAAATCATGCATGATCAATAAAATAACTCCACAGAGGCCATTATCCCGTTACCATGGAGAGCCCTTAACACAGATCCAGCTCCCTCAGAGCCAGCTCTCAGACTGAACAGGATGTCTGACACTCCTGTTCTTATCTATCAGCCAGGGCTGCTTGACAGGATCTGATTAACAGCCCCAGTCAGGGAACTCATATTCTTTTGGGTACACCTGGCCTACCTTGTTACAATTACTACACGGATAAGAGCTGGAATTTTGAAGCTGACCTTCTTGGTCAAGGACAGTGTGGGAAGAGGAAGATTCTCCAATAGGGACCTGGAGATCTTGGAGGATGGGATGGGGCAAAGGAGAGGTGTCTTCTTTCTCTAGGACTGGAGAAGAAGCTGCCCCAGTCAGACCCTGCTAGCTTAGTCTGGAGTGGTCACTTGAGTCAGTGCCATCTGCAGGAACAGTAGTCAGTCCTGCAAGTAGGTCAATGACCTTTTGTGCTCTGCCAGGATATCTGTCACACTGCCACCTCACACTCACTCTCTCTCTCTAACAATGTATCTACCTTCCACTCAGGCTCATGCTCTGCCACTCTCACTATTGCATGCAACACCTTTGCTTACTCGCTGTCATTTCACTCCCCAGTCTCCCAGACCATTGACCCTCTATGCCCTCCATGGTACCTTCTCACTCCCTCAGGACCTGTTTCACCCATATGGACAGCACTAATAGCAGTGCCACCCTTTGCTAGTTCATCCATTTCCCCACCCTATCCTCCCTTTCTAGCATTAGTTACATTTGAAAAAGCCAAGACTGATATTGCAGGAATGCAGAGTAACCAGAATACCATGCTGTATGTCACTGCCACTCTGTCATTAATAGAACATAGAACATAGAAGAATACAGCGCAGTACAGGCCCTTGGGCCCTCGATGTTGCGCCGATCCAAGCCCACCTAAACTACACTAACCCACTATCCTCCATATACCTATCCAATGCCCTCTTAAATGCCCATAAAGAGGGAGAGTCCACCACTGTCACTGGCAGGGCATTCCATGAACTAACGACTCGCTGAGTGAAGAACCTACCCCTAACATCAGTCCTATATCTACCCCCCCTTAATTTAAAGCTATGCCCCCTTGTAATACCCGACTCAATACGCGGGAAAAGGTTCATACTGTCGACCCTATCTAACCCCCTAATCATCTTGTACACCTCAATCAAGTCACCCCTCAAACCTTCTTTTCTCCAGTGAAAACAGCCCCAAGTGCCTCAGTCTTTCCTCATACGATTTTCCTTCCATACCAGGCAACATCCTGGTAAACCTCCTCTGCACCCGTTCCAATGCCTCCACATCCTTCCTATAGTATGGCGACCAAAACTGCACACAATATTCCAGATGCGGCCGTACCAGAGTCTTATACAACTGCATCATGACCTCAGGACTCCGGAACTCAATTCCTCTACCAATAAAAGCCAGTACGCCATATGCCTTCCTCACCGCACTATTTACCTGGGTGGCAACTTTCAGAGATCTGTGTACATGGACACCAAGATCCCTCTGCTCATCCACACTACCAAGTATCCGACCATTAGCCCAGTACCCCATCTTTTTATTATTCTTCCCAAAGTGAATCACCTCGCACTTAGCTACATTGAATTCCATCTGCCACCTTTCTGCCCAGCTCTGCAGCTTCTCTATATCCTGCTGTAACCTGCCACATGCTTCCTCACTGTCAACAACTCCTCCGACTTTCGTATCATCCGCAAACTTGCTCACCCAACCTTCTAACCCCTCTTCCAGGTCATTTATAAAAATGACAAACAGCAATGGTCCCAAAACAGATCCTTGCGGAACACCGCTAGTGACGGCACTCCATGAAGAAACTTTGCCATCAACTACTACCCTCTGTCTTCTTCCATCCAGCCAATTCCTAATCCAAACCTCCAACTCACCCTCAATGCCATATCTCCGTATTTTCTGCAGTAGCCTACCATGGGGAACCTTATCAAACGCCTTACTAAAATCCATATATACCACATCTACCGCTTTCCCCTCATCAACCTCCTTCGTCACCTTTTCAAAGAATTCAATAAGGTTTGTGAGGCACGACCTGCCCTTCACAAAACCATGCTGACTATCCTTGATCACATTATTCCTATCCAGATGTGCATAAATCCTATCCCTTACAATTCTCTCTAAGACTTTGCCCACAACAGAAGTGAGACTCACCGGCCTATAGTTACTAGGGCTATCCCTACTCCCCTTTTTGAACAAGGGAACCACATTTGCTATCCTCCAGTCTTCTGGGACTACTCCTGTAGACAAAGAGGACACAAAAATCAAGGCCAATGGCTCTGCAATCTCCTCCCTTGCTTCCCAGAGAATCCTAGGATAAATGCCATCAGGCCCAGGGGACTTATCTATTTTCACCTTTTCCAGGATTTCCAACACCTCTTCTCTACATACCTCAAAGCCATCCATTCTACTTATTTGTGCCTCAGTATTCTCATCGACAACAATGCCCTGTTCCTGAGTGAATACTGAAGAAAAGTATTCATTCAGTGTCTCCCCAATCTCTTCCGCCTCCACACGCAACTTCCCCCTACTATCCTTGACTGGACCTATTCCTACCCTAGTCATTCTTTTATTCCTAACATACCTATAGAAAGCCTTAGGGTTTTCCCTAATCCTATCTACTAAGGACCTTTCATGTCCCCTCCTTGCTGCTTTTAGCTCTCTCTTCAGGTCCTTCCTGGCTACCCTATAACTCTCAATCGCCCCAATTGAAC
This sequence comes from Chiloscyllium plagiosum, assembly GCF_037043375.1. Classification (NCBI taxonomy): domain Eukaryota; kingdom Metazoa; phylum Chordata; class Chondrichthyes; order Orectolobiformes; family Hemiscylliidae; genus Chiloscyllium; species Chiloscyllium plagiosum. The sequence goes on along the minus strand of NW_028270162.1, from coordinate 28,421,563 downwards.
CTTCACGTCTCATCTTGAGATAGGCCGCCCTCTTCCATTTAACAAGGGATTCCAATTCCTTATTAAACCACGGCTCCCTCGCACGACCCTTTCCTTCCTGCCTGACAGGTACATAATTATCAAGGACACTCAATAGTTGCCCCTTGAACAAGTTCCACATATCATTTACACTCTTGCCTTGGAGTCTACTTTTCCAAGCCACACATCCTAAGTCATGCCTCACCGCATCATAATTTCCCTTACCCCAGCTATAATTCTTGCCCTGTAGTACACACTTATCCCTCTCCATCACGAGTGTAAAAATCACCGAATTATGGTCACTATCCCCAAAGTGCTCACCTACCTCTAATTCTAACACCTGGCCTGGTTCGTTACCCAGAACCAAATCCAGTATGGCCTCACCTCTTGTTGGCCTGTCTACATATTGTGTCAGGAAACTCTCCTGCACACATTGAACAAACACTGACCCATCTAACGAACTTGAGCTATAGCTTTCCCAATCAATATCAGGAAAGTTAAAGTCCCCCATAACAACCACCCTATTACTGTCACTCATCTCCTGAATCACCTTCCCAATCCTTTCTTCAATGATTCTAGGACTATTAGGAGGCCTGTAAAAGACTCCTAACAGGGTGACCTCACCTTTCCTATTCCTAACCTCAGCCCAAACTACCTCAGATGGCAAGTCCTCATCCATCGTCCTTTCCACCGCTGTAATACTATCTTTGACAAGCAATGCCACACCTCCCCCTCTTTTACCCCCACCTCTGACCCTACTAAAACATTTAAATCCCGGAACCTGCAACAGCCAATCCTGTCCCTGTTCTAGCCATGTGTCCGTAATAGCCACAACATCGAAGTCCCAGGTACCAACCAACGCTGCAAGTTCACCTACCTTATTTCGTATACTTCTTGCATTGAAGTATACACACTTCAAGCCACTTCCCTGTTTACAGGCACCCTCCTTGGAAATTGATGCCATGTTCCTCACCTCCCTACACTCCAGGCCCTGCACCCTGAAGCTACAATCTGGGTTCCCATGCCCCTGCCGAGTTAGTTTAAACCCCCCCCAAGAGCACTAGCAAACCTCCCCCCAAGGATACTGGTTCCCCTCAGGTTCAGGTGTAGACCATCCTGTTTATAGAGGTCCCACCGTCCCCAGAAAGAACCCCAGTTATCCAAAAACTGGAACCCCTCCCTCCTGCACCATCCCTGAAGCCACGCATTTAATTGTTCTCTCTCCCTATTCCTCGAATCTCTATCACGTGGCACGGGTAACAAACCAGAGACAACAACTCTGTTTGTTCTAACTCCAAGCTTCCAACCTAGCTCCCTGAAAGCCTGTCTAACATCCTCAGCACTCCTCCTACCTATGTCGTTGGTGCCAATGTGGACCACGACTTCGGGTTGCTCCCCCTCCCCCTCCAGGACCCGGAAAACACGATCAGAGACATCACGTACCCTTGCACCTGGGAGGCAACATACCAAACGTGAGTCTCTCTCGTTCCCACAAAACCGCCTATCTGTGCCACGAACTATCGAGTCCCCAATTACTACTGCTCTGCTCTTCTTCACCCTTCCCTTCTGAGTAACGGGGACAGGCTCCGTGCCAGAGACCTGAGCCCCGTTACTTACCCCTGGTAAGTCATCCCCCCCACAAGTATCCAAAACGGTATACTTGTTCTTGAGGGGAATGGCCGCAGGAGGTCCCTGCACTGGCTGCTTCCTCCCAGTCCCCCTCACTGTAACCCATCTATCTGCCATCTTTGGAGTTACTACTTCCCTATAACTCTGATCTATGACCCCCTCTGCCTCCCGAATGATCCGAAGTTCATCCAACTCCAGCTCCAGTTCCCTAACACGGTCTTGGAGGAGCTGGAGATGGGTGCACTTCCTGCAAGTGTAATCGGCAGGGACGTCGATGGCATCCCTCACCTCATACATGTTGCAGGAGGAACATTGCACTGCCTTCACTGCCATCCCTCTAAAGCTAACTGTTTAAACAAAAACTGTGTCTAAATAATACAACTGTGCCATCAATCTCATTGATTACATGCAATTTCTAAGCAATGGCCAGTACACCTCTCTCTCTCTCTCTCATGTCTTGCAGATACAGTCAGCCTCCCTGTGAACTCTGTGGAGAAGAGGCCACCTCCTTGATCTCTGAGGATGGTAGTATTGAATTCACAGAGATAGCACCCAAAGGCTGACTCCTTTAGCTCCCTCCAGTCCAGATACAGGCAATTGGTTTGGAATATTAGGCTTAGAATGTGTGGGACCACTACCTGATGAGTACTTCACTGTGACAGTTCCACAGTTGGCTGAGGGAGAAATGGCCCAGGTGGCTGGCATTCAGAGGCATGCCAGAGACCAGGAAACTGCTCAGTGGCTGGCGGGTGAGGAGCCCATGGTGATGGCAATCAGGGACTCTGTGCACATACACAGGACAGAGCAGCAGACAGGCATCTGGAATACAATGACTCTCATTGTTCCTCAGAGTAACCTGCTGAAGCACAGTCCAATGGTAATGACTGGCCTTAGCCCTCCCAGCTAAATCTCCTTCCCCTTTTGCTTTCTTTTCTGTTTCGCCTGACTGTTCTGACTGGATAGGCCCAGAGAAAATGTACCAGACCACTGCTTGCTGCTTATACATATCCACAACTGTGATAGGCCTTTCCCTAGACTGTTGTTGAGCCAACAGACTGGTTATGACCCACTCCTTGCATTGCAGAGGCACGTACTCTGCTGAGTGCGACCATCCTGAAAGGACACCTATCCATGGACTGTTTCCTTGGGTTTTATGGGAAACTGCCCATGTACTGGGATCCCCTGACTCATCGCAGGTGTCAGTGAGATCGACTCCCCTAAGACTTTGAGGAATGGCTGTATACTTGTTGCACATGCAGGTGTTTGTTAGGTGAGCTGCTGGAAACTAGGGTAAGTGTGAGATTGATTTAGCACAGTGCTTTATTGCAAGCTGTCCACCCCTTTGAGTGAGGACTGCTGAGCAGCAAGGCAAGCTGCCTGGCTGTGTGATGGAGTTAATTGCAATTGCAAGGCAAAGCAAGGCTCTGGGCATGCAGGCAGGTGTTATGTGAACCACCGCTAAGGGAGAAAGCAGGCAGCCATGAGCTGCAGCCTGGAGCAATCCATAACCTTATGCAAAGTGTCCCCACGGCAGCCTTTCAATACTAGCTGCTGACGTTGCTCCCTGTGCTAGTCTGTGCTTCCTGGAGCACACTGCTAGTGCATTGGAGAGGTGCCAGGATGGTGGGAGACATTGCCAGATGGCATATGCCAATGCTCATGGAGGAAGAGTGAGTACAGCTGATGCCCTGGGGGATTGTGGTTTGCTCTTAGGCAACACAGAGGTTGTTTGGAGTAAGGGGTGAGCTGAATCTGCCAGGTACCTGCTCTGCTTTCCATGTCACATTTACTTGAAATCTCGCTTGTTTAGCAAGTTTGGTAAGAAAGGTGTCTAAATATTACTAAGGTGAGTGATGCCATCAACAGGACCTTTAAAAAGCACTAATCCTCCTTAATTGACCACTGCTTGCTCGTGAAAATCATTAAGCATGGATCGAGTTCCTTATGATGTTCAGATGGGCCTCACAGGACTTCTCATCCAATTGTACCACACATCCCGCCATAGCATACCTTACTCAAACCCCTACAATATTCTGCCAATTGACACCACCTGAAAGCTATCAAAACAGCTGGAAGAAAATTTAACAACCAAGATAATAAGCATAAGGTAATGGGAGATAGACGGTCCCCAAGCTGAAAACCAATCTTCTGCAAAGTTGACTAGAAGAAGCTTTGCAGTTTACTGAGAAACCTCTGTCCTGAAAGATATTCACTTGAACAAGCACTTCAGTTCATTTAAGAAACTACAAGGCTGTCGTGAAAATGTGATTGAAACAATTATACATTGTAACCATAAGTTTTTTTCTTCATCTCCATCTAATCTTTACCTAAGTGATACTGGATGAGTTATGCAAGTGAATATCATATTTTAAAATCTCTGCAGTAAGTGTGGGAAAAAAAGTGTTTTTTTTTTAACAAAACAAAATACTTGCGGCGAGAATTATTTAAAGTGGAACCATCGATCTGAGGGTAGGGATGTATTAACATCTCGTACAAAAACATGGGCAATAAACAGGAACTCAGAAGTTTTCTCTGTGTCAAAAATGAAAGCAATTTAAAATGCTATGCTTGTGCAACACTCAGCAGCAGTGGAAGACCACTGGTGGGGTCTTCTGCCTTAGTTTTAATCTTTTCTGTGCATAACTTTAAGTTGCAAGGAGGACTGCACTCCTAATGGTGACCAACTCCTTGCAATATCCTTTGGTGAAACAGAGCTCCACATTCCTTCTTCCTGCATGAGACATATTATGGTCCCATCAAATAAAAATAGGCTGCCTCATTTTAGCTGCCGCAGGACATTAAATCCCAGCAGCAGACCTTATTTTCCTATTCACTATTACATGAGTGCTCACGGCAGGTGGTTTCCACACCTGGATTTTAATTGCAATATAAAGACTAAGTTGGTCCCCAAAAATTACATGTGGCCAGAAGCTGTGGTCAGAAGATGTTATTCATACCTTGGTACATTTTGGGTTGGGCACATTCCAGTTGGTAAAGTCTACAATCCTTTAACTTCAGCAGGTTCAGGATTCCAACACAAATTAACATTTCTTTTATTATTTGTGTAAATACTATTGAGACAATCTGATTATAGATTCAGGTCATAGAACTGTGAAGACTTTCCCTTTTCACATTGCTCTCAAAACACATCATTCTTTGCTGCATATTTGTTAAACATTCCACTAAGGGAACTTTCTACATTGTTCCCTGCACCTGCGGATTTATGTTGACGTATTCAGTGTTCAGCATGGTCATTTTTTTCATGTGCAAGCCAATGTTTTGCTTCTTATGAGGACCGGGGTTGTTTTGCGTACTGCAAATCATATTTTGAATCACATTTTATTTGCAAATGCAAGATTGATTTCGGATTAAATAAACCGAATATTTATCTGGCTCAATTAAAAACCTTTGGCTTGTTTCTAGAAACAGACATGTAACAACCTTGAGACTCAACAAGTTACCACAGTTTTGCCGATCACTCCAAATGGTAGAACTGATTAAGATGTATGAGTCTTGAAAATTGCAATTGTTTCAGGAATGTGAACATCTTGGAGTAGCTCCTTATTCTATGGACTTTGCTGATTGTGTAACCAAAGTTCACAAAAAAAATGTGATATCACTAGCTACATTGTACAGAAGAGAGAAGTAAGATGTTATAATGTTGAAATGGGCATCATCCTTTCATTTTGTTTTTTGTACAAATACCTATGGTATGAAACAGCATTAGGACCCTGGACCAAACTTGTAGTTATATAATGGAGCTGCACAGCACTGACTATAAATACCACAGTATGGGTAGAGTTAGAAGATTCCGGAAGAAGACCACTAGAAGCAAAACTCTAGAGTCTGGAACTCTGCACCAGACAAGATAAAGCATAGATATGAATACATGGAGAAGATAGATTAGTCCTTAACTAATGTAACTATAAGATCAGAACCCTGGTTTATCTGTGATTAACCTGTATAGCTGTATTTCATCTGAATGTATAATAAATCATGTTACTTTGAGGTTTATGCTTGACGAAAGTCCTTGAATTAGCCTTTTTCTTACCAGTCTGTAAAGAATGCAAACTCATTGTGTGGTATAGACCACATGATAAAAGAGCCCAGTCTTGATTAATTTCATCAGCCTTACAATATAAATGTGCTTAGTGGTTATCAATGTAAAAACATCAGTTTTGAGTAACTGAATGATTCTCCACTTTGGCTCACCATCAAGTACATTTATTCTAGTTAGAAGATAAGAGAAGTCTGTCTGACTGATGAGACCTTCTCCTAATGAGAATTTTACACTTTCTTGTGTCAAATGTCAATGACAGAGCTGATCAAAGACAGCCAAACTCAGGAAGGTGAAGAATTGTGAGGTTTTGATTGAACCTTCTTCGCAATTGTTGCTTCTGGCTTGTGTTGATATTTTTGCCTCTGGATCAGAAAGTGTTGTACCTCAAACTTCCGACTCTAGTGAGTTGGGCACATAATTTCGGATAACATTACAGTACAGCACTAAGGGAATGTCACCCTGGTGGACATGCCATCTTTTAGATGAGCTGTGAATCAAATGCTCAGTCTGTCTGCTTAGGAGGATAAATAAGTGCAGCAAACTAAAGAATAGCAGGGGAATTATTCAGTCTGCCATCTCATTGATATTTGTGGGACCTTATTGTCTACAGTTTGACTGACTAGAAAGGAGTGGCAGTGGGAGAGGGGAGAAGTGTGATTTCCATTTTAAATGGATATGTAATATGGCTGAGTGAGTGTATTGCCATGCACAGCGATGTTGAGTTCAAGCTCTGTTGAAATGCTGCTGGCACACAAATGGGCAGCCACTGCTACTCACTGTTTTTAGGAGATAGATGTGCTAACCATCATGTCAGATCTGGTTGGGGGAGGAGGGGCACTGAGGAAGGAAGTGGGGGTGTGAGAGAGCTCAGTTGGCTGGATGGTTGGTTTGCAATGCAGAGTGCAGTCAATAGCTTGGGTTCAATTCCCACATTGACTGAGGTAACTATGTAGGTCCTACCTTCACAAACTGTCCCCTTGCCCCTATACCAACTGACATTTGTAACACAACAGGATCTTGTTGTAGTTAAGGTGCCTCCACTGGTGACTAACAATCTGTTGCTCAGTGAGAAGTTGTAAACTGTTCCAATAATTCAAATGCACTTTATTGTTTGAGCTGTCCTGAAAGCACAAAAGGCATCCTATGTATGTATGTTCTTGCATTCCATGTTATTGCACTGTGCCAACTTCTTCAATATACGAACCTTTTGACAATATAACAGCCTTCAGGACCTTGGGAGTGTTTTGTTATTTAAATCGACACTGTTTATAAGATTCAGTCGGCTTTCACAACAAGTAATTTACTATATTTGAGTGGTTAACATTGTGCCATTAATTAATCTAAATCTTAAATTGTTGGCAATACTTGCATTTTATCATAAATTCCGATAGATAAATTATAATATATTCCATTCTTTGTCACCTATTTTCATGAATCTTTGGTCTTTATTCAGGGCAATGACATGTTTCAGCATTTCTTTAGGGACAACACAAGTTTGTTTGAGTATGATTTGGAGATGCCGGTGTTGGACTGAGATGTACAAAGTGAAAAATCATACAACATCAGGTTAAATTCCAACAGCTTTATTTGAAAGCACTAGCTTTCAGAGCACTGCTCCTTCATCAGGTGGTTGTGGAATATAAAATTGTAATTCACAGAATTTATAGCACAATTTACAGTGTGATGTAACTGATATATATTGTAAAAGAACTGGATTGTTTGTTAAGTCTTTCACCTTTTAGAATGAACATGTTGGTTTCAGTTCTTTCATATGTAAATACTTCTTTGAGTATCTCTTGCTCACGTTTATTAATGGCCTACATTGGCACACTGGAACCTCTATATGAAAGCAATTTCAATTCTATGAGAGTGCAGAACACTGCACTTTCTGAATTGTTACTACACATTGGAAGATAAGTTACTCAATATTCTGAAAATTGCTGTGTTTCTTTATTCTTTATTCTTTGGATGTGGGTGTTGCTGACAAGCTGAGTATTTGTTTTCCACCCCTAATTGCCATGGAATCTAATGACTTCATAAGAGTCAATCAGGACTCTGGAGCCTCTTTCTAAGCCAGACTGAAAAGATAGGAGATTTCTTTTCATATAGGACATTATTGAGTCAGTTTTTGCAAAACTCTACTATAATAGTCATGATTTGGAGATGCTGGTGTTGGACTGGGGTGTACAAAGTTAAAAATCACCCAACACCAGGTTATAGTCCAACAGGTTTAATTGGAAGCACTAGCTTTCAGAGCGACGCTCCTTCATCAGGTGGTTGTGGAGGGCACAATTGTGAGACACAGAATCAAAGTATTTTCCAATGTATAATTTCAGTTACATCACACTGTAAACTTTTGCTATAAATTCTGTGTCATACAATTGTGCCCTCCACAACCACCTGATGAAGGAGCGGCGCCCTGAAAGCTAGTGCTTCCAATTAAACCTGTTGGACTATAACCTGGTGTTGTGTGATTTTTAACTACTATAATAGAGTTATATTGGTGATAGATATAGGATAGATGTCAGAAGTAGTTTCTTTACTCAGAGAGCAGTAGGGGCATGGAATGCACTGCCTGCAACAGTTGTAGACTCGCCAACTTTATGGGCACTTAAATGGTCATTGGATAGGGATATGGGGATGAGAATAGAATAGTGTAGGTTAGATGGGCTTCAGATTGATTTCACAGGATGGTGCAACATTGAGGGCTGAAGGGCCTTTACTGTGCTATAATGTTTTTTGATCTATGTTCTATATAATTGTCACCATTGCTGACTGTATATTCAAGATTTATTGACTGGATTTGCATTCCAACAGATACTATGTTGGGATTTGAACTCATGTCCTCAGAAGTTTAATCTCACTAGTCCAGTATATCATACACCACCATCTCTCTACAATCAGGTTATGGATCAACATAAATGCAGTTGATGCATAGTAAAATTTTGCCCGCTAATCCTTTCTATCTCTACTGAGTAAAGTATGGGGTTTTTTTAAAAGCTGGTAACTAATCAATCAAAAGTCCAGTAGAAAAAACATATCTTATCTTTTCAGCTGCTGACTAAACTGAAATTATTTCCAGAATTTATGTTTTTTTTCTATCTTAGTGAGCCATTAAATTTCTAATGAATTGAATGGAACTTTGAGGGCTGGACAGGTATAACACAGTTAACATAATTGAACTCAATCGTTGAATCCAATGTGAAATAAAAGAGTAAAAATCGACTATTTGTAAAGCCAGAATTATTATTATAAGCTATCATTATAATCTATAATATGGTGACTAAGTTGACCTATCAGCAAGAACTGATTAAATCAAGAGAGGTACAGTTAACATGTTTTTCTAAGTCTATTGTATCTTTAACTGTAATAGTACAGAAAGTTTTTTTTTTTTGGTGGGTTATAAACTGAAACCGAGGTGAATACAGTGTTGTGTATATCAACCAAGGCCCTGGACATCTGTTTGTATCCTCCATGGAGTTGCTGACTGTGAGTTGATGAACATTCTATTGAACAATAATAATGGTGTTTGTGTTATGTTGGGCAGTGTCTGCTTTTACAGTGGCTAACCCTGTCAATCTTTATTTGCATTGAATAAGTCAATAATATTTTTTGTACATTTCCGATTATGTTCAGGGATTTTTCTTGTGTCTAGCAGTTAGAATTATATAAAAAAGCTGTTTTCTTTGTGTGAGAATTGAATGGTCATTACCAGGTGTAAAGCTGCAAAGAGGCAGCAAGCTTGTGAGCAAGTTGTAATTGTCATAGTTTGTATTCAGGTCGGTTATTTCTCCAAAGATGTGTCACACTACTGGTGCCTTTTATAAGGAAGTGTATGTGGTGTGAATGATGTGGAGGAGCTGGTGTTGGACTGGGATAGACAAAGTTAAAAATCACAGAACACCAGGTTTATTTGGAAGCACTAGCTTTTGGAGGGCTGCTTCTTCATCAGGTACCTGGTGTTGTGTGCGTTTTAATTACGTGGTCAGGAGCTTGGGTTGAACTGGAGTAAGGAGCTCGCTGGAAACTGCTGCACAGCTTTTTTAAACAGACATTTATTAGCTTGCATTCTTCAACAGAAAACAGGGAGATAAGCAGATAAGATCAGAGCTTGGATCCTATATTCCATATACAACTTCACTGTGTATCTTAGTATTTGTTTAATGATAGAGTGTATTACCTGCCTCTTCTTTGAGTCAGCAGATCAATGCTGCAAAGATTTCCACTTCCTTAGCATTAACCTTCTTCTTTGCTGACCTAGCATACCAGTGCAGTCCACCCATTTCAACAGAGGACGTGCAGGGAGTGCTTTCTTTTACTTCAGAGGTTGTGAATAAATATTATGAAAATCATTAGATATACAGAGACTGGATGTGTCAGGATCTTTTGGAAGTTCCAATGTACTGATTACATGGGAATTATCTGGGAAGTATAAAGTTCTGATGGCTGAATTACATTCAGAGAAAGTCCCCATTCTAATTAGAGTCAGAGACTTGTGATTTATTTAGAGTCATAGAGCCATAGAGATGTACGGAAACAGACCTTTCAATCCAACTCATCCATGCTGACAAGACATCCCAACCCAATCTAGTCCCATTTGCCAGCACTTGGCCCATTTCCCTCTAAACCCTTCCTATTCATATAGCCATCCAGGTGCCTTTTAAATGTATCAATTGTACCAGCCTCCACTACTTCCTCTGGCAGCTCATTCTATATACACACACCACCCCCTCTGTGAAAAAGTTGCTTCTTAGGTCTCTTTTATATCTTTCCCCTCTCACCCTAAACCTGTGCCCTCTAGTTCTGGAATCCCCCACCCCAGGGAAAAGACTTTGCCTATGTATCCTATCCATGCCCCTCATAATTTTAATAAACCTCTATAAGGTCACCCCTCATTTACCTTAATAATTAGTCAGGACATTTTCTAGGAATTAAAACCTGCCCCCAGATGAAATAAACAGTGATATGTAGAAATGAATGCATTTGTTCTGGCGCACAGTTCTGAGGTGTATAAACTTCTCAGGCCAATATGTATCATTCGCAAGTTTGATCATTTTTTCCTTTTGGGGTGTCATCCACTCCAAAGTGGCCCCCGCCCTCCTTGAGTCACTCTCACACTGACTCTTGCCCCACAAAGCCACACTCTAATATAAGACCTGTGCCCCTCATCCTGAGAAAACCTGGACACCCAACTGCCCTCAACATGGAGCTCCATTGACATTTGACCCACTCTCCCACCTCACTCACACAACTGCCTCCTAGAATTCCTCACTTACCTATCACCCTATCACAATGATACTCCGAAGATCTGGGCCATAGTGTTCTTCAATGTGAAGGTTTTAGAGGATCCAAAAAAGATTTAAGAGAAAGGTTCTATGGATGGGAACTTCAGTTGAGTGGATAGATTGGAGAAGCTGGGCTTGGAGAGAGAGAACCTGCACAGTTACTGCCTTTGCTGTTTGATTTCGTGTATCACTGGACATCGGAGTGCATCTGGGAAAATTAACAAACAAGTGAAATTCACAACTAATCTTGGAGGAATTGTTGGGCGAAGTTCACAGAACAGAATCAGATAAGTTAATTGTTGTTTTAAGTCTGTCCAAGAGAGAGGCTGCAGTAGTGAGTATAGTGGATTCTTTCTTGATTATATGTTTTTGGAGTTAAGTCTCTTGATTAAACTTTAAATATAAGCCATAGCTAATCTGGGGCAGTGTTTTGTAGAGGAATAAGACAGTGTTATTTTCTGGGTCTGTAGATTGTGAAGGAGCAAAATGGCCTTTGCAGTGATCGGTACTTCTTGTCAGATGTGGGAGTTTAAAGAGAGTTTAAGGGTTACTGTGGATTATATCTGCCATAAATGCTGTTGGATGCGAATCTTATCAGATCGAGTGGATCGGTTGGAGAGACAGATAGAAGCGATGAGGAATTTGCAACAGCAACAGTATGTGATGGATGGCAGTTATAGAAAAGGGGGAAAGTCTCAGATATAGTCACATAGCTGGGTTAACTCCAGGAAGGGTAAGAGAGGGAGGCAGCTAGTGCAGGAGTCTTTTGTGGATATACCCATTTCAAACAGGTATGCTGTTTTGGAAAATGTAGGGGGTGATGGATTCTCAGGGGAACATAGCACGAACAGCCAAGTTTCTGGTATTGAGACTGGCTCTAATGCAACGAAGGATATGCCGGCTTCCAAGAGATCAATTGTGTGAGGGGATTCTGTAGTCAGAAGTACAGATAGACGTTTCTGTGGCCAGCAGAGAAAAAGCAGAATGGTGTGTTGTTTCCCTGGTGCCAGGATCAAGGATGTCTCAGAGAGGGTGCAGAATGTTCTCACAGGGGAAAGGGGCCAGCAGGAGGTCATTGTCCACATTGGAACCAATGACATTGGAAGGGAAAAGGTTGAGATTCTGAAGTGAGATTACAGAGAGTTAGGTAGAATTTTAAAAAGGAGGTCCTCAAGGGTAGTAATATCTGGATTATTGCAGGTGCTATGAGTTAGTGAGGGCAGGAATAGGAGGATAGAGCAGATGAATGCATGGCTGAGGAGCTGGTGTATGGGAGAAGGATTCACAGTTTTGGATCATTGGAATCTCTTTTGGGGTAGAAGTGACCTGTACAAGAAGGACAGATTGCACCTAAATTGGAAGGGGACTAATATACTGGCAGGGAAATTTGCTAGAACTGCTTGGGAGGATTTAAGCTAGTAAGGTGGGGGAAGGGGGGGTGGGACCCCGGGAGATAGTGAGGAAAGAGATCGATCTGAGACTGGTACAGCTGAGAACAGAAGTGAGTCAAACAGTCAGGGCAGGCAGGGACAAGGTAGGACTAATAAATTAAAGTGCATTTATTTCAATGCAAGGGGCCTAACAGGGAAGGCAGATGAACTCAGGGCATGGTTAGGAACATGGGACTGGGATATCATAGCAATTACAGAAACATGGCTCAGGGATTGGCAGGACTGGCAGCTGAATGTTCCAGGATACAAATGCTACAGGAAGGATAGAAAGGGAGGCAAGAGAGGAGGGGGAGTGGTATTTTTGATAAGGGATAGCATTACAGCTGTGCTGAGGGAGGATATTCCCGGAAATACATCCAGGGATGTTATTTGGGTGGAACTTGGAAATAAGAAAGGGATGATCACCTTATTAGCATTGTATTATAGACCCCCCAATAGTCAGAGGGAAATTGAGAAACAAACTTGTAAGGAGATCTCAGCTATCTGTAAGAATAATAGGGTAGTTATGGTAGGGGATTTTAACTTTCCAAACATTGACTGGGACTGCCATAGTGTTAAAGGTTTAGATGGAGAGGAATTTCTTAAACGTGTACAAGACAATTTTCTGATTCAGTATGTGGATGCACCTACTAGAGAAGGTGCAAAACTTGACCTACTCTTGGGAAATAAGGCAGGGCAGGTGACTGAGGTGTCAGTGGGGGAGCACTTTGGGGCCAGCAACCATAATTCTATTCGTTTTAAAATAGTGATGGAAAAGGATAGATCAGATCTAAAAGTTGAAGTTCTAAATTGGAGAAAGGCCAATTTTGACAGTATTAGGCAAGAACTTTCGAAAGTTGATTGGAGGCAGATGTTCGCAGGTAAAGAGACAGCTGGAAAATGGGAAGCCTTCAGAAATGAGATAACAAGAATCCAGAGAAAGTATATTCCTGTCAGGGTGAAAGGGAAGGCTGGTAGGTATAGGAATTGCTGGATGACTAAAGAAGTGGAGGGTTTGGTTAAGAAAAAGAAGGAAGCATATGTCAGGTATTGACAAGATAGATCGAGTGAATCCTTAGAAGAGTATAAACAAAGTAGGAGTACACTGAAGAGGGAAATCAGGAGGGCAAAACGGGGACATAAGATAGCTTTGGCAAATAGAATTAAGGAGAATCCAAAGGGATTTTACAAATATGTTAAGGACAAAAGGGTAACTAGGGAGAGAATAGGGCCCCTCAAAGATCAGCAAGGCGGCCTTTGTGTGGAGCCACAGAAAATGGGGGAGATACTAAATGAATATTTTGCATCAGTATTTATTGTGGAAAAGGATATGGAAGATATAGACTGAAGGGAAATAGATGGTGACATCTTGCAAAATGTCCAGATTACAGAGGAGGAAGTGCTGAATGTCTTGGAAAGTGGATAAATCCCCAGGACCTGATCACTGTACCCAAGAACTCTGTGGGAAGTTAGAGAAGTGATTGCTGGGTCTCTTGCTGAGATATTTGTATAATCAATAGTCACAGGTGAGGTGCCGGAAGACTGGAGGTTGGCAAACGTGGTACCACGCTTGAAGAAGGGCGGTAAGGACAAGCCAGGGAACTATAGACTAGTGAGCCTGAGCTCGGTGGTGGGCAAGTTGTTGGAGGGAATCCTGAGGGACAGGATGTACATGTATTTGGAAAGGCAAGGACTGATTCGGGATAGTCAACATGGCTTTGTGCGTGGGAAATCATGTCTTACACACTTGATTGAGTGTTTTGAAGAAGTAACAAAGAAGATTGATGAGGGCAGAGCAGTAGATGTGATCTATATGGACTTCAGTAAGGCGTTCGACAAGGTTCCCCATGGGAGACTGATTAGCAAGGTTAGATCTCATGGAATACAGGGAGAACTAGCCATTTGGATACAGAACTGGCTCAAAGGTAGAAGGCAGAGGGTGGTGGAGGGTTGTTTTTCAGACTGGAGGCCTGTGACCAGTGGAGTGCCACAAGGATCGGTGCTGGGTCCTCTACTTTTTGTCAGTTACATAATTGGTTTGGATGCGGGCATAAGAGGTACAGTTAGTAAGTTTGCAGATGACACCAAAATTGGAGGTGTAGTGGACAGCGAAGAGGGTTACCTCAGATTACAACAGGATCTGGACCAGATGGGCCAATGGGCTGAGAAGTGGCAGATGGAGTTTAATTCAGATAAATGTGAGGTGCTGCATTTTGGGAAAGCAAATCTTAGCAGGACTTATACATTTAATGGTAAGGTCCTAGGGAGTGTTGCTGAACAAAGAGACCTTGGAGTGCAGGTTCATAGTTCCTTAAAAGTGGATTTGCAGGTAGATAGGATAGTGAAGAAGGCATTTAGTATGCTTTCCTTTATTGGTCAGAGTATCGAGTATAGGAGTTGGAGTTCATGTTGCGGCTGTACAGGACATTGGTCAGGCCACTGTTGAAATATTGCGTGCAATTCTGCTCTCCTTCCTATTGGAAAGATGTTGTGAAACTTGAAAGGGTTCAGAAAAGATTTACAAGAATGTTGCCAGGGTTGGAGGATCTGAGGCTGAATAGGTTGGGGCTGTTTTCCTTGGAGCGTCAGAGGCTGAGGGGTGACCTTATAGAGGTTTACAAAATTATGAGGAGCATGGATAGGATAAATAGACAAAGTCTTTTCCCTGGGATCGGGGAAATAGAGGGCGTAGGTTTAGGGTGAGAGGGGAAAGATATAAAAGAGACCTAAGGGGCAACTTATTCACGCAGAGGGTGGCACGTGTATGGAATGAGCTGCCAGAGGAAGTGGTGGAGGCTGCTACAATTGCAACATTTAAGAGCCATTTGGATGGGTATATGAATAGGAAGGGTTTGGAGGGATATGGGCCAGGTGCTGGCAGGTGGAACTAGATTGGGTCGGGATATCTGGTCAGCATGGACGGGTTGGACCAAAGGGTCTGTTTCCATGCTGTACATCTCTATGACTCTAAGGTTGAGAGGAGATTTGATAGATGTATTCAAAATCATGAAGGGCCAAGAGGGAAGCTGTTCTCATGAAAGGGTCATGAACCAAAAAATACAAATTTTAAGGTGGTGTGGAAAACAACCAAAAGCAACACGAGGATAACCTTTTCCCACTTTGCCAGAACTTAACCACACAGAGAATGTTTTGGCATCAGATTCAGTCATGGCTTTTAATAGGGAATTGGAGAAACACCTGAACAAAAATGGGCTGTGAGGAGAATAAATTCCTCTTACAGAGAGCCCTTATAGTCCTGATTGGCTGAATGGCCCACCTATAGTAAAGTCAATTGACCAGTAGTTTAAAGCCCCAAGTGAATGTTTTGGGGATGTTGATCTCACTATGGCAGATGCGGAAATTTGAATTCAACCTTTGGAAAAATCTGGAATTAAAAACAGACTGAATGGCAATCGTGTAATGACAGTCAAATGTTGTAAAAACCCATCTGGTTCACTGACATCCTTCAGGGAAGGCAATCTGCCATCCTTACCTGGTCTGGCCTATGTGTGACTCCACACCCACAGCAATGTAATGTAGTTGACTTTTAACTGCCCTCTGTCATTACCACCTCCAATTTATTTTTTGGTGTGTGAATCTCTGAGAATGACAGCGACTTTCAAAACCAGACATCAGTGGATCTGCCGCCGATCAGTGTGTGTGGAACCTCACTGCGTGGCTGCACAACGTAGATGTAATAGTGCCCTCTGGTTAATTAGGGATGGACAGTAAATCCTGGCACAGCCAGCGATGCCCACATCCCATGAATGAATAGGTGCTGTAACCATTCTATGTCCTGTGTGTGGTGAACAGTTCCACAAGGGAGGTTTCATGTATACAAAGTGAAGTGTATGCAGATTAAAATGTAGTAAAATTTAAACACTTCTACATCTTTTTGAAAAATAATGATTTTTTGTGCGTCATATATTGAAGAGACATTGATGTTCACATTTGCCGAATCATAGGGTTAGAAAAGTGTGTGGGTTTGGGTGCAGCTGGAGGGCTTAGGCACATGAATCTACACAATGCTGGGTGGTTTCCAAATGCTAATCACTCAGACAAAGTGATCATTGACATGTCGTCTAACATGGAATCCACAGGTTGCTCAGGCTTCCTGAACCTCTCCAATGTGCTGGGGAACAGTTAGCCAAGGTGGCTGGTTTATGACACAAAGTGGTGCCAATAGTGTGTGCTCAATTCCTGCACCAGCTGTGGTTACCATGAAGGATCCTCTTTCTCAACCTCGCCCCTCACCTGAGGCATGGTGACCCTCAGGTTAAACTGCCACTCATCATCTTTCTGATGGGAGACGAACCTATAGTCTGGTAAGACTATAATGAATCTTAAACTGAAGGAGAAGAGGCAATTTCTCCGGCAATAGATACTCTGTACTCGCTGCTGCTTTCTTTGCTGCTAAGTGGAGGGTTTGTTCACAGCTGCAAGGTTATTTTGTGCTATTTAGAAGCTACTTTCTATTCATTTAGGGATTTAATATAAAGCAAAGCAATGCCGATGTTAGAAATCTGAAACAAAAACAGAAATTGCTGAAGCAACTCAGCAGTCAATGTTTCAGGTCCAGTCCACCCTTCTTCAGATCTTCAGGTTCCAAAGAAGTTCAAGTTCAAGTTACTGACCCGAAACGTTAACTCTGCTTTCTCTCCACAGATACTGCCAGACCTGCTGAGTTGATATAGCAATTTCTGTTTTGTTTCACATTTCAAGGTTTACTGTATCATATCAGGATGGGAGCCAGTTATGCTGGCCATCAGAATGAGGATCTACCCAGCAACAGCACCACAAACCCGTACCTACTGAGATAGAGAGGGGACCAACAAAGCTGACATGATGCTTTTGTCCTGGGGCAGTCTAAGCTGCCTGGTCCTACAGCTGCACTGCAGTGCCATCACTGTCCTGGAGGATACATTGCAGATCAGTGCAGCTCAGTAATGCCAATGACAGACATTGTGATACCAGAATTTGCTCACTGATGTTGAAGGCATGCATAGACTAATTTGATTGCACCGTAAAATCGAATGAAGAGTCCAAGGATTAACAATGGATCATCTCAGTAACCTGTGATATTGCCTGCCCCACCTTTTATGCTTGAGGTGGACTATTGCATTCTTTCTGCAAACTTTGCTCTTTAATGGCTTGTCAATGATTTGCAGATTCTCCACTGCAGCTGTTCAGTTATTCTCCAATTCAACATACTCTCACCATACAACATCATCTGCTCCTTCCAAACAGATCCGTATAACAACTGTGTGGAGTTAAATGAGGAGAGGTATACACCATCTACCAAGTATTCTGAGCTCTGTCTGTACTGTCTGCTCTTGATTGTGAAATATCAGTCGCTAAGTGAAAATCCTCTGCTCTTCCCCTCCCCTCCAAGTGATTTTGTGAGTGGGTGCATGGTCTGTATGAGTCCTCTAAGGGTGCAATCTCAAAGGCACTATACTCCTTTGAGGAATCATCATTGTCAGTGACCTCTGATTGCTTAAGTCCCTGTGGGAGATAAGACATTGATTAACTTGGACATATAAAAACATGTTGCAAGTTGGCATTATGTGTTACATTTCTTAGAGTGTTACCTGACAAATGAGTGGTTTATTGTCATAAGATAATTGCAACCTTCCTGTCTCCCCATGGCCAATGAGCAGGGATGATAATGCCATTGATCTGCAGTGCCTTCTCCACTGTACTTACCATTTTGATGTCATTGTTGATTTTGTTCCAGAAAATCTTATAAAGTGTGCCTCTGCATGTTTGTGACCAGTCAGACCCAAAACACGGCAGCAATCAGCTGCTTTATGACCCACACTCGATTCCTGTATTGTCCCATAACCTGATATGGGGGTCATCTTTTAATCTCAAGAGTGGCTGCCATGGAATCTGGTGGCTCTGTTAAAACGTGCACTTTCTTCCTTGCAGCATCCTGTATTTGTATCTTTTTGTAGATTGTAGCCATGAAAGAAGTTCTGGGATTTACATATTAATCACTTGAAATCTGCATCCCCATTCTAAGTGATTAAAGACTTAACAGCCATTTAGGTTTGTTCAATACATTGCATCAGTTGTATGACATTTTGATCTTTTGCTATAAATTCTGTATCCTATGATCCAGCCCCACTAGCTACCTGATGAAGGAGCAGTGCTCTAAAAGCTTGTACTTCCAAATAACCCTGGTATTGTATGATTTTTAACTTTTTTTAGATTATATCCTGAATTAGTTGGTCCAGCTTCCATAGAGTTCCATTTTCAAGTAAATCTTTACTGTCAATCTACCATCTGTATCTAAGTACAGTTGCTTTACTTGAATTTGTTGAGTAGTTTGGTGTCTTCATTTGCCCTTGGTGCACGTCCTTTGTAAAATAAAACATTTTCCCACTCTCGGTTGCGTTAGACAGGGACTGTTGCTCACTTTGCGTTATCTCTGTCACTGGTACTGACAGTTCTACTTTGGTACACAAAGGATTGAATGATCTTTGGTGTTGGGCATTGGAACCATTTCCACCTGTTCTGTAAAATCTATGACTTCTTTCCTGTTGACAGGATAAAACAATTTTCTTACTCCAACACAGATGATCTCAATCGATTCTTTTATTCTGTATGGATTTTGTTTGATCCCAATGGAATCTACTAAAAGATTCCCCTCGACTGAATAAAACAAAGAAACGGAGATCTGAAACACAAACAGAAATTACTGGAGAAACTCAGCAGGTCTGGCATCATTTGTGGGAAGAAAGCAGAGTTAATGATTTGAGTCAGGTGACTCTTCATCAGAACTGATTAAATGGTTGGATATTTTTATGACTGGTTGTCTCTGAACTAGTCAAATTCCTGCTATTTTAAGGATGCTGAGGTCAAGATAGGTCCAGGCTGAAAAATGAGGAGTGTTGAGTGACAATAACATAAATATCTTCAACTCCCTTTACACCATTTACTTTGCAGTGTCACATGTAGCATACTTGTGCTCTCGAGTGTTAGTCCACCTGCACCATGTGACTTCATCTGTGTAGGCTTTAACTTGAGTTTCTTCAGCTGTGGTATTTGGTCTGAGAGGTCAGTGACACTTGAACTCTTTCCAAAAGGTTCAAACTTGAAAATCATATGCTGCAAACAAACAGCAGTGGGGCACAGTTTTTCTGAGTGATGTTTGTAGCAACAAATGATTAACTTGCTAAAACCTGGTTAATTCCCTGAGTTAAACAAGGGACTAATTTTAAGGTGAAAGGCGGGATGTTTAGAGGGGATTTGAGGAAATACCAGAGGGTGGTGGGGAACTGGACTGCATGGTCTGAGAGTGTAGCTGAAGCCATAAACTTCACAATCTTTAAAAAGTACTTGGATGAACACTTGAAGTGTCGTAACTTTCAAGGCTATCATCCTAATGTGTGGGACTGGTGTTGATTTAGTGTGTCGTTGGCAGTACAGTCTTGATAGGCCGAAGGGCCTCTTTTGTAATGTATGATTCTATGATTCCAAAGGGATGTCCATTGACACAATCAAGCTCAATGAAATTTGATAGTTTAGATTACCAACTTTCCCCTAGTAATCCCCTGGTATCTTTTTTACTAATGCAGGCACCATGTTGTTTTCTAATTGAAGTGGTCCAACTGCTTAATCTTTTGAAAAAGTATTGCTCTTTTTGATGCTAAGCAACTGTGTCCCACTTCTGCACATCTTTTGGAAGTGACTCATGGTTTTACAAATACCGATTTATTTTGCCATGACTTAACATTGTCTGTGAATATTGTTCCAGAGCACTGACACCTGAGTCTTCATACCTGCGCTTCGATTTACTTTGTGTTGGTGCATTTCTCAAGATTCAAAGTTTGTGCGAAGATTTGTAGCTCGGGTGCTCGTTGTTGTGGTTCTGTTTGCCGAGCTGGGAATTTCTGGTGTAGACGTTTAGTCCCTTGTCTAGGTGACATCCTCAGTGCTTGGGAGCCTCCTGTGAAGCGCTTCTGTGATCTTTCCTCCGGCATTACACAGAAGCGCTTCACAGGAGGCTCCCAAGCACTGAGGATGTCACCTAGACAAGGGACGAAACGTCTACACCAGAAATTCCCAGCTCGGCGAACAGAACCACAACAACGAGCACCCGAGCTACAAATCTTCGCACAAACTTTGAACACCTACGGGCAAGTGACGCTAAGACAAGCCTGGAAATGGGAATCCTGTGCCAACCGCCTGAGCGCCACATACGAACAACTACGGTTCCTAAATGCCGGAGGAAAGATCACAGAAGCGCTTCACAGGAGGCTCCCAAGCACTGAGGATGTCACCTAGACAGGGGACGAAACGTCTGCACCAGAAATTCCCAACTCGGCGAACAGAACCACAACAATTTCTCAAGAATATTTATCAGTATATATATTGTGAGTAGGTTCTGTTGTTTGCCCCTTAGAATCTGTCTGAGAGTCTCTGGTTTATGCTTCCAGCATGATTTGAATAACTCTCTCCAATATTAACTCTTTCTTGTAGTGTAATAAATCTGACAGTCTCGTTATTAATTCCAATAATAGCCACTTATGAATTCTGATTTCGAAGCTCCAAAATCATAATTTTATATGATTCTGTAGTTTCATTAATAATCTTGATCTGAATTTCCATGGACACTTACCTATTCGGTTTAAATTTTGTCCTTCCAAAAAGTGTATTTGTTCTCAGACTGGAGTAATTCGCAAGAGCTGTTAGAAATTCTATGAAGGTATCTGTGCCTTTTCTTACACTTCAAATGATGTCGTTATAAATCACCATGGGCTCCTTTGATTACAATAGCTTATTAACTTGTTCAGCTTTAGATTTAGTGTTTACTTTTGAAGCAATTTTGTATCTCAACTGTTCTCTCCAAATTGTATAATCCTGTGTTCTGGTTTGCCCACCTCTGACATGGAATCATGGCTCAAAACACAATGTACACTCACGCACAATAAGTTTCTTCTGTGTGTATGGCCTTGATAATTCTGCCCACTGAAATGATGGTTTAAATTAAGAGTTTCTTCCAACTTCCTTCTACAGGTAGATTCTCTTTCTTAGAATCTTTTGTTCCCTTTAAAGTGAGATTTTGAGTGCCATAGCCACAGTACAAATTAATTTTCTAGTCCTTGCTCTGTCTACTGTAGCTGTGCCTTGTGGAGCCTGTGCCTATTCGTGGCAATGCTACTTTCGAAGGGCAAGTACTCTCTTTCCCTTCTAGCAGGTTTTTTTTCCATCAAGAAACCTTTTCTATCATTATTGTAAAGTGTTTACATTCCTTTTCTCCTGCTGGATTTCTAATTTCACACCTAGATCTCCAGGTCATGCCTACAGAACCTACTGCCCTAAGAATTCTCTCTGTTCCCAATGTGGCTGGTTTTTACCATTTCCTCAGCTTACACTGCTTTTCTTCTGCTTCTTACCAATGAAGAGTTCCTTCTGGAGGTGCTGTTTTTGCCCTATTACTGCTCCGATACGTGTAGATGATTGTTTGTCGGATTGTGCATTTCAGTTTGTACCTTCTTAAAGTGGTAATGTGACTCGTGATAAATTTACTTGTCTTTGGAATGTTTCTCCAGTGTTGAATGGATTCTCTCCTCCATTGTTACCTTGAGGTATTTCAGTGATGGTGCCCAATGCTAATCACCATGTTGTATTATTGTCTCTAATCTCGCTTTCTTTGCTGAGTCAAATCGAAGGGCCTGTCTAATTATTGGCAGAGGATAGGCCACTGAGTCTTAACAAGAGGCATTGGTAATACATAACAATGCAGTTTATTGCTCAGTAGCAATTTACATTGGTAACATTAATTAGTTGTGTATAATTAATTTTGAATCCAAAGGTGCCATGTCAGTCCCCATCAGGACCTCATGCTAGACAGCCTGGTTCTCCAGCCAAACACTGACATCATTAATTAAGGCAATCATCAGAACCATTGGCTTATAAAAAAAACTGTCGTGGGAAATTAAGTAGTGAATGTGTACTTCTCAGTCCATTGATAGTAATATTTAGGCTTTGAAAGATTGATTCATAGATATGAAAGCAATGTCCATGATGTTGAATGAAGGGTAATATTTTTGGCCAGGACATCGAGAATAACTCTCCTGCTCTCTTTTGAAGTTGTGCTGTGGTATTTCTTTTCCCCATCAACCTGAGTAGTCTGATAAGGCATTTGTTTAGCATCTCATCTACAAGATAGTGTAATGCTTCCTCTAAACTGCACTGGTCCATCAGGCTTGGATTTTCTCAAACCCTTAACTTATTTTACACAGTAACAACCCTATTCAAGGAAGTCAGCTTTGACTTAGCAAAGAGAATGAGTTGAGCCCTATATGAATGCTTCTCAAATTCATGACCCCTAAACACAGCCATTGACTCAAACTCCGTGACTGTTCATATTATCTGCCAATGTAAATGTATTACCCATAATTTTATTTAGACCACAATTCATAATGAATCGAACCACTTCCGTTTGCTTCTTTGCCAAATGTTGCATGGAAAATTCCATACTGTGGAGAAGCATTGCTAATTTATGTTGATCAGTTCACAATCTGAAATACTAACAGCTTTTGTAAAATTCACAGTTGCATCTAATAGACTGCAAATGGCTGATCAATATGGACTGAATATTAATTTCTAAGCTCCAAATGTTTTGATAACACAGAGAGGAAGGGGAATCAATATTTTAAACTTAAAAGGATAACTTCTTACACATCCATATAATTTTCAAACAAGTATCTAAGCTAATTAAGTACCACAATTGCATTTTTTTTAAATTATATTTTTCTCCTTGGGAAACCTTTTAAAATTCTAAGTACTCAGTATGTGGCCTTGTATAGTTCTGTAAATCTATCACTTGAACTGTACCAATACTAAATGTATCTGAAATCTTTTGAGCAACTATAAAAGCTTCAAGAGAATTTGGAACAATTAAGAGATGCACTGTTTTAGTGGACCCAAAAGCCATCAGGACTGCTACACTGATTACCATTCAAACTGCTAACCTGTCATCAGTTAGAGATAGTAAGATAACATAATTACATTTCATAAGAAAACGAAACCTATGTATGTTACGTGCTTGATAGCAAACACACAATCTTGATGAATTTGTGAAATTTTCTGTAGCAAAACTATTTGCTTTAGTGAGGACATATATTTTGGAATGAAGGTCAAATCTGGGATGATTCTTATTAAAATTGTCATGCCCCTGTATAAGATGAGCTTTCGGTCACTAGTTGAAAATGATAAAACCAGAACCAGATTGGCAATCAGACACCACAGGCTGAAAAGTCTGGCTGCCTGAAGGTCTCCTGACCCTTTGGATTGAAACCAGTCCCCTTGTCTCAAATGGAAATGAAAGAGACATTCCAGACTGATGTTGATCAAACCTGAACCTAATTCAAAAAGGTAATTTTGTCAAAGTTCATCTCGAGCATCTTGGTAATGCAGGATTCTGTGTTCTATGGGCTGTTTCCCAGGAAGCACACTGAAACAAATATCGACATTGAGGAGCATCAACCTGGTGAAAGATACTCCTTGGTCTCCCTGAAACCTGTTGGTCTTGCAGTGCAAAGAGTTGATCTCAGTCAAATGTTGCAGATGGGCACATTTCAAGGTCCAGGACTACATGATGAGGGACACACTACAGTTTGGTGCAGCTGCCGCAAGGTGCAGTGGAGAAATACCACCATCTAAGGTCATGCTGTTGATGTATAACAAGTGTCTGTTAAATTTTGAGATCCCATAACTGCCTTAATAGGAATGTAATTGGTTCCCTTTCATGATCAGAAAATGCTTTTTGATGCAATTGGATTGAAGCCCTAATTGAAATATCAAATTCTACCATATTTTCTGCAAAGTCTGAACTGAACTGTCTTGGAACATATAGATAATTTATGAATAAAGTATATTTTTGCAAAAAAAAATAATAAATGCAAAGCCAAAGACACTGTCTCAAATCCTCCAGGTGTTAAACCACTACACAGGATATTGGAATCAATGTGAACACCACCCCCTTTACTTGGAAGAAGATGTTTGTACTCGTGAAAAACATCATGAGAAAGCTGTGTTGCTGTCTGCTTTTAAAATCAGCTGATTGCAGGCTGCTCAACCAGAAAGCAATTGAATGAGCCACATGTTAGCAAGCAGCCAAGGTAACTAACAGCAATAACTATTTGTGAGAAACCCTGACAGAGGTCGACTCTTCTCCTTCCCTCTGCTCCCAAACATGTTTGAACTTGAAGAAAATTACTCACATCCTCCAGTGCATTCCTCATTCCAGAACAGCCCTCACTTCAACTTGAAAACATCAGGACCATCCAAGGAACTACATAGAGCAGGTGTGTGTGTGTGTGTGTTAAGAAAACACACCCGTCACATCTCAGTATATGCTGATCATAGGCAGTAAAGGAATACATGTATCCTGCATGTGATATGATAGAGCAACATTACTCAGACAAAACTTTGAAAGCTTCCATCAACAAATGTAAAGAGTGAAATAGCAGGAAAAACAATATCAGGGAGATTGCTATGCTGAACATAGAATTTTAAAAATTAATCATATATGAAGTCTAGCCAATTTGGTGGAGGGAGAACAATAAAAATCTACCATGCTTGAGGTCAGAATGATAAGGCATATAGAAAGTTTGACTATTTCTCTGCTGTGTATTCAACGGACAAAAATCAGACACAACGGCAGTTAGTAGTGACTCAGAAGTTGGGTATCATAGTTGAAGCTTTCAGTGACTCACATTATCTCACTTGACGTTGTTTGATATTGTTTGAACTTGTTGGCATACTTTTTGAAAAAACAGTTAAGGAATTACATATGCCAACATGTTCAAACAACAAGCAACTCAGACTTTGGCCAGACTGTGGACATTGGATATAATACACTTCATTTAAAACAGCAAAACTTCAGGATTCCCAAAACTTCAGTTGATGTGAAACATTTCATTGCGCAGAAACCATAATGTTAGCTATTTGTGATTTGAATTGAATTATTGAAACTGCATTTTATAGTTTGTTGAAGCCTTACTTCAAAGTTTGTTTTTTATGCACAGCTAACTGTATGAATAATATTATAGTTTTGAATCCACCCTATGGGGTGGCCAGTTACCCACTGGCCTGGGGTGCAGGGGGATGGAATGGTGGTTATTTGGTATCTGTGGCCAGTAAGGGTTGGGTGACTTTAGGTTGGTTCAATGTGAATGATTGGGTTTGCAGCTTTATAGTTAACCAGGATTCAGAGTGTGCCTTAATTCCACTAATGTTTACTGGCTAATTATTCTCCAGAGCTGAGGGACAGTGACTCTGAATGCCAGAGGTGAGGTGTGATTGCTGTTAACATCAGTTTACTGAATGTGGCTTCAAGGAACCCTAGTAAAACTCAGGTTGATGGGAATCAGGAAGAAAACTCTCTGTTGAATTCATACCTGGCACAAAGAAAAGTGGTGGTTTTTGGAGATCAAAAATCTCAGCTTCAGGATATCTCTGTAGGAGTTCCTCAGAGAGTGTCCTAGGCCCAATCATCTTACCTGCTTCACCGATGATCTTCCTTCTATCATAAGGTCAGAAGTGCGGATGTTCACTGATGATTGCACAGATACTGAATCAGTCCATGTTGAAATGCAGCAGGACCGGGACAGTATTCAGATTTTAGTCGTTAAATAGCAAATAACATTCAACCACACAAATGCCAGGCAATGACCATCTCCAACAAGAGAGAACCTAACTATCACTCCTTATCATTCAATGGCAACACCATCACTGAATCCACCACTATTACATTCTGAATGTTACCACTGACCTGAAATGAAAATGGATGAGATATTAAAATACTGTGGGTACAAGAGCATGTCAGAGGCTGGAAATCCTGTACTGCCTAACTTATTTTCTAACTCCCAAAGCCTGTCTGTCATCTACAAGACAGAAGTCAGGAGTATAGTTCAAAACTCCCCACTTCCCTGGCTGAGCTCCAACAACACTCAAGAAGCTTAATGCCATCCCAGAGAAAGCAATCTGCTTGATTGGCAGCCCATTCAAAAGCATTCCATCCCTCCACCACTGACGCTCAGTGCCAGCAATATGTACCATCTACAAGATGCACTGCAGAAATTCACTAAGGTTTCTTCGACAGGACCTCTGAATTCCATGATCACTATATTCTAGAAGGACAAGGGCAGGAGATATATGGGAATGTTGCTGCCTGCAATGTCCCCTCCAATCCACTCACCAGTCTAACCTGGAAATATATATCTGCCACTGTTGTTGGGTCCTGAGTGGCATTATGGGTGGCCCTACACTAAAGCTCTACCACCTTCTTGATGCAATTAGGAGTTGGCAATAAATTCTGGCCCAGTCAGCAATGTCCACATCCCTTGAATTAAAAAATGTAAAATATCCCACCAAAGTCTTCAACACTAACAGAGTTTGTAACTTTTTAAGAGGGTGCCAGATGCTGAGTAATTGCCCATTGAATGATTAAACTTCCTGGGCAGTTATGCATTTTCAATATGTATGAAGGCCCTAAACGTATCTTTCAGGATATGTCTGGTCTCCAACCAACTACGTTTTAAAAAAAAAACAATTGGGAAATCAATAAAAATATCAAAAGATCACTGTGTGGCTGTTACAAATGATAATTACACACATATATGAGCAATTCTTCTGCTGTGAAATATTTTCTAAAGATAGCTGGTGGCCATATGTTGACCAAAGTAAAAGATCAAATGAAATAGTTGGGTTAATTACAAATATACCAGCCTTAAAAAATCAGATTATAATTACAGGCTGTAA
Organism: Chiloscyllium plagiosum; assembly: GCF_037043375.1. Classification (NCBI taxonomy): domain Eukaryota; kingdom Metazoa; phylum Chordata; class Chondrichthyes; order Orectolobiformes; family Hemiscylliidae; genus Chiloscyllium; species Chiloscyllium plagiosum. The sequence goes on along the minus strand of NW_028270162.1, from coordinate 28,394,363 downwards.
ATTGCTAAGAAGTTAGTCAAATTGTTTTTTCCAGTATTATGAATTGTTGGTAAAATGTAATCAAGAATTACTCAACATCATGGGAACATAGAAACAGCAATAGGTCACTTAGTCCTTTGATTCTGGTCACCATTCTGTTACACATTTGATCGATCTTCAACTTCATTAACCTCCCATTATTCCATACTCTTGACATCCATATGTAATGATCCCAGTCTTAGAAATTTGAATTGACCCAGTTATCCCAAACCTTTTGGAGAGAGAATTCCAGATTTGCTCTATCATTTATGATTTCATGCTAATGTTCCTTTTTTGGGATTCCCCCAAAAACACTTAATCATCGTAAATGCCTCAATTTGGATTACTCCTCAACCTAAACTCAAGGGAATACAAACTGAGTTATTACATTGTCTCTAATTTAACCATTTTAGCTCTGGTGTACTGAACTCCAAAATGTATTGTCCAATACAGAACAAGGTTATTCAGGTGAAATCCATAGATCTAGTGAAGGTTCACTAGATTGTTGTAAAATTACAAATTATGATTTTTAGTGAGCCTAATTTAGCACCCGTGCAGATCTGTGCATGTAAAGGATATCCACAACTCTTCTGCCTACACTTATGATTCAGCCTGGTTCAGTTCAGAATGCACATTAACAATTATTAATTCCAACTTGTATCAAGGGGGGAACTGTAATATGACGGTCACAATCGCAATTGAAGGAAGCTGCGACATTTCTATCAGAGGTATAGAATGTGTAGTTGAATGCTTGTATCATTCTGATGTATTAAAAATTACATTTTTAGGAGTACCTGGAAAAGCTCTGGGCATTGAGGGAGGGCCTGGTGGGAGTCTGGAGTTCGAAATTACCCAATGAACATTGCTCTGCCCTGTAGCTGGTGTTTAATTCACATTTAAATTTTTAAATTTGACAAGTGGTCAATAATGAATTCCTACTTGCTGACCACTAGCTTACAGAATAAGTCAATTTTTAAGGGATGGTTTTCTAGAATTTGCATGTGTTTTGCAGGTTGAATTTGCAAAACTAACAAGCAACTCAGATTTTAGTCAGACTGTGGACATTGGATGTAAGGAACTTCATTAAAAATAGCAGAATTTCAGGGCTCCCAACGCTTCAGTTCATGTGAAACATTTCATTGCTCATAGAAACCGCAATAAGTCATTTAGTCCTTCAGCTATTGGTGATTTGAATTGAATTATTGAAACTGGATTTTATAGTTTGTGCAGCCTTATTTCAAACTTTCTTTTTTTATGTATGGCTAGTTGTAGGAATAATATTATAGTTTTGAATCCAACCTACGGGGTGGTCAGTTACCCACTAGCCCAGGGTGTGAGGGGGAGGGGGGGGGGGGGGGGGGGGGTTGGAGTGATGACTGATGATTTATTGAAAAGAATTGCTTGTAATGAAATTACTGAATAGCAAACAAATGCAAATAGTCTCACTTTGAATGCTGGAATTGGTTGATTTTTCTCTTTTACCTTGTTGCACTACTATCAGAAGCTTCAAGCCAGTATCTCATCATGACCTCACCACTCCTTATCTCTGTAATCTCCTGACACTTTTGCAATGTCTGTGCTTCTCAATTTTGACTCTGATCATCCCCAATTTCATTTGCTTCACTTTCACCTCATGCCTTTGACACCCTAAAGTCTGGAATTTCTGTGGAAGCCTCTTCACCTCTTCTTTTAAGGTGCTCCTTAAGGTGCATCTTACTTTACTCAAACATTTGGCCATCTGCCCTATTATATTCTCACGTGGCTTGGCTTCCAATTTTGTTTGTTTTTTTGTTTATTTGTTCATGGAATGTGGGTGTCACTGACATAGAGATATACAGCACAGAAACAGATCCTTTGGTCTAACTTGTCAATGCTGATCAGATATCCTAAACTAATCTAGTCCCATTTCCAGCATTTGGCCCGTATCCCTCTAAACCCTTCCTATTCATATACCCATCCAGATGTCTTTTAAATGTTGTAATTATACCAGCCTTCACCACTTCCTCTGGCAGTTCATTCCATACACACACTACCCTCTGCATGAAAAAGTTGTCCATATGTCCCTTTTAAATCTTTCCCCTCTCAGCTTAAGCCTAAACTGTTTCAACATTGTGACTTAATGCAAAGAACACCTAACTCATCAGCATCTTTCAGATTCGTACCTTTTAACCAAACCTATACATTAAGTATAGGTTAACCAAGTTTTACCATTTAAAGGCTTAGTAATCACTCCAGAAAACACAAGCAAATTATGACTACATTGATATGTACATTCCCAAAAGCAACAGATCAATGATACAAAACACACAAAAACTGAGCTTAAGCATTAGCATTGAATATCCACAACTTATCAAAATAAAACAACAGATTTCATTAAAGGTGACTTGCATAAAGTTAGGTTTGCTAGAGAAAACTGCTTCTCAACATCAAGCCACAATTTGTTAAAACAAATATCCAAACTGCATATTAACACTGAACTTAGATAGCAGTGAATACAGTAAATCTCATAAAAGTGCTGCTGTCTCAATATTCAACAGTAATTAGTTTTAAACTGGTAGTTTAATTACTGAGCATCCTGTTGCTGAACAAAACTTGACTGACCACACCAAACTCCAATGCGCACACCCAATAAAAAGTGGTTTGATGATTCATTTATTCATCTACACACACACACACGCGTGTGCACACACCTCAGCTCCTGGATACCACTCATTTATTGTCATCTTCATCTCTGCATCGCTCTCCTGGTCCCCTCAGTAACTCTGCCAACCACCATGCAGCAACGACAGACCTAGACAAATATAACTATTACCCCTGACTCCTTCATCCAGAGGCTGGGGGTAATTTTAACTCTTCCCCCAATTCGTGTTCCTATTTAGCTGGAGTCTTGACTTGTTTCCTTTATTTTTCAGTCCCCAGTAGATTCATCACTCTGGATTTGGGTTTCAGCTCTCCCCTCTTCACTCACCGCCACTGGAAGCAAAGCTTGGCCAATGTTTATTGCCTATCCCTAATTGTCCAAAGACGGGGTGTCAGAATTCACCAAATTGTTGTTGGCCTGGGATATCATGTAGGCCAGACAAAGTAAAGATCACAGATTTCCTTCCCTAAAGGACATTAGTGAACGAGTTGGGTTTTTATGATAATCAACACTGCTTACATTGTCATCATTAGATTGGTCTTTTTGCTCTAGATTTTTCTTGCATTCACGTATCACTGTTTGCCATAGATTCAAACCCTTGTCCCCTAGAATATTCATCTGGGGTTCTTGATTATTAGTCCAATGGCATTACCACCACACGACTAACACTGCTTCATTTAAGTATTGTTTGTGGAATCAACTTAATAATAGCACCATAGAGTCATAGAGATTTACAGCATGGAAACAGACCTTTTGGTCCAACCTGTCCATACCGACCAGATATCCTAACCCAACCTAGTCCCACCTGACAGCACCCGGCCCATATCTCTCCAAACCCTTTCTATTCATATACCCATCCAAATACCTGTTAACTGTTACAACTGTACCAGCCTCCACCACTTCTTCTGGCAGCTCATTCCATACACATACCACCCTCTGTGTGAAAAAGTTGGCCCTTAGGTCTCTTTTATATCTTTCCCCTCTCACCCTAAACCTATGCCCTCTAGTTCTGGACTCCCCGACCCCAGGGAAAAGACTTTGCCTATTTATGCTATCCATGCCCCTCATAAATTTGTAAACCTCTATAAGGTCACTCCTCAGCCTCCGACGCTCCAGAGAAAACAGCCCCAGCCTGTTCTGCCTTTCCCTATAGCTCAAATCCTCCAACCCTGGCAACATCCTTGTAAATCTTTTCTGAATCGTTTCAAGTTTCACAGCATCTTTCCAATAGAAAGGAGAGCAGAATTGCACGCAGTATTCCAACAGTGGTCTAACCAATGTCCTGTACAGTCACAACATGACCTCCCAACTCCTGTACTCAATACTCTGACCAATAAAAGAAAGCATACCAAATGCTTTCTTCACTATCCTATCTACCTGCAAATCCACTTTCAAGGAACTATGAACCTGCACTCCAAGGTCTCTTTGTTCAGCAACACTCTCTAGGACCTTACCATTAAGTGTATAAGTCCTGCTCAGAATTGTTTTCCCAAAATACAGCACCTCACATTTATCTGAATTAAACTCCATCTGCCACTTCTCAGCCCATTGGCCCATCTGGTCCAGATCCTGTTGTAATCTGAGGTAACCCTCTTCGCTGTCCACTACACCTCCAATTTTGGTGTCATCTGCAAACTTACTAACTGTACCTCTTATGCTTGGATCTAAATCATTTACGTAAATGACAAAAAGTAGAGGACCCAACACCGATCCTTGTGGCACTCCACTGGTCACAAATAATGGACCCCTTGCATTTATCTACTAGTGGATGCATTTTTCATTCTGAAAGTTACCACTATTTACATTTCAAATTGAAAATAACATTTACTTACTCCAATTTTTATCCTGGTTATTAACTGACCACTAATAACTGGTCACATCCTTGGGTAACAGTTTCTACAGCTGAAGTAGACTTGAGCCAGGGGAATCAAATCATTTCAATGCAAAGATGATTTTGAATGTCACTGAATTATTTCAGGCAGATATTTAATGCAACTGGAAGAGAGCCACTTGAGCCTCAATGGAATAGATTGTTTAGTTATTCAACACTGAATTGATTGCTACTCTACTTATATCTTGTATTGGCTTTCTGTGTTTTGTTTGTGAGCTATGTATAGACAACTCACTATAGAGCAATTGAATTATTTAATTGGTGCAATATTGCTGAGAATATCAAAACTCTGTTTCGGCACATACTTCACAGAAACCAAGGAAAAGTTTCCCTTATGAGGCAATCAAGGATTAAATTAAATGCATTCCTAAAGCATTTAGGTCAATGCATAGCACTGACATTTCCTTTCTTGAAATGGGAAAAAGATGCATTCTTTTAACGTCAGAATGACAAGCTCTCCTTGTGGTTTTGTTGCAACACAATTCTTATCGGTTACTGTGTATGACCAGTCAATGTTCAGTCACTTCCATAAATATCAATGTACATAGTTACAAACAGGAGCTGATCACATAGCTTTTTGATGTGTTCATATATTAAGGCTTGGAATACCAGACCTGGTTCCACCTTGTGATATTCCACACAGTAACTTCCACAACCGACTAGGCGCTCTGAGGAAGGCTCTGACTACAGTACCCCCTTCTGAAACAGGAAGAGACAATTGAATGTCACGAGGCTATCCCGAATGTGGTTATCCTGTATCCTGATGCAGAGCAAGATGGGAATAGCTCTGTAAATGAGACACCTGCTTAACTTAGAGGTTTAGTTAAAAATCACACAACACCAGGTTACAGTCCAACAGGTTGATTTTTAACTTTGCCCGCCCCAGTCCAACACTAGTTCCTCCACATCATAACCGAGAGATGGTATGTTCTGGGCAACCAAGAGCAAGGAAGGAAATGTCATGCAAAATGAAGTCTAGTTGCACTCTGGGTTTTCCATCACATTAACACAAAAGGCTAATTACTGGTGAATCAAAGCCACTAAACTGACAGCACATTGAATGCATTTCAAAGAGCTAACTAGCTGAACTCTAGCTTCATATCAACCATAGTCTAGCTTTTCACATGTCACTAATTAACGTTTTGTTGGAAGCAACCAGCTATCTCATCACCTCTGTGCTAATGTTCATAGTTACAAATCACACAACACCAGGTTATAGTCCAACAGGTTTAATTGGAAGCACTAGCTTTCAGAACGTCGCTCCTTCATCAGGTGGTTGTTCACAGTAGGGCACTGGTGAACACAGAGCCACAGTTAGGTGACAAAAGTGTGATGCAGGGCCATCCCATTATGGGTTAAAACTGGGTCTCCCAGTTCTGCATGCTGCCTGTGAGGGTTTTCAATCCACGACTTTGGGAGGTCAGGAATGTTTTAGAATATGTAGTTTGATGGTTATGGAATGTGCTACTTACGGATCATATGTCTTTGGGTTCCACTTTTGAAATGTAATGTTCACTATCTGTCATTTTGGCTACAGCTCTCAGTAGAATATTCAAAATAATTCCCATGATATGGAGGTGCTGTGTTGGACACTAAGTGGATGAGTTATCTGAGTGAATTGGTTTGGGGGTTGTGGGGGGATCTGTCATTATAAAGGAGAAGTCTAATGTTCCCCAGCACTGGATAGGAAAGGCATGCAAGCACTAATGATCAGAATAAACATACTGTCATCTTCCCCTCCTGTTTTACTGTGGTGTACCTCTCAGCCAGTCACAGACTAGCAAGAATCTTAGGAATATGATGGGAGTCAAAGTCCAATGTATTGTCAGTGCCATTTTGCTGCTTAAACTGAAAGGTTCTATTGACAAACTTGCTAGATAACCCCTGGAAGAACTAGGAACAGAGTCATCAAAATGTAGGATTTAAGAGCATTTGCTTAATTGGCATCAGTGTGTTGGTATGGGTTTTGTACCTTGTGTGGATTGAGAGTTATGATATTGTTTATTTCTGATATTATCTTTGGTTTACAGACTTTGAAGAGAGTGCATAATAAATAGATGATGTTCTTCCATGTACTGGGTACATTAGAGCAGATGCAGTTACAGCAAAGGAACTGGCAATGGCTTCAACAGGCAAAGCAGAATGGCCTCTGAAAGTACAACAGTTGAGAGTGCCTGATTAAAGTCAGTGTCACCCTTCTAACTGAGTATGTGTAACCTTTGTAAGGAATAGCACATGTGAGGCTGTGCTGAGGAAGACAGGGAGTTAATGCCCTGGCTTTATGCAAACAAGACCCTGCAGCTTGCTGAGTTGGAAGGCCATTCCTGGCCAGATGGTGATGGAACTTCCATTGTGGAGATTTTGTAACTGGATTCTTCTCAATTGCTCGGGGAGCTCATAATTCTCATTCTTCTAGTAGTCAAGGAACTGCCAAATGCAGACAGAACCCTTCTAATTCCAAACAGCTGCAAACAAGAGAGCTTTGGGGTTAGCTACCATGCCTGACTTCTGTGGAGTGCAGAACACAATAGACTACACTTGTATTGATACTAGTCAACTCAGGAATATGAGGGAGTTTGCTTAATTAACACTGTTTACATGTGATCATACTGAGGGAAGTGTGGAGCTTCCCTCAGTATGATCACAACTTGGTGTTCAAACAACTGTTAAGATTCATGCATCTGGTGGCATCCCAATGCTCTTTCACTTTAACTGTGGTTGGACAGTAAGAAGATGGCTGCTTGGAAACAAGGAAACTCAAGCCCCTCCTCCCCACCCCCCTGCTAATGCTACTCATGATACCCCTTCGAAGTATCATATTCACTGGGCAGCTTGGAGATAACCAGAGCCATGTCACTTTGAGAAATATCATTGAACTCACCACATTGGACTCTCAAAACTAACATTTAGCTGCTTTGGCAGGTCACGAAAAATCTCTGTGATTTTCACTGGAGAGCAAGAGAGAGAGAGAGAGAGAGTCCTGAATAATTGTGGCCAAAAAACATACCACATGCTGTCCATGGAGTATCACAGCTGGGATGGACAGAGGAAACGGATGAGTCCTCAGCTGATGAGGCACAGCTGCCAGAGGTCAGGACTGAAACAGGGCGGGGAGACAGGACCCTGGTCTTGCCGCAAGAGATTCAGGGGGAGAATTTAATTGTGCAATGGTTCAGCTGATTTGCTCAGCCCATCGCTCTGAATGTTAAAGCCTAGCCCCATCCCTGCACTAATAGTCTTACAGACCTCAGCCACCACACCCAGAATGCTACATTCTCTAACATTGAAATCATTGCACCAATCTTCAGACCTATGACTTTCTGACTGAACTAATGTATGATGATGCTATACAAACATATTGTAGACCGATGAGCCGAAACTTCATGAGGTATTGGGTGTGCATCTAAACACAAGTGGTTCTTCCCAGACATTTAATCATTCCAAACCTTAATCAATAATGGCATTTTTATATTAGTTTAGTCTCACTTCCACAAGGTACATGCAAAGCTCAGAATGTAGCTCTTTGGTGCTCACTGGGGCAATTTGGTCTTGTGAGTTTTCTGGCACTATCGTTGCTATCAGGTTAAGGGGGTAGTGAGTGATCAGGTGGGTCGACTGCAAATAGAGGGCATCAGTGATTTGTTTGATCGCATTGCTGTCACACTGATGGACTGCAGCTCAGCACACTCACTACTCAGAGAGGGAACCACAAGACGACAGTGACACTTGTGCATACAGTGCACCAGCCTGTCCAGCTGCTGCATCAGCCTGTACAAGGTAGAGATGATGTTGGGGGCCAGTGAAGATGAAAATCATCAGAGTTTCTATTAAAGTTAGAAAGGCTGCTGTGGGGCCTGGTTGTAGCGACCTTGGAGGTCATGACGAACTAGAATCTAGAACGGAAATTCAAAAACTCCACACATATGGATGTCTCCATATTTTCTGGCATTGTGCCCAGTGTCTTCTGGCCCTTTCTTTACTGGCCCTTTCTTTAATCACTGCCTCATGCACCTTTCTCTTCATTTCTGAGTTCGGCAGGTCAGCTTCTCAGCCAATAGAGTTCAAGGAGGATATTATCCTTCAGCCAATGACCTTCTGAGCTCTCCCTGAAATTAGTAGCCTCTCTCTTTTTTCACCTGGCTTCTAGCATTCCTTCCTTGTCACGGAGTCAGAGCTTACTTGGTAATAACACCTGGATTGCAAAGCCTGCAGGATGCAGCTCACCACCTCCCAGGTAAGAGGGATGTGGAACCATTGACTAGACATTCCTATCTCCAGCCACGATGTGGACTGGGGTGGACAAGGTTAGAAGGAGCAGCACTCGTAAAGCTTCAGATTTCAACTAAACCGGTTGGACTATAACCTGGTGTGGTGTGAGTTCTGACCATCTCCAATCAAGTCGGCAGAGGTTCTGGAACCTGCAAGTATTTGCATTAGAACACTGCAGTGTTCATTGGGGGGTTGAAGATCCGAAGTGTGATGAATGAAAACATGTTTAACAAAGCCACAGAGAAGGATAGTGCTTTACATGTAGGAGAGGGTTAGGAGAGCTGTTTAGATTTTACACAGGGGGCAGTGACTCCATGGGATGGCCATTGCTAAAGCAGGCAGTCTCTATCAGCAAAGATGGAGATAAAAGTGGGGAAACTTGTGATAAGGGAGATGAGAGGTGTTGTTATACAATCCATATGTTATACTGTGGTCAGACTGCTGCGATTAGCCAGCCCTTTGATATTTGTCGGTCTTCTTCCCGGCCCCTTCACTTCCAGTACAGACAGTGATGGTGATGGCCTTCCCTCACTCACCGCTTCCTCACTCATTCATGTTCCTGGTTGAGGAAGATGGGGCTGTTCTGATGCTGGGAATTCCCGATCCTGGGATGGGTCAGGAGCAGGAATTCCTAGCCGCGGGCTGCCTCAGTCAGTATTTGTTGGTGATGAGCCGGTGTATTCAGCAGCGGGCCCGGGAGGTGAGTCAGACACTCTATAGATATAATTGTGTGTGTGGATTTCACAACAACATACAGGCGCGATTTCCTATGACTTTGATATTTCAGAGCTCACTAGATCGTCCTGTTGCATTTTCTTTTGTTTTAGAACCGAAGCAAATCTGGCGATTTCTTATCCTCAAATTTCCTAAATTGGCACACCCTGAAAAATAATACTGCATACTCAGTGATAACAAATCAGTCTTCAATATCTATGGATGACCCTATCGGTACTGGAGTATCTATATTTTCTCCACCAAAGGACTAGAGTTAAATTATTTCCATTAATCTTCGCCATAGACATGGCTTGCTTTAAGAAAGTCGAGGAAGAGTAAGGGGGAGGAATGGGTAATAAACACTGTATGATAGGTGGAGAGGAACAGAAATATGCTTATTCTATAGAAATCGTTTACAATGGATGGCAATGTGTTGTTAAAGTTGTGACGCTAGCTTGTACGTTGTTGGGTACTATTAGGAGCACAGAAACATCTGTAGTAACAACATAAACCATTTCTCCTGGACTTGTCAAGTTCTCCACATTAAGAAGAGCATGTTCGCTATCTTATGATTACTTCTGTTAGTCTTGCATCTCACCAGTGTGAAAAGCTCCTGAAAACCCTCCTGTTTATATTTGCTGACATCTCTTCCTCCTCTTCAGCATCCAAGTATGGCCTCTGCTTTGTAAAATGTTCAGTTTCTGCACATATGAGGAACTATAAAGTGTTAATTGTATTGTCAATGAAAGTTTTAAGTATTAGAATAGTTTATTACTGCAAGGACTCAAATACCTGTTGTGGTCTACACTTCTGCTACCTACATGGAAATCCCCTCTCTTTTTGTTAAGCATAGTTCAGACCACTTACAAGAAATGAGGTGTTGTGTACAATGTTAAGGGTTGAGTTGGGGAGGGGGTAGGGGGAGAATAATGTAACTTGTGTGTAATGGGTCAGACTGAGATGGCAATATCTGTATTGCTTCACCTCTCTAAAGGAAATGAAACCACATTTGGCTGGTTATGTACTTAAAGCATGAGCCTTCCAGATTACACAAGAAGGGGGTTATTCACACCCCTCACTTTCATCAATTTGACATACTTATCATTTCACACATTGGGCCAAGGTACTCTCTACCACACTCTGTAAAGGTGCACAGTGTAAGAGTCGGAGAGCTGAACAGCATGGAAACATACTCTTCAGTCCAACTTGTCCATGCTGACCAGATATCCTAAATTAATCTAGACCCATTTGACCCATATTCCTCTAAACCCTTCCAATTCATATACCCATCCAGATGCCTTTTAAATGCTTCCTCTGGTAGCTCATTCCATACACGCACCATGCTCTGCTTCAAAAAATGGCCAGTTATTATTCACTAATATTGAAATTCAATATCCAAAATTTCTCATGAAGAGTAACATCATTATAAGGACCAACTTGCTTATTTTTGTGAAAACAGCTATTTTTGTTAAAGAAATTAAAATTAAAACCGGCTGTTTGTATATTAATGCCTGTGGTATTGAGGACTGGTTCTGATAATTATTGCTGACTGGTCTTCCCTGAACTAAATTAATATTCTTGATGGAAGCTACTGTAGCAATGTTCTTACTAAAGGTCTTGACTCTGCTTCTTTCACTAGGACATAGATTTCAATGTTCTCATGAGGGCTTCCATCTTTCTAAATATAGGATCCCAGAAAGGATTCATAAAATAGGTGTTCTTCAGAAGGGTGATTGGATTCATAATATTAACTTTGCTTTCTTTTCACAGATGCTGCCAGATCTGTTGACTCCCTCCAGAAATTTCAGTTTCAGTTTCATGGAATAATTATCTAATTGTTTTCATGATCATTTCTCTTTACAATAATGAAGTATACTAGTATCATAGGACTATGATATTAATGTTCTGAAGTACTGTACACTGCACACTTTTTATATGCTTAGAATGTAATTAACTGGAATTAAGGTCTGTGCTCAAGGCATAAACTAAGGTAAATATGCCATTTTTTTCTTCATAAGATCTCCACAGATACAGGATTTCAGAGAATCTTGTATCTATCTCATTGCTTCCTACATGTGTACTGTCCACTAATCTTACAAGTAAACCATAGGTTTATCAGAGAATTATCAAAACAAGCAGGAAAATAAACAAATATGGAGATAAATAATCTGTAAAGTGAAGAAATCCATCAGTAAAGGTAGAGAGCAAAAGGAAAGAAGGAACAATGTGTTTTTTGCAATCCTGTGTTCATCAATGATTACACTTGTCTTCAGTTCTTGGGGGAAGATACCACACTGGCAGCTGTGACAGGTTTCACTGTCAATTTTCTTTCTCTGTTGGAGGAAGGAGGATAATATTCAAAGCTTTTAGTCATTATCAAAACATTCCTCTCCTTCACTCCTTCTCAACCTCTGTTCAATTCAGAAGGTTTTAGTAAGGATGCTTCAGGGTTTTGTTACTTGCAGGACATGGACTGCTGAATTGCCTTACATTTTGGCATTTAAGTTATAGCCTTGCAATCTTTGCTTTCTCAGTTTTTTTTGTGTCTGCACTTCATTTTTCACCACTTAAATAAAAGTCCTTGTATAACAGCATTGTTTAACTAAAATTGCAATGCAGTTTGAGAATTCTGGAACTTGGTGGATGGAGCAACATTTCTTGCTTAAAAAAAAAGGAAGAATTGTGGAGCACCAGAGATCAGTTATGGAGTCATAGAGATGCACAGCACACAAACTGTACTGTTTGGTCCAATTCATTCATGCTGACCAGATATCCTAAACTGGTCCCATTTGCCCATATCCCTCTAAACTCTTCCTATTCATATATCCATCCAGATGCCCTTTAAATGTTGTAATTGTACTGGCCTCCATCACTTCCTCTGACAGCTCATTCCAAACACACACCACGCTTTGTGTGAAAAAAGTTGTCTCTTTGGTCCCTTTTAAATCTTTCCTTCTCACCTTAAACCGATGCCCTCTAGTTCTGGACACCATACTCCAGGGGAAAGAAAAAAATCTTGTCTATTTATCCTATCCATCCCCCTCACGATTTTATAAACCTATATAAGGTCATCCCTAAGCCTCCGATGCTGCAGAGAAACCAACCCCAGCCAATTCAGCCTCTGCCTATAGCTCAAACCCTACAACCCTGACAACGTCCTTGTAAACCTTAAATTGATGAGATTTTTTACTATTCAAATGAATATGAATAGAGATCGTTGCCGTTATCATTTGGAACTAGCTTGGATTACTGCTGGAAGGTTGTGTAGTGCAAATGGTGCTGACCTTTTCCACATTCTTTCATGGGATATACACATTAATTGCAATGCCAACATTCATTGCCCATGTCTTGTTGCTCACGAGAAGAGGCTGGTGAGTCAGTGTCTTGATTATGTATTCCATACAGTGTAGGTAACTGACTGTGCTGTTGGGGGGGGGGGGGGGGAGTTCCCAGTTTTTTGATCCAAAGACACTGAAGGATGGGTAATATATTTCTAAATTGGGATGCTGTGTGAATCAGGAGCGAGTTTGCAAATGGTGGTGGTCCCATGTGTCTACTGCCCTTTTCGTTCTACATGGTAAAGATAGTAGGTTTGGATGGTGCTGCTGAAGAGGCTTTGGTCAATTACTGCAGTGCAACTTGTACATAATCCACACTGATTCCACTGTGTGTGTGGAAGAGTGGAAGGAGTAAAACTTTAAGGTGGATCAAGATGGCTGCTTTGTCTTAGATGGTGCTGAGCTTCTTGAGTGTGGTTGCAGCTGTTCCCATCCAGGTAGGTATAGAAAGTTCTATTACACTCCAGATTTGTACCTTGTAGGTGGAGGACAGGCTTTGGGGAGTCAGGAGGTGAGTTACATGTCAGTGAATTCTCAATCGCTGAGCTGCTAGGGAAGCCATGTATTTATATGTATTTATTCAGTGGTAATCCCCAGAACATTGATTAAAAACATTGTTAATTTCTCCCTAGTTAGAGATGGCCATTGCCTGGCACAAATATTACTTGCTGGAAATGTGTTGCTGGAAAAGCGCAGCAGGTCAGGCAGCATCCAGGGAACAGGAGAATCGACGTTTCGGGCATAAGCCCAGCTTTCCTGAAGAAGGGCTTATGCCCGAAACGTCGATTCTCCTGTTCCCTGGATGCTGCCTGACCTGCTGCGCTTTTCCAGCAACACATTTCCAGCTCTGATCTCCAGCATCTGCAGACTTCACTTTCTCCACAAATATTACTTGCAACTCATCAGCTCAAGACTGAATGTTCAGGTCTTGTTGCATGGGTCAGGGTCTGGTTAATATCTGAGAAATTGCAAACAATGTTGAATGCTGTTGAATCTTAAGCAAGTATTCCGAACTCTGACCTTGTGATGGAAAGAAAGGTTATTGATTAAGAGCTGGATGTAGTTTGACACGACTGTGAGAAATTCCTGCAGAGATGCCTGAGGGCTGAAATGGTTGGCCACCATCATTCACAAGTGTCTTACTTTGTGTTTTGTGACTCCTTCCTGCAGAGAGGTTTCCCCTAATGCCCATTGTCTTTAATTTTGCCAGGTCTTCTAATGCCATACTTTTACAATGGAATTCAGCTCCTTTGCTCATGATTTGACCTGGCTGTAGTGAGGTCTTGAGCTGTATGATACTGGCAGAATCCAGGTAGCTCATTACTTGTAATATCAAAGATGTCAATGGGTGCAGGCAGGAAAGTGGAGCTGAGACCACAACCATGATCTTGATGAAAGGTGGAACAGGGTCGAAGGCCAAAAGGCTTTCTCCTGCTTCTAAGTCTTATGATCCTATGATAGTAGTGTTAATGATACCTTCCTTCACTTTGCTGATGATTGAGAATAGACTGATGGGGCAGCAACTGACCAAAATGAAACTTTCCTGTTTGTTCTGGACAGGACATACCTGGACATACCTACCGAAGGAGATGTCAGTGTTCTAGCTGTTCTGGAACAAACTGGCTCTGGGTAGCTAATTCTGGAGCATGTCATCAGTACTATTGCTGAGGGAATGTTATCAGGTCCCATAGTTTTTGCAGTATCCACTGACTTCAACTTTTCTTTATCTCAGGTGGACTGAATTGAATTGGCTGAACAGTGGCACCGTGATGTTGGGAGCCTTCAGATGCATCAACCACTCAGCACTTTTGGCTGAAGATGGATGTACATTTATCAATCCTGCCTTTTTTATTTACACGCCAGACACCCACATCATTGGGGAGGGGCATGTATGTGGGGCTTCTTTCTTCAGTTAACTGTTTAATTGTTCACCAGCATTCCCAACAACACATGGCAGAGCTTTGATCAGACTCATTGGTTGTGGGACCATTTCTAGTTTTATTTATCACATTTCTGCCGTTAGTATACATGTCATCTATTACTTTAACAGATTGGCACTTCATTTTCAGGTATAACTGGTACTCTCTGATCAAACCGGAGTTAATCCCCTGACCTGAGGCTAATGGTAGAGTGAGGCTTATGCTAGCCAGAAGATTTTAGATAGTGGTTGAATACAATTCCACTGCTTCTAATGGCTTATAGCTTCTCATGGGTACCCAGCTTAAATGTAGTAAATTGTTTTGGAACAACCTATTTATCATGGTGGCAGAGTTTCACACCAAAGAGGTGTGAAAATGTGACTTGATCTTCACAAGGACAGTGTTATGGCCATTCCTGCCAATACTATCATGGGTTCACACGTATCTGCAATAGATGGTTTGGTCAGTCTAAAATCAATCAGGTTATCCCTTTTGATGGTTCTCTCATATTGGCACCTGCAGGGTGCAGATATAACCTTCAGGAGTCAGGTCAGTAATGGTGCTGCAGAACCACTGTTGCTGATGGATATTGAGGTCCCCATCCAGAATACAGTCTGTGCTGTAAGAATTCATGGAATCCATCATCAGCCTGAATGGTGCTGGGCAACTGCCTCTCTCGCGCATGTGCCTGTCCTACTCGTTGGGCAAGAATGATGATGAGAGAATATGGAACATTGGCTGTAAGGTATAATTTGGTGAGTATGACTGTTTCTTGACTGGCCTGTGGGACCACTTTTCCAATTGTGGCGCATCTCTCCAGATGTTAGTGAGGTGACCTTTGCAGGATCAACTGGGTATGGCACTGCTTTTGTAATTTCCAAAAGTTAGGCAGTCTGAAAAATTTTATACTCCATCTTTTCTGTAGATAAACTGAGTGGTTTATTCAGTGGTTAAAAGTCAACGACCTTACTGAGGGTCTGCAGTCACATAGAAGTCAGACCATTAAGTGGAGGTTTTCCCGACAATATTCTACAGAGACAAGTTTTTAAATTCTAGATTTCATTAACCAACTTAATTTTACCAGATGCTTTGCTGCAATTTGATTTGCGTTTCTGGCCTATGAGACTGGAAATCTGGATTTCCAACCCACTGATATTACCACTCTACTACCATTCCCCTAAGTGATATAGATAACCTATAATGTATGAATTGCGTTATGTGAGAACCTTTTGAGAAAAAAAAGTATACCAGTTCTCGTTAATTGGCAGGGGAATTCTGTGGTTTTTTTTCTCATATTACTTTCAGTGTTAGCGCGTTGTACTGTTTATTCTAACATCTCTCTAAAGCAGGAAACGGAACCCTTTTTGATCAAAATTATGTATGACTGTTTCAAAATTCAGGTTTTTAACCTTTTGATGCTTTTGAAAAAGAGATGTCCAGATTAAATGTAAAGTCACCATAGTTTCTAGTTCGTAAGGCTGCTCTCTCATTAATTAAAGATGGCAGGTGGCTTAACCTGAGGTTCAGTACTTGTTGAGATCTTCATGATAACCTCAGCTGGTGCAGGGATTGAATCCATGCTGCTGGCATCATGATCGAGTTGTTCAACCAACTGAGCTAACCAATGCCCATATTGGGATGTAACTCATTGACTGAATAAATAGGTAATGTCAGCCAGGATTTATATTCTCTAAAGCAATACCTCAAACAATCCCTTTAAATACTTGTGTCAAAAAATCACCCTGCTATTTATTTAAAATGTAAGAAGCAAATTTACACATTTGCAACAGATAATGATCACAAGTCAAAAGAAAAGTCAGACGCCAAATATTGTGACCTAAATGTGTGCATGATTAAGTTCAAAAACTAGGTACAGGAAGATATCCTCTGGATATACGAAAAAAATCACTGGTGTGAAGTGAGCATCATTGGCTGGGGTTACATTTATTATTCATCCCTCATTGCCCCTGAGAAGGTGTTCATGAGCTTCCTTCTTGAACCACTGCAGTCCGTTTGGTGTGGATACAATACTGTGGTAGGGAGTTCCAGGATTTTGACAGCAACACTGAAGGAAGGGCAATATATTTCTAAATCAGAGTCAGAGAGATGTACAGCATGGAAACAGACCTTTCGGTCCAACCTGTCCATGCCGACCAGATATCCCAACTCAATCTAGTCCCACCTGCCAGCACCCGGCCCCTATCCCTCCAAACCCTTCCTATTCATATACCCATCCATGTGCCTCTTAAATGTTGCAATTGCACCAGCCTCTACCATTTCCTCCGGCAGCTCATTCCATACATGTACCACCCTCTGCGTGAAAAAGTTGCCCCTTAGGTCTCTTTTATACCTTTCCCCTCTCACCATAAACCTATGCCCTCTAGTTCTGGACTCCCTGACCCCAGGGAAAAGACTTTGCCTATTTATCCTATCCAGGTAACATCATCAGTGGGCCTCCGGAAAAAGCTTCATAAAGCTAAATCTTCCAGCTCAGTGAGCAAATCTATTTCCATATCTGTAGCATTGCCAAGTGACTTGTATAAGGGGATGTATTTTCTTTGTTCGGGGTCTCTCTTCTGACTTTGCGTGCTCGCAAAGAGTATCAGAGGAGTTACCCAGCTTGAACAAGCTTTATTAAACTTTTAACAGTTTGTAGAAGTTGGTGTGTGCAAATTGCATCTCAGCTTCTTTTCCCAAAGTTTCGCACACAATATATGGTAGCAACGGTGGGATTCTAACATACACGGAGCTTACAGGTGCACTGAATAAGCAATCGTCTGAGTGTTGGTTGCGTGAGACTGATGAGCCCACAAAAGGTAACTTTCACCTTGATCTCTCTCTCTATTACGACCCCGACAGCAATCACTGGCCCAGAGACGTCGCAAACGGAATTGATAACCCCAGCCCACCTAACTGAAACAGAACAGGCAACGCAGCTCATAAACACGAACAGAGACAGTTCCCTTTCTGGACAGTCCCTAACCAAAACCCTGGCGTGGGGAAGAGGCCACCACACAGGTTAACACTCCCTGGAAACTCCAAGAGATGTGCTTGATCATGTCCCACGCCCCCCCAACCAAAAGACCAATCCAGAGGATTTCATTCATTATGTTACAAGCACAATTCAAATGTATCAAGCCACACCATGGGACCTCTTCAGTCTGTGCTTCATGACTTTGACCCCAGCCAAGGGTTCTAGCTGGAAAACCCAGTTGGGGGGGTTACAATGATTGGGAGGCATTTTCCAGAGTCATTCCCCAGCCTGGGGACCAAATCCAGGTGATAAGAGGGGCTCTCCAGAGAACCCTGCAACAACTGATAGATATATCTAAGGTATTAGAGTGCCAAAGCAGAGGGCAGCCGGTTCAGGCTTTTGGGATCAGCTTTGCTCCACATACTCCACCTATGCAGGTGACACTGCTTATAATGCAGGACATCCCTCGGCCCAGTTTAATGCCCTACTATTACAACATATCCCAGAGGGGGTAGGAGCTGCTATTAGAACCAACACTGACATGAGTGCTCACTTAATATTGGTATAGTCCTAAAGACCCTAAACAGGCAACAGTCAAACATGAAATGATACAGCACGCCTTCTGTCTGACCCCTCACAAAGATTCTGATGTCCCTGTTGTAGGCCCTGATGCCCTTACGAACCACCCAATGGAACCCCACCATTGTCCCCAGGGGTGGGTCGACGAATATGACCATACAAATGCCACCCACCCAAATGGCTCCAATGCACCTTTTCATCGTTCCCCTTACACCCATCCAGCCCCTTTCCCCAACTACAATGGTCGCCCCCGACCCCATGGTGGTCTGCTCCCATGGACAATTATACAGCCAATACAGATGTGTTTTCACTGTGGTGCAGACAGACATTGGCAGTGCAACTGCCTACTCTTGAACCTGCGATATGGACCCCCAGGCAGGGGGGAGGTTCGCTACGCTGGAGACCCTCCCCAGCCTGACTAACACTCCCCCTTCTGCTTTACCCTGTCCTGACTAATGACCCAGAGGGTGAACCGGTAGTGCGCTTGACTGTTGAGGGTAAAGAAATCCCCTTCATGATTGATACCGGCACCACCCGAGAGCTCCTGTATGTGCTAACATAGGTTGGACTCTCTCACAGCTCTATACATCTTAGTGGTCTAACTGGACTGGAGAAGCAGTATCCCTCTAACAGAACCACTCACGGTTCAGTTTGGTCCCCATACCTGTGCTATCCAATTCACTCAAACCTCTAATTTAGGCGTTAACCTAGCAGGGAGGGATTTGTTGGGTGCCCTTCAGGTCACGATTCTCTGCCTTGGTGAGGGCATTACAGTTAGACAATTCTACCAAGAGACAATTCTGAATCTATTGCGTCCCCAGTAGTGGGCTCTCTAATTACAGCCAAGGAATTTTACGTCTCCTATACAAGTCTGTGATCCCCATGTAAACCTTTGTTATGATTCCACCGGAGCCTGCACTGAGCTGGCAGCCACCTTTGCCCTCTTCCTCGAGTCCATTGTCACAGGACTCATTGAAGGTAAAGAGGGATCTGCCCTCTTAGTAGACGTTCCTCTCCACCTCTGGAACCAACCAGGGTTGGTTTCTTCCCACATTACCTTTTTCGTAGAAGAGGGCTACAAAGCAAAGGCTCTGGGATTTTTAGCACACCAGTTACAGCAACAGTTGGACTGGTATCACTCACCAGGCCCAAATGCTGACCAACAGGAAGTTATTTCTCTAGCCCTTACACCTGGCGGGTTCACTTCGCCACTACCAACCCTGACTCAAACCCTCAGAAGAACCCTTTCCTGACCTCTGGTCAGCTCCTAAGCATGAAGTCAGATGCACCTCTGTGGGTCCTCAAAATCCAAATTATATCAGGAGCAGAACTCCCTTCAATACTCCCTAAGACAAGAGGCCATAGAGGGGATATCAGCTTTGATAGACCCATTCCTCCAACAAGGAGTTCTATTCCCCTACAATCACCCTGTAACACCCCCCTTCTACCGGTCCCGAAGCCAGGATGCCCAGACTGGAGGTTAGTACATGATCTCCAACAGACCAACAAAATAGTGCAGCCACTACCTCTGGTTGTGCCAAAACCTGTGACCATTCTCAGCAACACCCCTGCCAGCATTTGTGTTTTCACCACAGTTGACATGCAGCATGCATTCTTTGCTCCCCCCCAGCAGCTGAATCTCAATATTTATTTGCTTTTACCTTTAAGGGTCAGCAGTACACTCGGACATGCCTCCCTAAGGGATTTATCCATTCGCCCACTCTATTCTCCAGGTATTGCACCGGCAGCTCTCTGACGGCTCCACAGTCGTCTAGCATGTGGACGGCCTTCTCTTAGCTAGCTCCTCAGAATCTGCTAACATTGCAGATACCAACCGTCTCCCAAATGCCCTCCACTCTTGGGGATATGTTATACCATCCAATAAGGTTTAGTGCACCCAGCGACAAGTTACACTCCTAGGGATGTTGCTCAGCACTTCACAATGGCAGTTGACCCCGGACCGCATCACACCCATCCTGGCGACCCCTCCACTCATGAACATTAAGCAGATTCATGCCTTTCTAAATTTGATTAACTACTGCCAGCAGTGGTTCCCCAATGTTATGTTACTTACCAAGCAGCTAACCCCTTTAGCGTCCAATGAGGCCTCAGGGACTTCTGGTCTTCTGCCAGGGTGAAAGTCAGCTTTCAATTAATTTAAAGCAGCCCTTGCCAGTGCCCTGGCCCTCGGGAGACCACTGTATGACAAACCCTTGCAGCTGCATGCCAGTATGTAGAGGACTGCGCAACCGCTGTTTTAACCCAGACTCTCAGAGATCACAAGAGGCCAGTGGCCTATCACTAACTCGCCTTGACCCTGTCGCGAGGGGACTCCCATCGTGCTCACAAATTCTGCCGGTTATATAAATCCTTGTGACAGCTGCGTCCAATATAACCCTGCAGAAACCCTTGATCGTCTATTTGTCTCACCCGATTGTAGCCCTCCTTACTTCCCACCAGACCCAACACCTTTCACAAGCTCGATTCAGCTGTTATGAGGTAGCCCTTCTTAACAACCCCCTTCCTGACCTTCTACTCCTGCTCGACCACTAACCCGGCAACTTTCCTCAGTGCCCCGCCAAGAGGAGTTCCCCATCCTCCCATGACTGCCTTAATACAACTACTTCTTGACATTCCCCAACCAGACCTCTCAGATGCTCCAATGCCCACAGGATTTAACCCTCTTCGTAGATGGTAGTCGTCAATCACACCCCTAGGAACGCATCTTTCAGGATGCGCAATCGACACCCTCATGGACATGTTAGAAGCAGCCTCCCTCCACCCCACTGTTTTCAGCCCAGAACTCTTTGCGCTGACACAAGTCTGTATCCTGGCCACAGGGTCAGCAAGGTAAGTTACTTGGATAGAAATTTGCAGATGCTGGTGTTTCCATGCACCTGCTGGCCTTGTCCTTTTATGTGGTCATTGATTTGGATGGTGGTGTCTGAGGAGTCTTAGTGAATTTTGGCAGTGCATCTTGTAAATGGTATGCAGTGTTACTATAGAGCACTGGTGGTGGAGGGACTGAATGTGGATGTTGTGTCAATCAAGTGGGCTCTGTCCTGGATGATGTCAAGCTTCTTGAGTGTTACATAAATGTTGCATATGTCCAGGTAAGTGGAGAGTATTGCATCACACTCCTGACTTGTACCCTGTAAATGATGGACAGGCTTTGGGAAAGCAGGAGGTGAGTTACTTGCTGCAGGAGCCCTAGCCTCTGACCTTCTGTTATAGCCACAGTATTTATATCACACAGAATCACGAAAGTGTTATGGTCTGGAAAAGGACCATCATACTGCACCAGCTCTTTAAATCAGCATTAAAACTGTCAACTTCCTCTTGTTTCTTCACACCCTTATACATTATTCTATCCAAATAATCATCCAATGGTCAATTAAACATACCTCTGCACATTTGAAAGTAGCGCATCCCATACCCTAACTCTTTGCTTTCTCAAAAAGCTTTTTCTTGCATCGCATTTGGTCCTTTTCCATATCTCTTTAAATCTGTGCCCTCCAGTTTTTGACCATGTTATGAGTGGATACAACTTCTCCCAATCTACTTTATCTAGTCAACTCATGATTTTAAAACCTGTATTATATTTCATCTTAGTCTTCTTCTCTCAGAGAAGCATAGTCCCAACATCTTCATTCTATGCCCAGAAGTGAAATTTCTCATTCCTGGAACCATTGTTGGAAATCACTTCTGCATTCTCCAATGCATTTACATCCTTCCTATAGCATGGCACCCAAAACTGTACATCAGACTCCAGTTGAGGTCTAACAAGTGTCTTATACAAGTTCAACATCTTCTTGCTGTTGCGCTCTATTAATTGCGCCTGTATTAATAAACTGTAGCATCTGCAAGGTACAAGTCAGGAGTGTGATGCAATACTCTCCACTTACCTGGACATATGCAACATTTATATAACACTTAAGAAGCTTGACATCATCCAGGACAAAGCCCAAATGATTGACACCACATCCACATTCAGTCCCTTCACCAGTGATGCCCTGTAATAGCATTGTGTACCATTTACAGGATACTGTATGTTCTACTAATCACTCTCTCAATCTAGAAAACAGATAAAATATTCATTTCAATCAACTGTAGGAATGTAGAGTAGATCAAAAGCCTGCAAACATCTTCCAGGGAGGTAGTGACTAAGTGGTATTGTCACTGGTCTAGTAATCTAGAGACCAAGTAATATTCTGGGGACCTGTGTACAAATTCCACCATGGCCACTGGTGGTATTTGAATTCATAGAAAGTCTGGAATTGAACTGAAATAATCTTGAACATTGAAATACAGCTGTGGTGTTTAATGCTGCCTCAACTCCATTGTTCATTCAAAGGTGCTGAAATAATTTCACAGGATCTGGGTAATCCTGTCACCAAGTCACCCGTTATTTACACATGGACCATCCTTGACACTGCTCCAGCTCCCTCTGAGCCAGCTCTGAGTGAACAGGATGTCTGACACTCCTGTTCTTATCTGTCAGCCAGGGCTCTCTGATTGAATAAAGAACAGTACAGCACAAGTACAGGCCCTTTGGCCCTCAAAGCCTGCGCCAGCACATTGTGCCCTTCCTTACTTAAACTGTCTTCTAAAACTGGTCCTGACTGGACTAGATTAACAGCCCCAATCAGGGAACTCATATTCTATGAGGTCCACCTGCCTGACCTCATTACAATCACTACAGGCACAGCATTACAGCATGTGTATTTGGGCGTGGACATGATAATGAGGTGTGAAACTGTGGACAGTATTAAAGTGAAACACCTTACGAGAAATTCCTCCCTTATCTCTAATATAATTACAAACACTCACATTGATCTTGCTTGATTTGCTGCACACTGGGGTATCCAGGAAAATATTCTCAACATTTAAAAAAAATCCTGTCAATTGATGCCTCTCCTCTAGTCAAACATCCACATTGTCCAGATGTTTCCTTGCAGATATTCCATTAAAGAAACCAACTATATTCAATTGGAAGGGCAGCTGCTCTCAGGATTTTCCAACCTCTCCATCACCACATTCCCAGTGCCTGTGGAAAACATGCAAAGTATTATAATGAACTGACTTCATTGAATCTGATCAGGTCAGTTCCACTTTCTAATTATAATTTGGGTTAAAAAAAGCTCTGCAGTCCTGAATCCACTTTTGTATGGATTCATGAAATTATTCTTGAGAGTTAACTTCCACATACTTGCAGGTCACTGGTAAGAGTTTTAAGCGGTCTGATCTGCCCCACATAATGGTTTAAATTCAACCACCTGTGAAATCCTGACTACTACAGCAGCATGATGTTTTCCAATGCTTTTAGGTGGATTGCCAATCTGTGGCTATCTTGGTGCTGCTGGAGTTTAAACCCCTCCAGGTAGTCAGGGTGAACTTACTCAAGCCTATTGCATTTTGGACATTTTAATGAGGAGAGACCCAGTCTGCCAGAGCAGACTGAACATGCGGTGTATCATTGTGCTGCGCCACCAGTCCTATTTAACAGTTACCCGTCACTATATTTTCCAGTAAATTCTTGTTTCCAGTCACTGGCATGTTTTACAATAAAGCTCTTTCATAACAATTCATCTTGCAATGTTATTACTCAATAAGATCTACCAGAAATTCTAAAGAGCACTTGCGGTGACATCAAAGAAAGAGGATTTGAATTATCATAACAAAAACAATTTAATTTGTTGCTTATCTGGGATTCATGAAATCAAGGCCATTACCTACTGCAGTCTTCTCATCTACACTGTAAATATCATTAGGTTTGATAGCTAGTAAAGCACTACTATCCTCATACTGTCAATCTGACCAGTGTCTCTAAATCATGTTGCTATTGCTAAATTAATTTGCCAAACCACAGAAGGTGGCTGTGCAATTAGAACAGGTAGAAAATAAGTTAAAATGATTATAACCTCGACTACATGGCTTGTCATTATTTGAGGGCACTTGGAGACAGAGGGCATTTGTATGTTCCATTTGCATATCCAAACCTGCAACCTCATCTGAGTGTCAATGCCGTTCTGATAAATTTTATATTGCATGGTGTTGCATTAATCCCAATAGTGAGGGTGCCAGTGAAGAGGCTGCTTAGTCTAGGCCTCTGCTGGTGTGGCAGTGGTCCTCAGGTGAGCATTGTTAAAGTTGGGGCTTGTGTTGTTTGTGGATCTTGAGGGGATTACGGTCATGGTGAAACCACAAGGGAGATCAGAGTTGAATTCGGAGCTTGAGTTGAAATCTGGAGCAGCGGTGACAACGGTGGGGTTAGGCCAGAAATGGAAACAATTGGTGTGCTGCAGTGGGGCAGGAGTGACCATTAATACTTTGTAACGTATGGTCCTGCTCTGCGGCAAATCAATCTTACAGAAGGTGGTCTCAAACAGCGACTAATCACTCTTTGTGCATATACAAATGTGTGATGCTGCTTCAGATGGTAAAAGGAACTCTCTCCTTTCTCAATGTCCTGGGTGGTGTGCTTCTTGTTACAATTGTAACTCACCTCTAGACTGATTCCTGCGATGGCAAGATTGAAGAATGAGAGACTGGATTGGTTAGGAGAATATTCACTTGAATTTAGAAGAATGAGGGGGGAGAGATTCTTATAGAAACTTGTAAAATTCTAACAGGATTAGACAGGGTAAATGCAGGAACAATGCTTCCAATGACCAGGGAGTCCAGATTGAGGAGTCACAGCCTAAGGATGCAGGGTAGGCATTTAGAATTGAGATGAGAAATGTCTTCAACCAGAGAGCGGTGAGCCTATCTCTACCACAAAAAGCAGTCGAGACCAAAACTTTGAATGTTTTTAAAGAGATAAATATAATGTTTAGGGCTAAAGTGACCAAAGGTTATGGGGAAGAAGCAGAAACAGGGGTCTGAGTTAGATGATCAGATATAATCGGATTAAATGGCAGAGAAGACTCAAGGGGCTGAATAGCCTAATCCTGTTCATTTTTAAAAAAGTGTTTCTAAGTACAAATCTTTCCCATGTTGGAGTCTTAGTAGACCAAGTTGTCCCCAAGAAATGGGTGCTGCATTGATCAATAAAGTGATTATATTTGGCCATTAGTCTGTTAGAATACTGAAATGTTTTTAACTGGGTGATCTTACCCACCATGTCTCAATCAGGACTAACACATCTGAATTTGAGGAAGGGACATGATGGTTAGAAATGGAAGTTGATGCAATTAAATTGTTGCCACAAAACCCACAGACCAGGATTACGATAGCCGAGTTGTCCAATGTGCTTTGAAACTTCTCAAAGCTCAGCTCTGGCCTGGATCATTGCATCAACCCAACACTGTATCTGATCCTCTAAAAAAGCACTGTAATGGAAATGTTATACTCCCTTGTTCAAAAAAAAAAGATTTCACTGTTAAAAATAACTCAAATTCTCAATCTGCATTCAAGATTTGTTGTTGAATTCCATGCTTGAATGTAACCTCAAAATACCTATTGTTTTCCTCCAGTTAAATTCGTTCATTTAAGTTCCATCTGGGCAGTATCTGTGGGGAGAGAAACTGTGTTAATGTTTCAAATCCAACGTGACCATTCTTCAGCTAGTGAGTTGAGGGAGGGAGAGTTTGGTAAAAGACAGAACAGGAATGAAGAACAGTAAGTAGAGTTAGACTAAAACGAGCTGCACAGTGAGCTGTCATCATCTGATACCAGACATTGCCCAAGAATACAGATTGATAAGCTGGAGGTAGGTCAGCAGTATATGTTGTAAGGCTTAGGTGCTGTTTCGATGAGGTGGGGGAGCAGAAGAGCATGTCTAAGAAAGAGTCCACTACCTGTCCCTGTGTAATGCTGCATGATTGCCAGACTAGTAGGGCTGCTGGGGCTATCAAGGGCTATTCATGCAACAATTGCTGGCTCTGCCAGTGACATGCACTTTCCCCGAAAGATAAAATGGAGAAATATCCAATGAGCTACCTTATTTGCATTCACTATATATGGGAATCAGAGAGAGACAAATGTCTTAACTGTCCAGTGATGTTTCCACACAGGGTGCTGGAGATCTGGAGAGATTGCCCAATATCAGGAAGATGGTAGGAGCTGACATGGGTAATGGAAATGTGTAAGATCAATGCAACACCCTGCCATCTCACTCGAATTACTGTTGCTGGGTCCAATAACATAAAGATATCAATATCTATAGCATTTATAGTTAAGAGACTCTGTGCCTGTCTTGATGCAATGAAAATAGGATGGGTTCGATAACATGTGGCTTTACCAAGTCACAGCAGGGTGCTGAATTGAACCTTTCTCCAGTAAGCCTGAGCTGGACATTTCCCTCCAGCTGAGTAACAGGTCAGACTCAATTAAAGTTCATGCCCACTTTGATGAGATACTGTTTGGTGACTGGTCTCCAGGCAACCATCGATAGCAGGAAGTTGTGAAAGAAGAGGAGTAACCAAGAAGGGAAGCTAAACTGTCACTGCTCAGTCATGGCACCTCTTTATAGAAGGTAAGTGGGACTTGTGGTAAAAATATGATCAATTACAAATATTTCAAAATTCATCATAAGCCCCAGTGGTAATGGTGTTTTAAGACATGCAAAAAGACCAAGTAACATTACCATGAAAACACCATTCTTCTTAAACTTAAGTTTGATCTTCCTCTTTTGGTCTATGGCAAGACAGAAACAATAACACTAGAAGAAGAAAACTAGATTAAGTTAGCTTTAACTAATTTCTTTGAGCAGACAAATCCAATAACATTCACTATTGATCCATTGACACAAACTAATGCAGATCACTCTCCGTATCCAGTCACTCAACATTCCTTTTTACTTAACAATGCACCAAAATGATGCTACAATTTGGGGTAGGTTAACCCCAGTTTTGGTCAACATTAACCCTACTACATCAGGCATAAATTGAGTAGTTGTGCAGTCCAGATCATGCAGTTTAGTTACTTGCCTAGTTTGAAATGTGCGCACAGCCACTGAAAGCTTTTATTTACATAGGCCCCTGACCAGTCTACATGATATTATTGTGACCTGCCTCCAATTTTAACACAGTGGCCTTTAGAATGTAGGCCCCACAGTGAGATTCCTGCCAGCCTAGTCTGATGCTACAGGATGCCCCAGAAGGTAAGCTTTGAATTTTATGATTTATTTTTGTTGTGGCAAAAATTAGGCCTTGATCACAAAGGACACTTCGCCTTAGCTGATTGCAAGACCACTCTGGGATGGTTGTGACAGCTAATTCTAACACTGCATTCGGAACAATTAAAGGGTATCTCAAAGAAAATTATCAAATTCTAACAGTACTAGATAAGGTAAATGCAGGAAGGATGTTCCTGATGACCAGGGAGTCCAGAACCAGGGTTCACCCTCTAATGCTTGGCCATTTTGTATTGAGATGAGGAGAAATGTCTACAGAGAGACAGTGGTGAGCCTATGGAATTCTCAGGTACTAAGTTGAGGCCAAAACATTGAATGCTTTCAAGAAGGAGATAGATATACTTCTTAAGGTTAAAGGGTATGGGGAGAAAGTGAGAACAGGGTACTGAGTAAGATGATTAGCCATGATCATATGGAATGGCAGAGCAAGCTTGAAGGGCTGAATGGCCTGTGCTTGCTCCTATTTTCTGTTTCTTTATGTCAGTGTCAATGGTAACCTCTGAGCTCTGATTTTCAATCAGCTTTTACCCAGAAAGGGGAATTGATGGGACTTGAATGAGGCTCAGGAGTTGAAACACTCTCTGACATCACTTCAGGTGCAGTACTCGAGTTTCTAACACCATCCAATCACGCAGGTATAAGAACGCGGTGAAAATTGAGAAATTCTGTTCTGGGTTTTAATCCAGAGATAGCATTCACCACTATCACCACAAGAGGGAGCACTGGTTTACATTCAGACACTGTCTTGTTTTAAAGGAAGTGATTGAAACAGTTTTCACTTTTTAATATTCCATTTACAAAACGGAGTCCTCTGTATAATTTTCATATTGAAAAAGTGGCTTTTACATGCTTCAGGACTCAAGTGATCTCAGGAAGTAGCAAAGGTGCATCAAGATTATCCCACCTTTTCAGAGGGTCTTATTCAATTCAGTCATAAATCCTGTGACACAGAAGATGATTCTTATCTAATATCCACATATCCCTTTATCTGTAGGAATGTGGTGAGGGGGTGTCCTTATATAGGTTTCTGGGAAAGGGAGTTCAGATTAAGGGGTACTTTCCCAGTTCTGAAAAGTGGCAATATATCATCAGATCTGACTAATGTTTGCAATGTTTTTGCCATAGTGACCACGTTTCTGATGTATTGGAGTCACATTTTGCGCTTAAAGTGACATATCACCTTGCAGTTAGTAGAGAGTGTACTATTTGTCACTGCCTTGACTATACAGTCCTTGACTGGGTCTAATGGCCTATTTTGGTTTATGTTGATAAAGGAATAACTACTAGAGAGTCTAATTAAGAAGATGATCTTGTTTTAACAAGATGTAGTTTATTGCACAATAGCAATTAGGTGTAAGTTATATTAGGAGTCAGTGAGGTCTGCAGATGCCGGAGATCAAAGTTGAGAGTGTGTTGCTGGAAAAGCACAGCAGGTCAGGCAGCATCAGAGGAGCAGGAGAGTCGACGTTTCGAGCCAGAGCTCTTCTTCAGGATGAAGGGCTCCGGTGCAAAACTTTGATTTTCCTGCTCCTCTGATGCTGCCTGACCTGCTGTGCTTTTCCAGCAACACACTCGCAACTATAAGTTACGTTGGCTAGTTAGACATTGTTACAATAAGACTATTGGGAGTGTCGCTACCTCTGAGCCAGGAGGTCTGGTTCAAGATCCATCTGCTGCAGAAATGTGTCATAACATCTCTGATCAGGTTGATTAAGAAAAAAAGCTACTGGGAGACATGTATGACATTGTCAGTTCCATTCCAGATCTGAAGTTATTCTCTCCATTTCCCCACCTGAGACTGTGATAGATCAGATTGGGTGGAGTTAGTGCAGTCTCCAACATTTGTTCTTTCAGAACCAGTGCCTTCAATACCATCTCCCCTATAGTTTGCTTCCCACAGTCAGTTTTTGTATATTCACATAGAGAATTACATTCACCACAACTCCATTCCCGCTAAGATGGCGGTGGAGTAGGGCTTCTGAGCCCGGGATCCATCTACTCTGTCCATTTTTAAATTATTCTCTTTTTTTTTTCACTTTTCTCTTTTTCTTCCTTTTTCTTCTCTGTTGTTTTACTTACCTCTTGTTGAAGAACTCAGTCATGGTGACAGCATCAATAGTGACAAGTGGGCCTAGTGTGGACTGGTGGTCGTTGGTGACTGGGCCCAGAGCAGATGGTGGTTGTTGGTGAGTGGGCCCAGAGCAGACTGGTAGTGGTTGGTGAGTGGGTCCAGAGCAGACTGGTGGTGATTGGTGAGTGGCCTCAGTGTGGACTGGTGATGGCTGGTGAGGGGCCCCGTTGCGGACTGGTAGTGATTGGTGAGTGGGCCCAGATGTTCTGGTGGTGATTGGTGAGTGGGCCCAGTGTGGACTGGTGATGGCTGGTGAGTGGGCCCAGTGTGGACTGGTGATGGCTGGTGAGGGGCCCCAGTGCGGACTGGTGGTGACTGGTGAATGGGCCCAGTGTGGACTAGTGGTGATTGGTGAGTGGGCCTGGTGCGGACTGGTGGTAATTGGTGAGTGGGCCTAGAGCAGACTGGTAGTGGTTGGTGAGTGGGCCAGAGCAGACTGGTGGTGACTGGTGAATGGGCCCAGTGTGGACTGGTGGTGATTGGTGAGTGGGCCTGGTGCGGACTGGTGGTAATTGGTGAGTGGGCCCAGAGCAGACTGGTAGTGGTTGGTGAGTGGGCCCAGAGCAGACTGGTGGTGACTGATGAATGGGCCCAGAGCAGACTGGTGGTGACTGGTGAATGGGCCCAGTGTGGACTGCTGGTGATTGGTGAGTGGGCATGGTGCGGACTGGTGGTAATTGGTGAATGGGCCCAGAGCAGACTGGTAGTGGTTGGTGAGTGGGCCCAGAGCAGACTGGTGGTGGTTGGTGAGTGGCCCCAATGCAGACTGGTGGTGGTTGGTGAGTGGGCCCAGAGCAGACTGGTGGTGATTGGTGAGTGGGCCCAGTGTAGACTGGTGGTGGTTGGTGAGTGGGCCCAGAGCAGACTGGTGGTGACTGGTGAGTGGGCCCAGTGTGGACTGGTGGTGGTTGGTGAGTGGGCCCAATGCGGACTGGTGGTGATTGGTGAGGGGCCCAAGTGCAGACTGGTGGTGGTTGGTGAGTGGGCCCAGTGCAGACTGGTGGTAGTTGGTGAGTAGGCCCAGTATGGACTGTTGGTGGTTGGTGAGTGGCCCCAGTGTAGACTTGAAGTGAGCCCAGCGCTTCTGCATTGACATGGTGGCCCTCGTGCCAATTCATGGCTGCTGTGGCGGAGGTGAGTTTGGGTTCCTGGTGGCATCTGTGTCCAGTGCACCTTCACGGAGGCAGTGGTGGTGCGGGTTTTGGCCCACTATGAGACTTGCCAATAATGGCAGCGGCTGCATTGGTGAGATGGGCATGAAGCAGACTCATGGTAGTGGTGCAATTGGATTTGGGCTGGTATGGTACCTGGCAGCATGTGCATTGGTGAGGTACAGCAGGACTCATAGTGGTGAGGGCATCAATGTGGGCGAGATGGCACTGTAGGTGGTGCTGTTTGTTGTGGAGGTAGAGGCATGGAGAAGGGGATTCATGCCTGGCTACTGCACCCAGGGCCTTTGACAGAGCACTTAATGTTGAACACTTCCTTTTTTTTAACCTTTCTGCCTTTATATCCTATGTTTTCTTTATTTTTCTGTTTTTTAAGATGGCACTGTGGAATGGTGACACTATGGAAAACATTCACTGTAATTTGTTACAAAATACACATAACGAGAAATAAATCAAATCTTTCACCAAACCATGGACATCACAAATTCAGGTTTTCTGGGAGTTTCACAAATCATCCAGAACTCCTTGTCCTCAGGATTGGAAGATGAATAGGTCTTTGGTTTGTGGAATTTTAACCCTGACATTTATCTAAATTAAAACTCCATCTGCCGCTTCTCAGCCCATTGGTCCATCTGATCATCATCCCATTGTACTCTGAGATAACCTTCTTCACTGACCACTACTTTTGGTTCCTGACTAACTGTATTTCTTATGTTCACATTCAAATCATTTATATAAATGACAAAAAGCAGTGGACCCAGCACCGATCCTTGTGGCACAGCTCTGGTCACAGGCCTCCAGTCTGAAAAGCAATCCTCCACCACCACCCTCTGTCTTCTACCTTTGAGCTAGTGCTGTATCCAAATGGCTGGTTCTCCCTGTATTCTATGTGATCTAACCTTGCTTACCAGTCTATAATGAGGAACCTTGTCAAACACCTTACTGAAGTCTATACAGATCATGTCCACTGCTCTGCCCTCTTCAATCCTCTTCATAATTTCTTAAAAAACCTCAATCAAATTAGCGAGACATGATTTCCCACACACAAAGCTGTGTTGATTATCCCTAATCAGTCTTTGCCTTTCCAATACATGTAAATCTTGTACCTTATGATTCTCTCCAACAACCTGCCCACCACTGATGTCAGGTTCACTGATCTATAGTTCCCCAGTTTTTCCTTACCACCTTTCTTAAATAGTGGCACCATGTTAGCCAACCTCCAGTCTTCTGACTTATTCAAATTGTGATTTAGTGTTTAATTCTGTTTTCTTTTCAGTTCATCTTAAATATGAAATTTGGCAGACAGAATTATTTATCCTTCCATGTCTGCTAATAGTGATTATTAGTTTTTACTTTAAAGTATTTAAGTTCATCAGTATCTTAATGCTGCTGCAATGTCTTTTCCCTGAAGACAGTTATTTGTGTAAATACTAATACTGTTTTATTTTCCTTGTTTTAAACCTTTTAAACATGCAATATAGCAATACTCTATCTGTTTCCTACTTTTAAAGTTTATTATTCCATTAAATAATAATGCAGTGTATTTGTATTGCCATGATTTTGCTTTCAAAATGACGCTTTCTTGCCTTTTTGTGGACTAAATTAATGATTTGCCATCATTCATAGGCTAACAGATGATGCCCTGACTTCCAAAAAACAATTTGTGCTTGTGGTCTTCCCAAATTCCTCCCATCAGAACCATGCATTTAAATGATAGATCACCAGCTCTTATTTCACCCTCAGAAATCAGCTTTAGCTTTGACATTGCCCCTTTTGCATTTGCATGACTGTGTTGCAACATTGTGAGTGCTGAGGCCTCTTAAAAGCTTACTTCTACCCCCTTGATTTCTGTACTGAAGCTGTGCCTCATGGCATCCCGGTGCTACAACTTGAACAATTATTGTGAACTGCAACCTTTATTTCCTGCTTACCTTCTCAGCTGATTTTTCCACCATTTAATTTAAAATTCTTGCCTTTTCCCAGCAGTGATTTTACCTTTACTCCGGGAGCTCTGGTGCCTTTACTTCTTAGCTGAAACTCCAACTGAGAATGCTGCTAATCCTCGTTTCCAGATAGGATCTGTAACTACCTGGTGTGACGAGTCTTCAAGCTCATTATAACCCACACTGCTTGTTCTATGTTTTTAACGGGTCTGATGTAGAGGCATTGGTTTCTGTTGCTGCTCCAGCCTTGTTGACCTTTGTGCCTACTGATTCTTCAATCCCTTGCAGCACCTAACCGTCCGTATGAGTAGTTCTTTACTAACTTGTGTTTTGGAAATTTCTTCTACTGAGTCCAATGAATTTTTTTTAACCACTGTGCCCCAGGATATGAAGGGATGACACCCACCTGCTGATTACCATGTGTCGTTGTGAGTAGAAAGATTGGGTCTAAGGGCCTATTTGGTTTTCAGTGATAGAGGAACAACCACCAGAGAGTCTTCTGCAATAGAAGGCATGATGATAAACAGGTACAAGTTAACTTAGTTAGTTAGACATAGTTACAACTGGGAGACATGGGTGGCCTTCAAGATTAAGAGCTAGTCTCTTCATTTCCCAACAAAGGTTGCATTCGGAATCAAACTGGGTTGAGTTTAATGTAATGTCCAATATTAAAACTTGCAGAACCATTACCGTCTTCAACAGAGAACTGTCCGAGTTGACACATCATAGAATGTTTTCCACATTTGAGGGGACCTTGATGCTTTTTTTTAATCATAATCTGGATTATTGCTTGGTTTTGATTTGGGAGGATCAGAATGTAGCTGCAGCTTCTTAAATAGTAATTGAGGAAAAAGCCAAGACAGAGTATTTCCTTTGCATCCACTAGATGGTAGTGTTTCCTCATTTCAAGTGCTTTGTTGTCTCTGCTAAATTGAAGCCTGAATAAAATCACTTTCTGCTCTCAGATCGTAAAATAATAACATTTTCATGCAGGAGAAAATCTTTAAACATGCCGCCCATCTATCCGCAATGTTTCTTTGCTGGATTTCTAATAATCCCAAATCCTATTTATTGATCAGAATCTGTTGCATTCCTCAAAACCCATTAAAGTGTCTTGGTCCATTACTTGTTTTGGTCACATCTTCCACACAAAATGTCCTCTACATCCTATGGTGTACACCTTTATTGTGTACAGGTGAACAACGTCTGCTTAACTTTAAGGGAAATTGGGGAAAATTTACTTGTCCAATAATTTCATAAATTTAAAAACTTCGATATGATGCTAGTGCCAGAAATAAGCTGTGACCTCAGTTTGGGGACTGGACCAAGTTCTAAAGTACCAGTGAAGTCTAAATTGTGAGACCCCAGGGAGGATGGGAAGAGGGTTGTTAAGAGATGTGGTGATGGGGGCAGGGGATACATAAAGGGGTTTACCATCTGGGGTGGGATGGTGACTCAGTGGTTAGCACTGTTGCCTCACAGTGTCAGTGACTCTGGTTCGATTGAAGCCTCAGGTGACTGTCTGTGGGCAGTTTGCACATTCTCCCCATGTCTGCGTGGCATTTCTCTGTGCTCCGGTTTCCTCCCGCAGTAGAAAGGTATGCAGGTTAGGTGGATTGGCCATGCTAAATTGCCTATAGTGTCCAGGGATGTGCAGGCTAGGTGGGTTAGCCATGGGAAATGCAGGGTTCTTGCAGGGTGGGTCTGGGTGGGATGCTCTTCAGAGAGTTGGTGTGGACTCAATGAGCTGAATGGCCTGCTTCTACACAGCAGGGATTCTATGACGATCCATGATCTTGATCTTTGTTCTTTGGGTGCACTCAATCCTGCCCAATGGCAACCCTGCTGTTGGGCTGTGTCCTTCCCTCGCAGGCTCACAGGCCTCACAGATAGAGGTGTAGTGAGTGCTAGGTCATTGCCCATCTAAAGGGCTGCAATAGAGTTAAAGACAGATGGGTTGTTTGACACTTCACCCCCAATCCCAATATGGGGGAACGTGCTGAGTGTGGTTGGGATGGTGAACAATTAGGCACAAACCTCACTTTTCCTTTAACCTGCAGTGATTCCAATCAATTCCACTGACAGTTTTATTTCCCTCAGGGTGAAGATTGGTCTGACATGCAGATGATTTATTGTACCTGCCCTGATGAGTTGCTCTTTACTAGAAACAAGCTGAAGAACTACATGTAAAACCTGAGACAGGATCTGTCCTCAGGCAGAAGAGACTGGATGGACAGTCTTTGTACCTGTTCATCACCAAATACTGAGCTCCTTTTTGACTCACTTGTCTCAGTAAGTCACTTTGTTGCTGGCTGAACAATATTATCAGTATAAACACAAAAGAAATGCTTGTTGTCCATCTATACACTGTTTATTTATGGAAGCAAACGCTTTTAGAAAGGAATGGGTGAGGTGAGGACCTGTGACAGTCATCTCAGTCTGACATCCTGAGGACCAGCCAATCCTTTATGCCAGACTGTATGACCTGAAGCCTACAGACAGCGTGGCCTCCGAATTGTTCCTGTCCTCGATCGTGGAGGCCTTAGGTGACAGCAAGCGGGAGAGACTGGGTTGGCTGTTATCTCTGGATGGGCTGACCAAAGCCTTCCAGTCCTTAGAGGAGATTAAAACCGGCTGAGTTGTATTCAGTTCTGCGGGACATGATTGGCCAGGAACTGCTGGAGGTGATCAACAGTATTGCTCATTTTGCATTTTGTTAATGTGAATTCACTGTTATGCGATTGATGGATTGGAGACACTATTTCTAAATCATGTGTCGGTTGTAACACAATTACATCGCCAACATCTTAAGTGTCGTTTCTCAAGCATGATTTTTCTATAATGTGAGGTTGCACAAGAACGCAACCATCATGCTATAGAGGAACAACCCTATATCCTTCTGGCAGGTAAAATGTGTGAATTCATGAGGAAAAGTATCATCACCCTCATCTCCAGGCGGAAAGGGGAGAGGAAGGAAACTGGAAATTGGTGACCAATATCACTGCTGAATGCAGATTACAAAATCCTGTTGTCAGTTCTCATCAACCTGGTCAGCTCTGCTCTGGGATTGGTGATTCACCTCAGCCAAGCTGTGCAGTACTGGGCAGAATGATCTCTGAGACCCTTGAGCTCTCTAGGGATACACTCCCCTACATGCAGGACAGCGAGGTGGAGGTCTGCTTCATCAGCCTGGACTCTGAGAAGGCCTTTGATGGGATAGTGCACTTGTGCATATGGGACACGCTGTCCTCTTGGGGACAGAATTTGCAACTGGATCTGACTGGTCTACACCAACATTGTTAGTGCACTCTCAATCAGAAAGCTTCACAATCAGATCCAGAGTCAGGCAGGGATGCCTATTCTCTCCTGCCCTGTGTGTGTGTATTGTATAGAGCCGTTTGCTGAGATCATCAGGAAGGATGTGAGCACAAGAGGGGGCACTACTCCAGGCAGCGGAGCCCTGCAGGTCAAAGCCTGCCTGCACATGGATGACGTCGCTGTTTTCTGCTCGGATCCGTTGTCAGTGTGCAGACTCATGAGCTTCTGAGACCAGTTTGAACTAGCCTCAGGAGCCAAGGGAAATTGAGGCAAGAGCAAGGCCATATTTTTTGGGCACTGGGCTGAGGGTATCTTTACCTGAAGATGCTGGGAATCTGGTTCAGAGGGCACGGGGCTTGCGCAAAACCTCGGGAGAAGCATGTTGCCAAGCTGAGGCAGAAACTAGGCTTTTGGGATAATTGTTCCCTCTCAACTGCGGGTAAAAACCTGGTCAACACAGTGCACCTCGTGTAGCAGTTATATCTGTTATACGTGGCACACGTCTGACCCATTCCTAGCACTTGAACCATTGCAGTGACCCGAGTCATCTTCCACTTCATCTGGAGAGTCTAGAATGGACTGTATCTGCAGAGACACCGCGTACAAAACTCTGGATAAGGGGGGAAGGACATACCCAACGTAGCCCTCATCTTGATGGCTACCTTTGAGTGGCTGTGTCAAACTGTGCATAGACCCCCAATAGGCAAGCACCAAGTGTCACTCCATACTGAGGCTTTACTTGACCCCGGTATGGTGAAGGATGGGACTGGCCTCGTTGCTAGGGAACACTCCATGTAATTGGACTATTCTGTATCATCTCGCCTTGTTGGAGAAATTTACAAAGAAAAGCACCTTTGAGCACAGGCCCATCAGGAAGTGGTCAGCCTGTAGTTGAGGAGGAGGAGAAAAAAGAAGAATGAAGATGAGGGTGAGGACCCTGTATAGACAGTGTCACTGAGAGGAGGGAATGGTGTCAGGACCCAAGACAGTAGTTAAGGTAGGGAGTGTGGGGCCATGAAACCAGTGGAAGTAAGTGAAACAGATTAAGCCAGTCAGAGCAGCAGCTAAACCCCAACAAGACTCTGGGAGCATTTCAAAGGTAGTAATGTCAGTGAAAAACAGAGGCTAATTGGTGGGTAAGAATGAATTGGTTTCCTCCACTATAAAGCTGCATTAAGAAATTTTAATTTGCTTTTGTTTGGAAAGATACATATAATTTTTTTCTTGATTTAAACTTATGTTGAAAATCTTAACAAAAGACTTGGCTCGTAGCTCAGTCCTATGTGTGCATGGCCTATAGGATGTGGGAGTCTTGGACACTGCAGGCAGTCTGGATGCAAATAAGGAGAGCATACATAAGGTAGAGATGAAGAAAGCTTTCCTTGAGAAGAGGGCCAATAACAATGGGGGACAGGGCAATAACAACGGGGACAAGTCAATAACAACATGGGACAGGTGAATAACAACGGGTGACAGGTCAATATCAACAGGGGACAGGTCAATATCAACGGGGGACAGGTCAATAACAACGGGGGACAGGTCAATAACAACGGGGGACAGGTCATTTACAACGGGGGAGAGGTCAATAGCAACGGGGACAGGTCAATAACTTCAGGGGACAGGTCAATAACAATAGGGGACAGGTCAATAGCAACGGGGACAGGTCAATAACAATGGGGACAGGTCAATAACAACGGGGGACAGGTCAATAACAACTGGGACAGGTCAATAACAACAGGAGACAGGTCAATAACAACGGGGACAGGTCAATAACAATGGGGGACAGGTCAATAACAACGGGGGAGAGGTCAATAGCAACGGGGACAGGTCAATAACTTCAGGGGACAGGTCAGTAACAATAGGGGACAGGTCAATAACAACCGGGACAGGTCAATAACAACGGGTGACAGGTCAATAACAATGGGGGGCAGGTCAATAACAATGGGGGAGAGGTCAATAGCAACGGGGACAGGTCAATAACTTCAGGGGACAGGTCAATAACAATAGGGGACAGGTCAATAACAACCGGGACAGGTCAATAGCAACGGGGACAGGTCAATAACAACAGGGGACAGGTCAATAACAACAGGGGACAGGTCAATAACAACGGGGGACAGGTCAATAACAACTGGGACAGGTCAATAACAACAGGAGACAGGTCAATAACAACGGGGACAGGTCAATAACAATGGGGGACAGGTCAATAACAACGGGCACAGGTCAATAACAACGGGGACAGGTCAATAACAATGGGGGACAGGTCAATAACAACGGGACAGGTCAATAACAATGAGTGACAGGTCAATAACAATGGGGGACAGGTCAATAACAACAGGGGACAGGTCAATAGCAACGGGAACAGGTCAGTAACAACGGGGACAGGTCAATAACAACAGGGGACAGGTCAATAACAACCGAAACAGGTCAATAACAAAAGGGGACAGGTCAATAACAACGGGGAAAGGTCAATAACAATGGGGACAGGTCAATAACAACGGGGGACAGGTCAATAACAACCGGGACAGGTCAATAACAATGGGGGACAGGTCAATAACAACAGGGGACAGGTCAATAACAACAGGGGACAGGTCAGTAACAACGGGGGACAGGTCAATAACAACAGGGGACAGGTCAATAATAATGGGGGACAGGTCAATAACAACGGGGACACGTCAATTACAACCGGGACAGGTTCAATTACAATGGGGGAACGGTCAATAACAACGGCCTCAGGTCAATAACAACAGGGAACAAGTTAATAACAACGGGGCACAGGTCAGGTCAATAACTACGGGGACAGAACAATAACAATGGGTGACAGATCAATAACAATGGGAGACAGGTCAATAACAATGGGGACAGGTCAACAACAACAGGGACAGGTCAATAACAATGGGGGACAGGTCAATAACAACGGGTG
Source organism: Chiloscyllium plagiosum (assembly GCF_037043375.1). Taxonomy (NCBI): domain Eukaryota; kingdom Metazoa; phylum Chordata; class Chondrichthyes; order Orectolobiformes; family Hemiscylliidae; genus Chiloscyllium; species Chiloscyllium plagiosum. The sequence goes on along the minus strand of NW_028270162.1, from coordinate 28,355,403 downwards.
ACAGGTTAATAACAATGGGGGACAGGTCAATAACAACAGGGGACAGGTCAATGACAATGGGGGACAGGTCAATAACAACCGGGACAAGTCAATAACAACAGGGGACAGGTCAATAACAATGGGGGACAGGTCAATAACAACAGGGGACAGGTCAATAACAACGGGGACACGTCAATTACAACCGGGACAGGTTCAATTACAATGGGGGACAGGTCAATAACAACGGGCTCAGGTCAATAACAACGGGGACACGTCAATTACAACCAGGACAGGTTCAATTACAATGGGGGACAGGTCAATAACAACGGGCACAGGTCAATAACAACGGGGGACAGGTCAGTAACAACGAGCTTTACTCAATAAAAACAGGGGACAGGTCAATAACAACAGGGACAGGTCAATAACAACAGGGGACAGGTCAGTAACAACGGGGGACAGGTCAATAACAACCGGGACAGGTCAATAACAACGGGGACAGGTCAATAACAACTGGGACAGGTCAATAACAACATGGACAGGTCAATAACAACAGGCGCAGGTTATTATCAACAGGGGACAGGTGAATAACAACGGGGGACAGGTCAATAACAACGGGTGACATATCAACAACAACCGGGACCGGTCAAAAACAACAGGGGACAGGTCAATAACAACGGGGGACAGGTCAATAACAACAGGCGCAGGTCAATATCAACAGGGGACAGGTCAGTAACAACGGGGGACAGGTCAATAACATCTGGGACAGGTCAGTAATAACAGGGGACAGGTCAATAACAACGGGGGACAGGTCAATAACAACAGGAAACAGGTCAATAACAACGGGTGACAGGTCAATAACAATGGGGGACAGGTCAATAACTACGGGGACAGATCAATAACAACAGGCTCAGGTCAATAACAATGGGGGACAGGTCAATAACAACTGGCTCAGGTCAATAACAACAGGGGACAAGTTAATAACAACGGGGGACAGGTCAATAACAACGGTCTCAGGTCAATAACAATGGGCTCAGGTCAATAACAACGGGGGACAGGTCAATAACAATGGTCTCAGGTCAATAACAACGGGCACAGGTAAATAACAACGGGGGCAGGTCAATAACAACGGGATCAGGTCAATAACAACAGGGGACAGGTCAATAACAACAGGCGCAGGTCAATATCAAAAGGGGACAGGTCAATAACAACGGGGGACAGGTCAATAACAACTGGGGACAGGTCAATAACAACGGGGACAGGTCAATAAAAACAGGGGACAGGTCAATACAAACGGGGGACAGGTCAATAACAACCGGGACAGGTCAATAACAACAGGGGACAGGTCAATAACAACGGGGACAGGTCAATAACAACAGGGGCCAGGTCAATACAAACGGGGGACAGGTCAATAACAACCGGGACAGGTCAATAACAACAGGGGACAGATCAATAACAATGGGGGACAGGTCAGTAACAACAGGGGACAGGTCAATAACAACGGGGACAGGTCAATAACAATGGGGGACAGGTCAATAACAACGGGGACAGGTCAATAACAACGGGGACAGGTCAATAACAACAGGGACATGTTCAATTACAACGGGGGACAGGTCAATAACAACAGGAGACAGGTCAATACCAACGGGGGACAGGTCAATAACAATGGGGGACAGATCAATAACTACGGGGACAGATCAATAACAACAGGCTCAGGAGAATAACAATGGGGGACAGGTCAATAACAACGGGCTCAGGTCAATAACAACAGGGGACAGGTCAATAACAACGGGAACAGGTCAATAAAAATGGGGGACAGATCAATAAAAATGGGGGACAGGTCAATAACAACGGGGGACAGGTCGATAACAACGGGGACAGGTCAATACCAATGGGGGACAGGTCAATAACAACAGGGGACAGGTCAGTAACAACAGGGGACAGGTCAATAACAACAGGGACAGGTCAATAACAATGGGGGACAGGTCAATAACAACAGGGTACAGGTCAATAACAACGGGGGACAGGTCAATAACAACGGGGACAGGTCAATAACAACAGGGACAGGTCAATAACAATGGGGGACAGGTCAATAACAACGGGGACACGTCAATTACAACCGGGACAGGTTCAATTACAATGGGGGACAGGTCAATAACAACGGGCTCAGGTCAATAACAACAGGGGACAAGTTAATAACAACGGGGGACAGGTCAATAACAACGGTCTCAGGTCAATAACCACGGGCTCAGGTCAATAACAACAGGGGACAGGTCAATAATAACGGTCTCAGGTCAATAACAACGGTCTCAGATCAATAACAAATGGCTCAGGTCAATAACAACGGGGGACAGGTCAATAACAACGGTCTCAGGTCAATAACAACGGGCACAGGTCAATAACAACGGGGGACAGGTCAGTAACAACGTGCTTAGCTCAATAAAAACAGGGGACAGGTCAATAACAACGGGGACAGGTCAATAACAACAGGCGCAGGTCAATATCAACAGGGGACAGGTCATTAACAACGGGGACAGGTCAATAACAACCGGGACAAGTCAATAACAACAGGGGACAGGTCAATAACAATGGGGGACAGGTCAATAACAACAGGGGACAGGTCAATAACAACGGGGACACGTCAATTACAACCGGGACAGGTTCAATTACAATGGGGGACAGGTCAATAACAACGGGCACAGGTCAATAACAACGGGGGACAGGTCAGTAACAACGGGCTTTACTCAATAAAAACAGGGGACAGGTCAATAACAACAGGGGACAGGTCAGTAACAACGGGGGACAGGTCAATAACAACCGGGACAGGTCAATAACAACGGGGACAGGTCAATAACAACTGGGACAGGTCAATAACAACATGGACAGGTCAATAACAACAGGCGCAGGTTATTATCAACAGGGGACAGGTGAATAACAACGGGTGACATATCAACAACAACCGGGACCGGTCAAAAACAACAGGGGACAGGTCAATAACAACGGGGGACAGGTCAATAACAACAGGCGCAGGTCAATATCAACAGGGGACAGGTCAGTAACAACGGGGGACAGGTCAATAACATCTGGGACAGGTCAGTAATAACAGGGGACAGGTCAATAACAACGGGGGACAGGTCAATAACAACAGGAAACAGGTCAATAACAACGGGTGACAGGTCAATAACAATGGGGGACAGGTCAATAACTACGGGGACAGATCAATAACAACAGGCTCAGGTCAATAACAATGGGGGACAGGTCAATAACAACTGGCTCAGGTCAATAACAACAGGGGACAAGTTAATAACAACGGGGGACAGGTCAATAACAACGGTCTCAGGTCAATAACAATGGGCTCAGGTCAATAACAACGGGGGACAGGTCAATAACAATGGTCTCAGGTCAATAACAACGGGCACAGGTCAATAACAACGGGGGCAGGTCAATAACAACGGGATCAGGTCAATAACAACAGGGGACAGGTCAATAACAACAGGCGCAGGTCAATATCAAAAGGGGACAGGTCAATAACAACGGGGGACAGGTCAATAACAACTGGGGACAGGTCAATAACAACGGGGACAGGTCAATAAAAACAGGGGACAGGTCAATACAAACGGGGGACAGGTCAATAACAACCGGGACAGGTCAATAACAACAGGGGACAGGTCAATAACAACGGGGACAGGTCAATAACAACAGGGGCCAGGTCAATACAAACGGGGGACAGGTCAATAACAACCGGGACAGGTCAATAACAACAGGGGACAGATCAATAACAATGGGGGACAGGTCAGTAACAACAGGGGACAGGTCAATAACAACGGGGACAGGTCAATAACAATGGGGGACAGGTCAATAACAACGGGGACAGGTCAATAACAACGGGGACAGGTCAATAACAACAGGGACATGTTCAATTACAACGGGGGACAGGTCAATAACAACAGGAGACAGGTCAATACCAACGAGGGACAGGTCAATAACAATGGGGGACAGATCAATAACTACGGGGACAGATCAATAACAACAGGCTCAGGAGAATAACAATGGGGGACAGGTCAATAACAACGGGCTCAGGTCAATAACAACAGGGGACAGGTCAATAACAACGGGAACAGGTCAATAAAAATGGGGGACAGATCAATAAAAATGGGGGACAGGTCAATAACAACGGGGGACAGGTCGATATCAACGGGGACAGGTCAATACCAATGGGGGACAGGTCAATAACAACAGGGGACAGGTCAGTAACAACAGGGGACAGGTCAATAACAACAGGGGACAGGTCAATAACAACGGGGGACAGGTCAATAACAACGGGGACAGGTCAATAACAACAGGGACAGGTCAATAACAATGGGGGACAGGTCAATAACAACGGGGACACGTCAATTACAACCGGGACAGGTTCAATTACAATGGGGGACAGGTCAATAACAACGGGCTCAGGTCAATAACAACAGGGGACAAGTTAATAACAACGGGGAACAGGTCAATAACAACGGTCTCAGGTCAATAACCACGGGCTCAGGTCAATAACAACAGGGGACAGGTCAATAATAACGGTCTCAGGTCAATAACAACGGTCTCAGATCAATAACAAATGGCTCAGGTCAATAACAACGGGGGACAGGTCAATAACAACGGTCTCAGGTCAATAACAACGGGCACAGGTCAATAACAACGGGGGACAGGTCAGTAACAACGTGCTTAGCTCAATAAAAACAGGGGACAGGTCAATAACAACGGGGACAGGTCAATAACAACAGGCGCAGGTCAATATCAACAGGGGACAGGTCAGTAACAACGGGGGACAGGTCAATAACAACCGGGACAGGTCATTAACAACGGGGACAGGTCAATAACAACTGGGACAGGTCAATAACAACATGGACAGGTCAATAACAACTGGCGCAGGTTACTATCAACAGGGGACAGGTCAATAACAACGGGGGACAGGTCAATAACAACGGGTGACATGTCAACAACAACCGGGACAGGTCAAAAACAACACGGGACAGGTCAATAACAAAGGGGGACAGGTCAAGAACAACAGGCGCAGGTCAATATCAACAGGGGACAGGTCAGTAACAACGGGGGACAGGTCAATAACATCTGGGACAGGTCAGTAACAACAGGGGACAGGTCAATAACAACAGGGGACAGGTCAATAACAATGGGGGACAGGTCATAAAAAACGGGGACACGTCAATTACAACCGGGACAGGTTCAATTACAATGGGGGAACGGTCAATAACAACGGCCTCAGGTCAATAACAACAGGGAACAAGTTAATAACAACGGGGGACAGGTCAATAACAACGGTCTCAGGTCAATAACAACGGGCTCAGGTCAGGTCAATAACTAAGGGGACAGAACAATAACAATGGGTGACAGGTCAATAACAACGGGGACAAGTCAACAACAACAGGGACAGGTCAATAACAATGGGGGACAGGTCAATAACAACGGGTGACAGGTCAATAACAATGGGGGACAGGTCAATAACAACGGGGGAGAGGTCAATAGCAACGGGGACAGGTCAATAACATCAGGGGACAGGTCAATAACAATAGGGGACAGGTCAATAACAACCGGGACAGGTCAATAGCAACGGGGACAGGTCAATAACAACCGGGACAGGTCAATAACAACGGGTGACAGGTCAATAACAATGGGGGACAGGTCAATAAGAATGGGGGAGAGGTCAATAGCAACGGGGACAGGTCAATAACTTCAGGGGACAGGTCAATAACAATAGGGGACAGGTCAATAACAACCGGGACAGGTCAATAGCAACGGGGACAGGTCAAAAACAACAGGGGACAGGTCAATAACAACGGGGGACAGGTCAATAACAACTGGGACAGGTCAATAACAACAGGAGACAGGTCAATAACAACGGGGACAGGTCAATAACAATGGGGGACAGGTCAATAACAACGGGGGACATGTCAATAACAACGGGGACAGGTCAATAACAATGGGGGACAGGTCAATAACAACGGGACAGGTCAATAACAATGAGTGACAGGTCAATAACAATGGGGGACAGGTCAATAACAACAGGGGACAGGTCAATAGCAACGGGAACAGGTCAGTAACAACGGGGACAGGTCAATAACAACAGGGGACAGGTCAATAACAACCGAAACAGGTCAATAACAAAAGGGGACAGGTCAATAACAACGGGGAAAGGTCAATAACAATGGGGACAGGTCAATAACAACGGGGGACAGGTCAATAACAACCGGGACAGGTCAATAACAATGGGGGACAGGTTAATAACAACAGGGGACAGGTCAATAACAACAGGGGACAGGTCAGTAACAACGGGGGACAGGTCAATAACAACAGGGGACAGGTCAATAATAATGGGGGACAGGTCAATAACAACGGGGACACGTCAATTACAACCGGGACAGGTTCAATTACAATGGGGGAACGGTCAATAACAACGGCCTCAGGTCAATAACAACAGGGAACAAGTTAATAACAACGGGGGACAGGTCAATAACAACGGTCTCACGTCAATAACAACGGGCTCAGGTCAGGTCAATAACTACGGGGACAGACCAATAACAATGGGTGACAGATCAATAACAATGGGAGACAGGTCAATAACAACGGGGATAGGTCAACAACAACAGGGAAAGGTCAATAACAATGGGGGACAGGTCAATAACAACAGGGGACAGGTCAATAACAATGGGGGACAGGTCAATAACAACCGGGACAAGTCAATAACAACAGGGGACAGGTCAATAACAATGGGGGACAGGTCAATAACAACAGGGGACAGGTCAATAACAACGGGGACACGTCAATTACAACCGGGACAGGTTCAATTACAATGGGGGACAGGTCAATAACAACGGGCTCAGGTCAATAACAACGGGGACACGTCAATTACAACCGGGACAGGTTCAATTACAATGGGGGACAGGTCAATAACAACGGGCACAGGTCAATAACAACGGGGGACAGGTCAGTAACAACGGGCTTTACTCAATAAAAACAGGGGACAGGTCAATAACAACGGGGACAGGTCAATAACAACAGGGGACAGGTCAGTAACAACGGGGGACAGGTCAATAAAAACCGGGACAGGTCAATAACAACGGGGACAGGTCAATAACAACTGGGACAGGTCAATAACAACATGGACAGGTCAATAACAACAGGGGACAGGTCAATAACAACCGAAACAGGTCAATAACAAAAGGGGACAGGTCAATAACAACGGGGAAAGGTCAATAACAATGGGTACAGGTCAATAACAACGGGGGACAGGTCAATAACAACCGGGACAGGTCAATAACAATGGGGGACAGGTCAATAACAACAGGGGACAGGTCAATAACAACAGGGGACAGGTCAGTAACAACGGGGGACAGGTCAATAACAACAGGGGACAGGTCAATAATAATGGGGGACAGGTCAATAACAACGGGGACACGTCAATTACAACCGGGACAGGTTCAATTACAATGGGGGAACGGTCAATAACAACGGCCTCAGGTCAATAACAACAGGGAACAAGTTAATAACAACGGGGGACAGGTCAATAACAACGGTCTCACGTCAATAACAACGGGCTCAGGTCAGGTCAATAACTACGGGGACAGACCAATAACAATGGGTGACAGATCAATAACAATGGGAGACAGGTCAATAACAACGGGGACAGGTCAACAACAACAGGGAAAGGTCAATAACAATGGGGGACAGGTCAATAACAACAGGGGACAGGTCAATAACAATGGGGGACAGGTCAATAACAACCGGGACAAGTCAATAACAACAGGGGACAGGTCAATAACAATGGGGGACAGGTCAATAACAACAGGGGACGGGTCAATAACAACGGGGACACGTCAATTACAACCGGGACAGGTTCAATTACAATGGGGGACAGGTCAATAACAACGGGCTCAGGTCAATAACAACGGGGACACGTCAATTACAACCGGGACAGGTTCAATTACAATGGGGGACAGGTCAATAACAACGGGCACAGGTCAATAACAACGGGGGACAGGTCAGTAACAACGGGCTTTACTCAATAAAAACAGGGGACAGGTCAATAACAACGGGGACAGGTCAATAACAACAGGGGACAGGTCAGTAACAACGGGGGACAGGTCAATAAAAACCGGGACAGGTCAATAACAACGGGGACAGGTCAATAACAACTGGGACAGGTCAATAACAACATGGACAGGTCAATAACAACAGGGGACAGGTCAATAACAACCGAAACAGGTCAATTACAAAAGGGGACAGGTCAATAACAACGGGGAAAGGTCAATAACAATGGGGACAGGTCAATAACAACGGGGGACAGGTCAATAACAACCGGGACAGGTCAATAACAATGGGGGACAGGTCAATAACAACAGGGGACAGGTCAATAACAACAGGGGACAGGTCAGTAACAACGGGGGACAGGTCAATAACAACAGGGGACAGGTCAATAATAATGGGGGACAGGTCAATAACAACGGGGACACGTCAATTACAACCGGGACAGGTTCAATTACAATGGGGGAACGGTCAATAACAACGGCCTCAGGTCAATAACAACAGGGAACAAGTTAATAACAACGGGGGACAGGTCAATAACAACGGTCTCACGTCAATAACAACGGGCTCAGGTCAGGTCAATAACTACGGGGACAGACCAATAACAATGGGTGACAGATCAATAACAATGGGAGACAGGTCAATAACAACGGGGACAGGTCAACAACAACAGGGAAAGGTCAATAACAATGGGGGACAGGTCAATAACAACAGGGGACAGGTCAATAACAATGGGGGACAGGTCAATAACAACCGGGACAAGTCAATAACAACAGGGGACAGGTCAATAACAATGGGGGACAGGTCAATAACAACAGGGGACAGGTCAATAACAACGGGGACACGTCAATTACAACCGGGACAGGTTCAATTACAATGGGGGACAGGTCAATAACAACGGGCTCAGGTCAATAACAACGGGGACACGTCAATTACAACCGGGACAGGTTCAATTACAATGGGGGACAGGTCAATAACAACGGGCACAGGTCAATAACAACGGGGGACAGGTCAGTAACAACGGGCTTTACTCAATAAAAACAGGGGACAGGTCAATAACAACGGGGACAGGTCAATAACAACAGGGGACAGGTCAGTAACAACGGGGGACAGGTCAATAAAAACCGGGACAGGTCAATAACAACGGGGACAGGTCAATAACAACTGGGACAGGTCAATAACAACATGGACAGGTCAATAACAACAGGCGCAGGTTATTATCAACAGGGGACAGGTCAGTAACAACGGGGGACAGGTCAATAACATCTGGGACAGGTCAGTAATAACAGGGGACAGGTCAATAATAACGGTGGACAGGTCAATAACAACGGGTGACATATCAACAACAACCGGGACCGGTCAAAAACAACAGGGGACAGGTCAATAACAACGGGGGACAGGTCAATAACAACAGGCGCAGGTCAATATCAACAGGGACAGGTCAGTAACAACGGGGGACAGGTCAATAACATCTGGGACAGGTCAGTAATAACAGGGGACAGGTCAATAACAACGGGGGACAGGTCAATAACAACAGGAAACAGGTCAATAACAACGGGTGACAGGTCAATAACAATGGGGGACAGGTCAATAACTACGGGGACAGATCAATAACAACAGGTGCAGGTCAATAACAATGGGGGACAGGTCAATAACAACTGGCTCAGGTCAATAACAACAGGGGACAAGTTAATAACAACGGGGGACAGGTCAATAACAACGGTCTCAGGTCAATAACAATGGGCTCAGGTCAATAACAACGGGGGCAGGTCAATAACAATGGTCTCAGGTCAATAACAACGGGCACAGGTCAATAACAACGGGGGCAGGTCAATAACAACGGGTTCAGGTCAATAACAACAGGGGACAGGTCAATAACAACAGGCGCAGGTCAATATCAAAAGGGGACAGGTCAATAACAACGGGGGACAGGTCAATAACAACAGGGGACAGGTCAATAACAACGGGGACAGGTCAATAAAAACAGGGGACAGGTCAATACAAACGGGGGACAGGTCAATAACAACCGGGACAGGTCAATAACAACAGGGGACAGGTCAATAACAACGGGGACAGGTCAATAACAACAGGGGCCAGGTCAATACAAACGGGGGACAGGTCAATAACAACCGGGACAGGTCAATAACAACAGGGGACAGATCAATAACAATGGGGGACAGGTCAGTAACAACAGGGGACAGGTCAATAACAACGGGGACAGGTCAATAACAATGGGGGACAGGTCAATAACAACGGGGACACGTCAATAACAACGGGGACAGGTCAATAACAACAGGGACATGTTCAATTACAACGGGGGACAGGTCAATAACAACAGGAGACAGGTCAATACCAACGGGGACAGGTCAATAACAATGGGGGACAGATCAATAACTACGGGGACAGATCAATAACAACAGGCTCAGGTGAATAACAATGGGGGACAGGTCAATAACAACGGGCTCAGGTCAATAACAACAGGGGACAGGTCAATAACAACGGGAACAGGTCAATAAAAATGGGGGACAGATCAATAAAAATGGGGGACAGGTCAATAACAACGGGGGACAGGTCAATAACAACGGGGACAGGTCAATACCAATGGGGGACAGGTCAATAACAGCAGGGGACAGGTCAGTAACAACGGGGGACAGGTCAATAACAACAGGGGACAGGTCAATAACAACGGGGGACAGGTCAATAACAACGGGGACAGGTCAATAACAACGGGGACAGGTCAATAACAACAGGGACATGTTCAATTACAACGGGGGACAGGTCAATAACAACAGGAGACAGGTCAATACCAACGAGGGACAGGTCAATAACAATGGGGGACAGATCAATAACTACGGGGACAGATCAATAACAACAGGCTCAGGAGAATAACAATGGGGGACAGGTCAATAACAACGGGCTCAGGTCAATATCAACAGGGGACAGGTCAGTAACAACGGGGGACAGGTCAATAACATCTGGGACAGGTCAGTAATAACAGGGGACAGGTCAATAACAACGGGGGACAGGTCAATAACAACAGGAAACAGGTCAATAACAACGGGTGACAGGTCAATAACAATGGGGGACAGGTCAATAACTACGGGGACAGATCAATAACAACAGGCTCAGGTCAATAACAATGGGGGACAGGTCAATAACAACTGGCTCAGGTCAATAACAACAGGGGACAAGTTAATAACAACGGGGGACAGGTCAATAACAACGGTCTCAGGTCAATAACAATGGGCTCAGGTCAATAACAACGGGGGACAGGTCAATAACAATGGTCTCAGGTCAATAACAACGGGCACAGGTCAATAACAACGGGGGCAGGTCAATAACAACGGGATCAGGTCAATAACAACAGGGGACAGGTCAATAACAACAGGCGCAGGTCAATATCAAAAGGGGACAGGTCAATAACAACGGGGGACAGGTCAATAACAACTGGGGACAGGTCAATAACAACGGGGACAGGTCAATAAAAACAGGGGACAGGTCAATACAAACGGGGGACAGGTCAATAACAACCGGGACAGGTCAATAACAACAGGGGACAGGTCAATAACAACGGGGACAGGTCAATAACAACAGGGGCCAGGTCAATACAAACGGGGGACAGGTCAATAACAACCGGGACAGGTCAATAACAACAGGGGACAGATCAATAACAATGGGGGACAGGTCAGTAACAACAGGGGACAGGTCAATAACAACGGGGACAGGTCAATAACAATGGGGGACAGGTCAATAACAACGGGGACAGGTCAATAACAACGGGGACAGGTCAATAACAACAGGGACATGTTCAATTACAACGGGGGACAGGTCAATAACAACAGGAGACAGGTCAATACCAACGAGGGACAGGTCAATAACAATGGGGGACAGATCAATAACTACGGGGACAGATCAATAACAACAGGCTCAGGAGAATAACAATGGGGGACAGGTCAATAACAACGGGCTCAGGTCAATAACAACAGGGGACAGGTCAATAACAACGGGAACAGGTCAATAAAAATGGGGGACAGATCAATAAAAATGGGGGACAGGTCAATAACAACGGGGGACAGGTCGATAACAACGGGGACAGGTCAATACCAATGGGGGACAGGTCAATAACAACAGGGGACAGGTCAGTAACAACAGGGGACAGGTCAATAACAACAGGGGACAGGTCAATAACAACGGGGGACAGGTCAATAACAACGGGGACAGGTCAATAACAACAGGGACAGGTCAATAACAATGGGGGACAGGTCAATAACAACGGGGACACGTCAATTACAACCGGGACAGGTTCAATTACAATGGGGGACAGGTCAATAACAACGGGCTCAGGTCAATAACAACAGGGGACAAGTTAATAACAACGGGGAACAGGTCAATAACAACGGTCTCAGGTCAATAACCACGGGCTCAGGTCAATAACAACAGGGGACAGGTCAATAATAACGGTCTCAGGTCAATAACAACGGTCTCAGATCAATAACAAATGGCTCAGGTCAATAACAACGGGGGACAGGTCAATAACAACGGTCTCAGGTCAATAACAACGGGCACAGGTCAATAACAACGGGGGACAGGTCAGTAACAACGTGCTTAGCTCAATAAAAACAGGGGACAGGTCAATAACAACGGGGACAGGTCAATAACAACAGGCGCAGGTCAATATCAACAGGGGACAGGTCAGTAACAACGGGGGACAGGTCAATAACAACCGGGACAGGTCATTAACAACGGGGACAGGTCAATAACAACTGGGACAGGTCAATAACAACATGGACAGGTCAATAACAACTGGCGCAGGTTACTATCAACAGGGGACAGGTCAATAACAACGGGGGACAGGTCAATAACAACGGGTGACATGTCAACAACAACCGGGACAGGTCAAAAACAACACGGGACAGGTCAATAACAAAGGGGGACAGGTCAAGAACAACAGGCGCAGGTCAATATCAACAGGGGAAAGGTCAGTAACAACGGGGGACAGGTCAATAACATCTGGGACAGGTCAGTAACAACAGGGGACAGGTCAATAACAACAGGGGACAGGTCAATAACAATGGGGGACAGGTCATAAAAAACGGGGACACGTCAATTACAACCGGGACAGGTTCAATTACAATGGGGGAACGGTCAATAACAACGGCCTCAGGTCAATAACAACAGGGAACAAGTTAATAACAACGGGGGACAGGTCAATAACAACGGTCTCAGGTCAATAACAACGGGCTCAGGTCAGGTCAATAACTAAGGGGACAGAACAATAACAATGGGTGACAGGTCAATAACAACGGGGACAAGTCAACAACAACAGGGACAGGTCAATAACAATGGGGGACAGGTCAATAACAACGGGTGACAGGTTAATAACAATGGGGGACAGGTCAATAACAACAGGAGACAGGTCAATAACAACGGGAACAGGTCAATAAAAATGGGGGACAGATCAATAAAAATGGGGGACAGGTCAATAACAACGGGGGACAGGTCAATAACAACGGGGACAGGTCAATACCAATGGGGGACAGGTCAATAACAGCAGGGGACAGGTCAGTAACAACGGGGGACAGGTCAATAACAACAGGGGACAGGTCAATAACAACGGGGGACAGGTCAATAACAACGGGGACAGGTCAATAACAACAGGGACAGGTCAATAACAATGGGGGACAGGTCAATAACAACGGGGACACGTCAATTACAACCGGGACAGGTTCAATTACAATGGGGGACAGGTCAATAACAACGGGCTCAGGTCAATAACAACAGGGGACAAGTTAATAACAACGGGGGACAGGTCAATAACAACGGTCTCAGGTCAATAACCACGGGCTCAGGTCAATAACAACAGGGGACAGGTCAATAATAACGGTCTCAGGTCAATAACAACGGTCTCAGATCAATAACAAATGGCTCAGGTCAATAACAACGGGGGACAGGTCAATAACAACGGTCTCAGGTCAATAACAACGGGCACAGGTCAATAACAACGGGGGACAGGTCAGTAACAACGTGCTTAGCTCAATAAAAACAGGGGACAGGTCAATAACAACGGGGACAGGTCAATAACAACAGGCGCAGGTCAATATCAACAGGGGACAGGTCAGTAACAACGGGGGACAGGTCAATAACAACCGGGACAGGTCATTAACAACGGGGACAGGTCAATAACAACTGGGACAGGTCAATAACAACATGGACAGGTCAATAACAACAGGCGCAGGTTACTATCAACAGGGGACAGGTGAATAACAACGGGGGACAGGTCAATAACAACGGGTGACATGTCAACAACAACCGGGACAGGTCAAAAACAACACGGGACAGGTCAATAACAAAGGGGGACAGGTCAAGAACAACAGGCGCAGGTCAATATCAACAGGGGACAGGTCAGTAACAACGGGGGACAGGTCAATAACATCTGGGACAGGTCAGTAACAACAGGGGACAGGTCAATAACAACAGGGGACAGGTCAATAACAATGGGGGACAGGTCAATAACAACGGGGACACGTCAATTACAACCGGGACAGGTTCAATTACAATGGGGGAACGGTCAATAACAACGGCCTCAGGTCAATAATAACGGGCTCAGGTCAGGTCAATAACTACGGGGACAGAACAATAACAATGGGTGACAGATCAATAACAATGGGGGACAGGTCAATAACAACGGGGACAGGTCAACAACAACAGGGACAGGTCAATAACAATGGGGGACAGGTCAATAACAACGGGTGACACGTTAATAACAATGGGGGACAGGTCAATAACAACAGGGGACAGGTCAATAACAATGGGGGACAGCTCAATAACAACCGGGACAAGTCAATAACAACAGGGGACAGGTTCAATTACAATGGGGGACAGGTCAATAACAACGGGCTCAGGTCAATAACAACGGGGACACGTCAATTACAACCGGGACAGGTTCAATTACAATGGGGGACAGGTCAATAACAACGGGCACAGGTCAATAACAACGGGGGACAGGTCAGTAACAACGGGCTTAGCTCAATAAAAACAGGGGACAGGTCAATAACAACGGGGACAGGTCAATAACAACAGGGGACAGGTCAGTAACAACGGGGGACAGGTCAATAACAATCGGGACAGGTCAATAACAACGGGGACAGGTCAATAAAAACTGGGACAGGTCAATAACAACATGGACAGGTCAATAACAACAGGCGCAGGTTATTATCAACAGGGGACAGGTGAATAACAACGGGGGACAGGTCAATAACAACGGGTGACATATCAACAACAACCGGGACCGGTCAAAAACAACAGGGGACAGGTCAATAACAACGGGGGACAGGTCAATAACAACAGGCGCAGGTCAATATCAACAGGGGACAGGTCAGTAACAACGGGGGACAGGTCAATAACATCTGGGACAGGTCAGTAATAACAGGGGACAGGTCAATAACAACGGGGGACAGGTCAATAACAACAGGAAACAGGTCAATAACAACGGGTGACAGGTCAATAACAATGGGGGACAGGTCAATAAGTACGGGGACAGATAAATAACAACAGGCTCAGGTCAATAACAATGGGGGACAGGTCAATAACAACTGGCTCAGGTCAATAACAACAGGGGACAAGTTAATAACAACGGGGGACAGGTTAATAACAACGGTCTCAGGTCAATAACAATGGGGGACAGGTCAATAACAATGGTCTCAGGTCAATAACAACGGGCACAGGTCAATAACAACGGGGGCAGGTCAATAACAACGGGTTCAGGTCAATAACAACAGGGGACAGGTCAATAACAACAGGCGCAGGTCAATATCAAAAGGGGACAGGTCAATAACAACGGGGGACAGGACAATAACAACAGGGGACAGGTCAATACAAACGGGGGACAGGTCAATAACAACCGGGACAGGTCAATAACAACAGGGGACAGGTCAATAACAACGGGGACAGGTCAATAACAACAGGGGCCAGTTCAATACAAACGGGGGACAGGTCAATAACAACCGGGACAGGTCAATAACAACAGGGGACAGATCAATAACAATGGGGGACAGGTCAGTAACAACAGGGGACAGGTCAATAACAACGGGGACAGGTCAATAACAATGGGGGACAGGTCAATAACAACGGGGACACGTCAATAACAACGGGGACAGGTCAATAACAACAGGGACATGTTCAATTACAACGGGGGACAGGTCAATAACAACAGGAGACAGGTCAATACCAACGGGGGACAGGTCAATAACAATGGGGGACAGGTCAATAACTACGGTGACAGATCAATAACAACGGGCTCAGGTCAATAACAACAGGGGACAGGTCAATAACAACGGGAACAGGTCAATACAAATGGGGGACAGATCAATAAAAATGGGGGAGAGGTCAATATCAACGGGGGACAGGTCAATAACAAGGGGGACAGGTCAATAACAATGGGGGACAGGTCAATAACAACAGGGGACAGGTCAGTAACAACGGGGGACAGGTCAATAACAACAGGGGACAGGTCAATAACAACGGGGGACAGGTCAATAACAAGGGGGACAGGTCAATATCAACAGGGGACAGGTCAGTAACAACGGGGGACACGTCAATAACAACCGGGACAGGTCAATAACAACAGGGACAGGTCAATAACAACTGGGACAGGTCAATAACAACAGGCGCAGGTTACTATCAACAGGGGACAGGTGAATAACAACGGGGGACAGGTCAATAACAACGGGTGACATGTCAACAACAACCGGGACAGGTCAAAAACAACACGGGACAGGTCAATAACAACGGGGGACAGGTCAATAACAACAGGCGCAGGTCAATATCAACAGGGGACAGGTCAGTAACAACGGGGGACAGGTCAATAACAACTGGGACAGGTCAGTAACAACAGGGGACAGGGCAATAACAACGGGGGACAGGTCATTAACAACAGGAAACAGGTCAATAACAACGGGTGACAGGTCAATACCAATGGGGACAGGTCAATAACAACTGGCTCAGGTCAAGAACAACAGGGGACAAGTTAATAACAACGGGGGACAGGTCAATAACAACGGTCTCACGTCAATAACAGCGGGCTCAGGTCAATAACAAAGGGGGACAGGTCAATAACAATGGTCTCAGGTCAATACCAACGGGTACAGGTCAATAACAACGGGGACAGGTCAATAACAACGGGTTCAGGTCAATAACAACAGGGGACAGGTCAGTAACAACGGGGGACAGGTCAATAACAATCGGGACAGGTCAATAACAACGGGGACAGGTCAATAACAACTGGGACAGGTCAATAACAACATGGACAGGTCAATAACAACAGGCGCAGGTTATTATCAACAGGGGACAGATGAATAACAACGGGGGACAGGTCAATAACAACGGGTGACATATCAACAACAACCGGGACCGGTCAAAAACAACAGGGGACAGGTCAATAACAACGGGGGACAGGTCAATAACAACAGGCGCAGGTCAATATCAACAGGGGACAGGTCAGTAACAACGGGGGACAGGTCAATAACATCTGGGACAGGTCAGTAATAACAGGGGACAGGTCAATAACAACGGGGGACAGGTCAATAACAACAGGAAACAGGTCAATAACAACGGGTGACAGGTCAATAACAATGGGGGACAGGTCAATAACTACGGGGACAGATAAATAACAACAGGCTCAGGTCAATAACAATGGGGGACAGGTCAATAACAACTGGCTCAGGTCAATAACAACAGGGGACAAGTTAATAACAACGGGGGACAGGTTAATAACAACGGTCTCAGGTCAATAACAATGGGGGACAGGTCAATAACAATGGTCTCAGGTCAATAACAACGGGCACAGGTCAATAACAACGGGGGCAGGTCAATAACAACGGGTTCAGGTCAATAACAACAGGGGACAGGTCAATAACAACAGGCGCAGGTCAATGTCAAAAGGGGACAGGTCAATAACAACGGGGGACAGGTCAATAACAACAGGGGACAGGTCAATAACAACGGGGACAGGTCAATAACAACAGGGGACAGGTCAATACAAACGGGGGACAGGTCAATAACAACCGGGACAGGTCAATAACAACAGGGGACAGGTCAATAACAACGGGGACAGGTCAATAACAACAGGGGACAGATCAATAACAATGGGGGACAGGTCAGTAACAACAGGGGACAGGTCAATAACAACGGGGACAGGTCAATAACAATGGGGGACAGGTCAATAACAACGGGGACACGTCAATAACAACGGGGACAGGTCAATAACAACAGGGACATGTTCAATTACAACGGGGGACAGGTCAATAACAACAGGAGACAGGTCAATACCATCGGGGGACAGGTCAATAACAATGGGGGACAGGTCAATAACTACGGTGACAGATCAATAACAACAGGCTCAGGTCAATAACAATGGGGGACAGGTCAATAACAACGTGCTCAGGTCAATAACAACAGGGGACAGGTCAATAACAACGGGAACAGGTCAATAAAAATGGGGGACAGATCAATAAAAATGGGGGAGAGGTCAATAACAACGGGGGACAGGTCAATAACAAGGGGGACAGGTCAATAACAATGGGGGACAGGTCAATAACAACAGGGGACAGGTCAATACCAACGGGGGAGAGGTCAATAACAATGGGGGACAGGTCAATAACAACAGGGGACAGGTCAATAACAACGGGGACAGGTCAATAGCAACAGGGGACATGTCAATAACAACAGGGGACAGGTCAATAACAACAGGCTCAGGTCAATAACAACGGGCTCAGGTCAATAACAACCGGCTCAGGTCAATAACAACAGGGGACGGGTCAATAACAACAGGGGACAGGTCAATAACAATGGGGGACAGGTCAGTAACAACAGGGGACAGGTCAATAACAACGGGGACAGGTCAATAACAATGGGGGACAGGTCAATAACAACGGGGACACGTCAATAACAACGGGGACAGGTCAATAACAACAGGGACATGTTCAATTACAACGGGGGACAGGTCAATAACAACAGGAGACAGGTCAATACCATCGGGGGACAGGTCAATAACAATGGGGGACAGGTCAATAACTACGGTGACAGATCAATAACAACAGGCTCAGGTCAATAACAATGGGGGACAGGTCAATAACAACGGGCTCAGGTCAATAACAACAGGGGACAGGTCAATAACAACGGGAACAGGTCAATAAAAATGGGGGACAGATCAATAAAAATGGGGGAGAGGTCAATAACAACGGGGGACAGGTCAATAACAAGGGGGACAGGTCAATAACAATGGGGGACAGGTCAATAACAACAGGGGACAGGTCAATACCAACGGGGGAGAGGTCAATAACAATGGGGGACAGGTCAATAACAACAGGGGACAGGTCAAAAACAACAGGGGACAGGTCAATAACAACGGGGGACAGGTCAATAACAACAGGCGCAGGTCAATATCAACAGGGACAGGTCAGTAACAACGGGGGACAGGTCAATAACATCTGGGACAGGTCAGTAATAACAGGGGACAGGTCAATAACAACGGGGGACAGGTCAATAACAACAGGAAACAGGTCAATAACAACGGGTGACAGGTCAATAACAATGGGGGACAGGTCAATAACTACGGGGACAGATCAATAACAACAGGTGCAGGTCAATAACAATGGGGGACAGGTCAATAACAACTGGCTCAGGTCAATAACAACAGGGGACAAGTTAATAACAACGGGGGACAGGTCAATAACAACGGTCTCAGGTCAATAACAATGGGCTCAGGTCAATAACAACGGGGGCAGGTCAATAACAATGGTCTCAGGTCAATAACAACGGGCACAGGTCAATAACAACGGGGGCAGGTCAATAACAACGGGTTCAGGTCAATAACAACAGGGGACAGGTCAATAACAACAGGCGCAGGTCAATATCAAAAGGGGACAGGTCAATAACAACGGGGGACAGGTCAATAACAACAGGGGACAGGTCAATAACAACGGGGACAGGTCAATAAAAACAGGGGACAGGTCAATACAAACGGGGGACAGGTCAATAACAACCGGGACAGGTCAATAACAACAGGGGACAGGTCAATAACAACGGGGACAGGTCAATAACAACAGGGGCCAGGTCAATACAAACGGGGGACAGGTCAATAACAACCGGGACAGGTCAATAACAACAGGGGACAGATCAATAACAATGGGGGACAGGTCAGTAACAACAGGGGACAGGTCAATAACAACGGGGACAGGTCAATAACAATGGGGGACAGGTCAATAACAACGGGGACACGTCAATAACAACGGGGACAGGTCAATAACAACAGGGACATGTTCAATTACAACGGGGGACAGGTCAATAACAACAGGAGACAGGTCAATACCAACGGGGACAGGTCAATAACAATGGGGGACAGATCAATAACTACGGGGACAGATCAATAACAACAGGCTCAGGTGAATAACAATGGGGGACAGGTCAATAACAACGGGCTCAGGTCAATAACAACAGGGGACAGGTCAATAACAACGGGAACAGGTCAATAAAAATGGGGGACAGATCAATAAAAATGGGGGACAGGTCAATAACAACGGGGGACAGGTCAATAACAACGGGGACAGGTCAATACCAATGGGGGACAGGTCAATAACAGCAGGGGACAGGTCAGTAACAACGGGGGACAGGTCAATAACAACAGGGGACAGGTCAATAACAACGGGGGACAGGTCAATAACAACGGGGACAGGTCAATAACAACGGGGACAGGTCAATAACAACAGGGACATGTTCAATTACAACGGGGGACAGGTCAATAACAACAGGAGACAGGTCAATACCAACGAGGGACAGGTCAATAACAATGGGGGACAGATCAATAACTACGGGGACAGATCAATAACAACAGGCTCAGGAGAATAACAATGGGGGACAGGTCAATAACAACGGGCTCAGGTCAATATCAACAGGGGACAGGTCAGTAACAACGGGGGACAGGTCAATAACATCTGGGACAGGTCAGTAATAACAGGGGACAGGTCAATAACAACGGGGGACAGGTCAATAACAACAGGAAACAGGTCAATAACAACGGGTGACAGGTCAATAACAATGGGGGACAGGTCAATAACTACGGGGACAGATCAATAACAACAGGCTCAGGTCAATAACAATGGGGGACAGGTCAATAACAACTGGCTCAGGTCAATAACAACAGGGGACAAGTTAATAACAACGGGGGACAGGTCAATAACAACGGTCTCAGGTCAATAACAACGGGCTCAGGTCAATAACAACGGGGGACAGGTCAATAACAATGGTCTCAGGTCAATAACAACGGGCACAGGTCAATAACAACGGGGGCAGGTCAATAACA
Source organism: Chiloscyllium plagiosum (assembly GCF_037043375.1). Classification (NCBI taxonomy): domain Eukaryota; kingdom Metazoa; phylum Chordata; class Chondrichthyes; order Orectolobiformes; family Hemiscylliidae; genus Chiloscyllium; species Chiloscyllium plagiosum. The sequence goes on along the minus strand of NW_028270162.1, from coordinate 28,333,982 downwards.
ACGGGATCAGGTCAATAACAACAGGGGACAGGTCAATAACAACAGGCGCAGGTCAATATCAAAAGGGGACAGGTCAATAACAACGGGGGACAGGTCAATAACAACTGGGGACAGGTCAATAACAACGGGGACAGGTCAATAAAAACAGGGGACAGGTCAATACAAACGGGGGACAGGTCAATAACAACCGGGACAGGTCAATAACAACAGGGGACAGGTCAATAACAACGGGGACAGGTCAATAACAACAGGGGCCAGGTCAATACAAACGGGGGACAGGTCAATAACAACCGGGACAGGTCAATAACAACAGGGGACAGATCAATAACAATGGGGGACAGGTCAGTAACAACAGGGGACAGGTCAATAACAACGGGGACAGGTCAATAACAATGGGGGACAGGTCAATAACAACGGGGACAGGTCAATAACAACGGGGACAGGTCAATAACAACAGGGACATGTTCAATTACAACGGGGGACAGGTCAATAACAACAGGAGACAGGTCAATACCAACGAGGGACAGGTCAATAACAATGGGGGACAGATCAATAACTACGGGGACAGATCAATAACAACAGGCTCAGGAGAATAACAATGGGGGACAGGTCAATAACAACGGGCTCAGGTCAATAACAACAGGGGACAGGTCAATAACAACGGGAACAGGTCAATAAAAATGGGGGACAGATCAATAAAAATGGGGGACAGGTCAATAACAACGGGGGACAGGTCGATAACAACGGGGACAGGTCAATACCAATGGGGGACAGGTCAATAACAACAGGGGACAGGTCAGTAACAACAGGGGACAGGTCAATAACAACAGGGGACAGGTCAATAACAACGGGGGACAGGTCAATAACAACGGGGACAGGTCAATAACAACAGGGACAGGTCAATAACAATGGGGGACAGGTCAATAACAACGGGGACACGTCAATTACAACCGGGACAGGTTCAATTACAATGGGGGACAGGTCAATAACAACGGGCTCAGGTCAATAACAACAGGGGACAAGTTAATAACAACGGGGAACAGGTCAATAACAACGGTCTCAGGTCAATAACCACGGGCTCAGGTCAATAACAACAGGGGACAGGTCAATAATAACGGTCTCAGGTCAATAACAACGGTCTCAGATCAATAACAAATGGCTCAGGTCAATAACAACGGGGGACAGGTCAATAACAACGGTCTCAGGTCAATAACAACGGGCACAGGTCAATAACAACGGGGGACAGGTCAGTAACAACGTGCTTAGCTCAATAAAAACAGGGGACAGGTCAATAACAACGGGGACAGGTCAATAACAACAGGCGCAGGTCAATATCAACAGGGGACAGGTCAGTAACAACGGGGGACAGGTCAATAACAACCGGGACAGGTCATTAACAACGGGGACAGGTCAATAACAACTGGGACAGGTCAATAACAACATGGACAGGTCAATAACAACTGGCGCAGGTTACTATCAACAGGGGACAGGTCAATAACAACGGGGGACAGGTCAATAACAACGGGTGACATGTCAACAACAACCGGGACAGGTCAAAAACAACACGGGACAGGTCAATAACAAAGGGGGACAGGTCAAGAACAACAGGCGCAGGTCAATATCAACAGGGGAAAGGTCAGTAACAACGGGGGACAGGTCAATAACATCTGGGACAGGTCAGTAACAACAGGGGACAGGTCAATAACAACAGGGGACAGGTCAATAACAATGGGGGACAGGTCATAAAAAACGGGGACACGTCAATTACAACCGGGACAGGTTCAATTACAATGGGGGAACGGTCAATAACAACGGCCTCAGGTCAATAACAACAGGGAACAAGTTAATAACAACGGGGGACAGGTCAATAACAACGGTCTCAGGTCAATAACAACGGGCTCAGGTCAGGTCAATAACTAAGGGGACAGAACAATAACAATGGGTGACAGGTCAATAACAACGGGGACAAGTCAACAACAACAGGGACAGGTCAATAACAATGGGGGACAGGTCAATAACAACGGGTGACAGGTTAATAACAATGGGGGACAGGTCAATAACAACAGGAGACAGGTCAATAACAACGGGAACAGGTCAATAAAAATGGGGGACAGATCAATAAAAATGGGGGACAGGTCAATAACAACGGGGGACAGGTCAATAACAACGGGGACAGGTCAATACCAATGGGGGACAGGTCAATAACAGCAGGGGACAGGTCAGTAACAACGGGGGACAGGTCAATAACAACAGGGGACAGGTCAATAACAACGGGGGACAGGTCAATAACAACGGGGACAGGTCAATAACAACAGGGACAGGTCAATAACAATGGGGGACAGGTCAATAACAACGGGGACACGTCAATTACAACCGGGACAGGTTCAATTACAATGGGGGACAGGTCAATAACAACGGGCTCAGGTCAATAACAACAGGGGACAAGTTAATAACAACGGGGGACAGGTCAATAACAACGGTCTCAGGTCAATAACCACGGGCTCAGGTCAATAACAACAGGGGACAGGTCAATAATAACGGTCTCAGGTCAATAACAACGGTCTCAGATCAATAACAAATGGCTCAGGTCAATAACAACGGGGGACAGGTCAATAACAACGGTCTCAGGTCAATAACAACGGGCACAGGTCAATAACAACGGGGGACAGGTCAGTAACAACGTGCTTAGCTCAATAAAAACAGGGGACAGGTCAATAACAACGGGGACAGGTCAATAACAACAGGCGCAGGTCAATATCAACAGGGGACAGGTCAGTAACAACGGGGGACAGGTCAATAACAACCGGGACAGGTCATTAACAACGGGGACAGGTCAATAACAACTGGGACAGGTCAATAACAACATGGACAGGTCAATAACAACAGGCGCAGGTTACTATCAACAGGGGACAGGTGAATAACAACGGGGGACAGGTCAATAACAACGGGTGACATGTCAACAACAACCGGGACAGGTCAAAAACAACACGGGACAGGTCAATAACAAAGGGGGACAGGTCAAGAACAACAGGCGCAGGTCAATATCAACAGGGGACAGGTCAGTAACAACGGGGGACAGGTCAATAACATCTGGGACAGGTCAGTAACAACAGGGGACAGGTCAATAACAACAGGGGACAGGTCAATAACAATGGGGGACAGGTCAATAACAACGGGGACACGTCAATTACAACCGGGACAGGTTCAATTACAATGGGGGAACGGTCAATAACAACGGCCTCAGGTCAATAATAACGGGCTCAGGTCAGGTCAATAACTACGGGGACAGAACAATAACAATGGGTGACAGATCAATAACAATGGGGGACAGGTCAATAACAACGGGGACAGGTCAACAACAACAGGGACAGGTCAATAACAATGGGGGACAGGTCAATAACAACGGGTGACACGTTAATAACAATGGGGGACAGGTCAATAACAACAGGGGACAGGTCAATAACAATGGGGGACAGCTCAATAACAACCGGGACAAGTCAATAACAACAGGGGACAGGTTCAATTACAATGGGGGACAGGTCAATAACAACGGGCTCAGGTCAATAACAACGGGGACACGTCAATTACAACCGGGACAGGTTCAATTACAATGGGGGACAGGTCAATAACAACGGGCACAGGTCAATAACAACGGGGGACAGGTCAGTAACAACGGGCTTAGCTCAATAAAAACAGGGGACAGGTCAATAACAACGGGGACAGGTCAATAACAACAGGGGACAGGTCAGTAACAACGGGGGACAGGTCAATAACAATCGGGACAGGTCAATAACAACGGGGACAGGTCAATAAAAACTGGGACAGGTCAATAACAACATGGACAGGTCAATAACAACAGGCGCAGGTTATTATCAACAGGGGACAGGTGAATAACAACGGGGGACAGGTCAATAACAACGGGTGACATATCAACAACAACCGGGACCGGTCAAAAACAACAGGGGACAGGTCAATAACAACGGGGGACAGGTCAATAACAACAGGCGCAGGTCAATATCAACAGGGGACAGGTCAGTAACAACGGGGGACAGGTCAATAACATCTGGGACAGGTCAGTAATAACAGGGGACAGGTCAATAACAACGGGGGACAGGTCAATAACAACAGGAAACAGGTCAATAACAACGGGTGACAGGTCAATAACAATGGGGGACAGGTCAATAAGTACGGGGACAGATAAATAACAACAGGCTCAGGTCAATAACAATGGGGGACAGGTCAATAACAACTGGCTCAGGTCAATAACAACAGGGGACAAGTTAATAACAACGGGGGACAGGTTAATAACAACGGTCTCAGGTCAATAACAATGGGGGACAGGTCAATAACAATGGTCTCAGGTCAATAACAACGGGCACAGGTCAATAACAACGGGGGCAGGTCAATAACAACGGGTTCAGGTCAATAACAACAGGGGACAGGTCAATAACAACAGGCGCAGGTCAATATCAAAAGGGGACAGGTCAATAACAACGGGGGACAGGACAATAACAACAGGGGACAGGTCAATACAAACGGGGGACAGGTCAATAACAACCGGGACAGGTCAATAACAACAGGGGACAGGTCAATAACAACGGGGACAGGTCAATAACAACAGGGGCCAGTTCAATACAAACGGGGGACAGGTCAATAACAACCGGGACAGGTCAATAACAACAGGGGACAGATCAATAACAATGGGGGACAGGTCAGTAACAACAGGGGACAGGTCAATAACAACGGGGACAGGTCAATAACAATGGGGGACAGGTCAATAACAACGGGGACACGTCAATAACAACGGGGACAGGTCAATAACAACAGGGACATGTTCAATTACAACGGGGGACAGGTCAATAACAACAGGAGACAGGTCAATACCAACGGGGGACAGGTCAATAACAATGGGGGACAGGTCAATAACTACGGTGACAGATCAATAACAACGGGCTCAGGTCAATAACAACAGGGGACAGGTCAATAACAACGGGAACAGGTCAATACAAATGGGGGACAGATCAATAAAAATGGGGGAGAGGTCAATATCAACGGGGGACAGGTCAATAACAAGGGGGACAGGTCAATAACAATGGGGGACAGGTCAATAACAACAGGGGACAGGTCAGTAACAACGGGGGACAGGTCAATAACAACAGGGGACAGGTCAATAACAACGGGGGACAGGTCAATAACAAGGGGGACAGGTCAATATCAACAGGGGACAGGTCAGTAACAACGGGGGACACGTCAATAACAACCGGGACAGGTCAATAACAACAGGGACAGGTCAATAACAACTGGGACAGGTCAATAACAACAGGCGCAGGTTACTATCAACAGGGGACAGGTGAATAACAACGGGGGACAGGTCAATAACAACGGGTGACATGTCAACAACAACCGGGACAGGTCAAAAACAACACGGGACAGGTCAATAACAACGGGGGACAGGTCAATAACAACAGGCGCAGGTCAATATCAACAGGGGACAGGTCAGTAACAACGGGGGACAGGTCAATAACAACTGGGACAGGTCAGTAACAACAGGGGACAGGGCAATAACAACGGGGGACAGGTCATTAACAACAGGAAACAGGTCAATAACAACGGGTGACAGGTCAATACCAATGGGGACAGGTCAATAACAACTGGCTCAGGTCAAGAACAACAGGGGACAAGTTAATAACAACGGGGGACAGGTCAATAACAACGGTCTCACGTCAATAACAGCGGGCTCAGGTCAATAACAAAGGGGGACAGGTCAATAACAATGGTCTCAGGTCAATACCAACGGGTACAGGTCAATAACAACGGGGACAGGTCAATAACAACGGGTTCAGGTCAATAACAACAGGGGACAGGTCAGTAACAACGGGGGACAGGTCAATAACAATCGGGACAGGTCAATAACAACGGGGACAGGTCAATAACAACTGGGACAGGTCAATAACAACATGGACAGGTCAATAACAACAGGCGCAGGTTATTATCAACAGGGGACAGATGAATAACAACGGGGGACAGGTCAATAACAACGGGTGACATATCAACAACAACCGGGACCGGTCAAAAACAACAGGGGACAGGTCAATAACAACGGGGGACAGGTCAATAACAACAGGCGCAGGTCAATATCAACAGGGGACAGGTCAGTAACAACGGGGGACAGGTCAATAACATCTGGGACAGGTCAGTAATAACAGGGGACAGGTCAATAACAACGGGGGACAGGTCAATAACAACAGGAAACAGGTCAATAACAACGGGTGACAGGTCAATAACAATGGGGGACAGGTCAATAACTACGGGGACAGATAAATAACAACAGGCTCAGGTCAATAACAATGGGGGACAGGTCAATAACAACTGGCTCAGGTCAATAACAACAGGGGACAAGTTAATAACAACGGGGGACAGGTTAATAACAACGGTCTCAGGTCAATAACAATGGGGGACAGGTCAATAACAATGGTCTCAGGTCAATAACAACGGGCACAGGTCAATAACAACGGGGGCAGGTCAATAACAACGGGTTCAGGTCAATAACAACAGGGGACAGGTCAATAACAACAGGCGCAGGTCAATGTCAAAAGGGGACAGGTCAATAACAACGGGGGACAGGTCAATAACAACAGGGGACAGGTCAATAACAACGGGGACAGGTCAATAACAACAGGGGACAGGTCAATACAAACGGGGGACAGGTCAATAACAACCGGGACAGGTCAATAACAACAGGGGACAGGTCAATAACAACGGGGACAGGTCAATAACAACAGGGGACAGATCAATAACAATGGGGGACAGGTCAGTAACAACAGGGGACAGGTCAATAACAACGGGGACAGGTCAATAACAATGGGGGACAGGTCAATAACAACGGGGACACGTCAATAACAACGGGGACAGGTCAATAACAACAGGGACATGTTCAATTACAACGGGGGACAGGTCAATAACAACAGGAGACAGGTCAATACCATCGGGGGACAGGTCAATAACAATGGGGGACAGGTCAATAACTACGGTGACAGATCAATAACAACAGGCTCAGGTCAATAACAATGGGGGACAGGTCAATAACAACGTGCTCAGGTCAATAACAACAGGGGACAGGTCAATAACAACGGGAACAGGTCAATAAAAATGGGGGACAGATCAATAAAAATGGGGGAGAGGTCAATAACAACGGGGGACAGGTCAATAACAAGGGGGACAGGTCAATAACAATGGGGGACAGGTCAATAACAACAGGGGACAGGTCAATACCAACGGGGGAGAGGTCAATAACAATGGGGGACAGGTCAATAACAACAGGGGACAGGTCAATAACAACGGGGACAGGTCAATAGCAACAGGGGACATGTCAATAACAACAGGGGACAGGTCAATAACAACAGGCTCAGGTCAATAACAACGGGCTCAGGTCAATAACAACCGGCTCAGGTCAATAACAACAGGGGACGGGTCAATAACAACAGGGGACAGGTCAATAACAATGGGGGACAGGTCAGTAACAACAGGGGACAGGTCAATAACAACGGGGACAGGTCAATAACAATGGGGGACAGGTCAATAACAACGGGGACACGTCAATAACAACGGGGACAGGTCAATAACAACAGGGACATGTTCAATTACAACGGGGGACAGGTCAATAACAACAGGAGACAGGTCAATACCATCGGGGGACAGGTCAATAACAATGGGGGACAGGTCAATAACTACGGTGACAGATCAATAACAACAGGCTCAGGTCAATAACAATGGGGGACAGGTCAATAACAACGGGCTCAGGTCAATAACAACAGGGGACAGGTCAATAACAACGGGAACAGGTCAATAAAAATGGGGGACAGATCAATAAAAATGGGGGAGAGGTCAATAACAACGGGGGACAGGTCAATAACAAGGGGGACAGGTCAATAACAATGGGGGACAGGTCAATAACAACAGGGGACAGGTCAATACCAACGGGGGAGAGGTCAATAACAATGGGGGACAGGTCAATAACAACAGGGGACAGGTCAATAACAACGGGGACAGGTCAATAGCAACAGGGGACATGTCAATAACAACAGGGGACAGGTCAATAACAACAGGCTCAGGTCAATAACAACGGGCTCAGGTCAATAACAACAGGGGACGGGTCAATAACAACAGGGGACAGGTCAATAACAATGGGGACAGGTCAATAGCAACAGAGGATAGGTCAATTACAACGTGGACAGGTCAGTAACAACGGGGGTAGGTCAATAACAACGGGCAGAGGTTAATAACAACAGGGGCCAGGTTAATAACAACGGGGGACAGGCCAATAACAACGGGGGACAGGTTCAATAACAACTGGGGACAGGTCAGTAAAAATGGGGGACAGGTCAACAACAGCAGGGGACAGGTCAATAACAATGGGGGACCGGTCCGTAACAACGGGGGACAGGTCGAGAATAACGGGAGACAGGTCAATAACAACGGGCTCCGGTCAATAACAACAGGGGACAGGTCAATAGCAATGGAGGACAAGTCAATAACAACAGGGACAGGTCAATAATAACAGGCTCAGGTCAGTAACAACACTGGACAGGTCAATAACAACGGGGACAGGTCAATAACAACGGGTGAAAGGCCAATAACATCAGGGGACAGGTCAATAATAACAGGCTCAGGTCAATAACAACAAGGGCAAGGTCAATAACAACAGGGGACAGGTTCAATAACAACGGGGGACAGGCCAATAACAATGGGGACAGGTCAATAACAATGGTGACAGGTCAGTAACAACGGGGACAGGTCAATAACAACGTGGGACAGGTCAATAACAACAGGGGACAGGTCAATAACAGCGGGGGACAGGTCAGTAACAACGGGGGACAGATCAATAACAAAGGGGGACAGGTCAATAACAACGGGCTCAGGTCAATAACAAACGTGGACAGCTAAATAACAACGGGGGACAGGTCAATAACAACGGGGACACGTCAATAATAACGGGCTCAGGTCAATAACAACAGGGGAGAGGTCAATAACAACGGGGGTCAGGTCAGTAACAAAGGGGGTCAGGTCAATAACAACAGAGGCCTGATCAATAACAACAGTGGACAGGTCAATAACAATGGGGACAGGTCAGTAACAACGGGGACAGGTCAATAACAACGGGGGACAGGTCAATAGCAACAGGGGACAGGTCAATAACAAGGGGGACAGGTCAGTAACAACGGGGGACAGATCAATAACAAAGGGGGACAGGTCAATAACAATGGGGACAGGTCAGTAACAACGGGGACAGGTCAATAACAACGGGGAACAGTCAATAACAATGGGGACAGGTCAGTAACAACGGAGACAGGTCAATAACAACGGGGGACAGGTCAATAACAACAGGGGACAGGTCAGTAACAACGGGGGACAGATCAATAACAAAGGGGTACAGGTCAATAACAACGGGCTCAGGGCAATAACAAAAGTGGACAGCTAAATAACAACGGGGGACAGGTCAATAACAACGGGGGACAGGTCAATAATAACGGGCTCAGGTCAATAACAACAGGGGAGAGGTCGATAACAACGGGGGACAGGTCAGTAACAAAGGGGGTCAGGTCAAAAAGAACAGGGGCCTGATCAATAACAACCGGTGACAGGTCAGTAACAACGGGGGACAGGTCAATAACAACGGGGGACAGGTCAATAACAACGGGGACAGGTCAATAACAACGGGGGAAAGGTCAATAAAAACCAGGACAGGTCAATAACAAGGGGGGACAGGTTCAATAACAAGGGGGACAGGTCAGTAACAACGCGGGACCGGTCAATAACAACAGGGGACAGGTCAATAACAACGGGGGACAGGTCAGTAACAACGGGGGACAGGTCAACAACAACAGGGGACAGTTCAATAACAACAGGCGCAGGTCAATATCAACAGGGGACAGGTCAGTAACAACGGGGGATAGGTCAATAACATCCGGGACAGGTCAATAACAACAGGGGACAGGTCAATAACAACGGGGACAGGTCAATAACAACAGGGGACAGGTCAGTAACAACGGGGGACAGGTCAATAACAACAGGGGACCGGTCAATAACTACGGGGACAGGTCAATAACAACAGGGGACAGGTCAATAACAATGGGGGACAGGTCAGTAACAACAGAGGATAGGTCAATAACAACGGGGACAGGTCAATAACAATGGGGGACACGTCAATAACAACGGGGACACGTCAATAACAACGGGAACAGGTCAATAACAACAGGGACATGTTCAATTACAACGGGGGACAGGTCAATAACAACAGGAAACAGGTCAATAACAACGGGTGACAGGTCAATAACAATGGGGGACAGGTCAATAACTACGGGGATAGATCAATAACGACAGGCTCAGTTCAATAACAATGGGGGACAGGTCAATAACAACGGGCTCAGGTCAATAACAACAGGGGACAAGTTAATAACAACGGGGGACAGGTCAATAACAACGGTCTCAGGTCAATAACAACGGGCTCAGGTCAATAACAACGGGGGACAGGTCAATAACAATGGTCTCAGGTCAATAACAACGGGCACAGGTCAATAACAACGGGTTCAGGTCAATAACAACAGGGGACAGGTCAATAACAACAGGCGCAGGTCAATATCAACAGGGGACAGGTCAATAACATCCGGGACAGGTCAATAACAACAGGGGACAGGTCAATAACAACAGGGGACAGGTCAATAACAACGGGGGACAGGTCAATAACAACAGGGTACAGGTCAATAACAATGGGGGACAGGTCAGTAACAACAGGGGACAGGTCAATAACAACGGGGACAGGTCAATAACAATGGGGGACAGGTCAATAACAACGGGGACACGTCAATAACAACGGGGACAGGTCAATAACAACAGGGACATGTTCAATTACAACGGGGGACAGGTCAATAACAACAGGAGACAGGTCAATAACAATGGGTGACAGGTCAATAACAATGGGGGAAAGGTCAATAACTACGGGGACAGATCAATAACAACAGGCTCAGGTCAATAACAATGGGGGACAGGCCAATAACAACGGGCTCAAGTCAATAACAACAGGGGACAAGTTAATAACAACGGGGGACAGGTCAATAACAACGGTCTCAGGTCAATAACAATGGGCTCAGGTCAATAACAACGGGGGACAGGTCAATAACAACGGGTGACAGGTCAATAACAATGGGGGAAAGGTCAATAACTACGGGGACAGATCAATAACGACAGGCTCAGGTCAATAACAATGGGGGACAGGTCAATAACAACTGGCTCAGGTCAATAACAACAGGGGACAAGTTAATGACAACTGGGGACAGGTCAATAACAACGGTCTCAGGTCAATAACAACGGGCTCAGGTCAATAACAACGGGGGACAGGTCAATAACAATGGTCTCAGGTCAATAACAACGGGCACAGGTCAATAACAACGGGGACAGTTCAATAACAACGGGTTCAGGTCAATAACAACAGGGGACAGGTCAATAACAACAGGCGCAGGTCAATATCAACAGGGGACAGGTCAGTAACAACGAAGGACAGGTCAATAACATCCGGGACAGGTCAATAACAACAGGGGAAAGGTAAATAACAACGGGGACAGGTCAATAACAACAGGGGACAGGTCAATAACAACAGGGGACAGGTCAATAACAGCCGGGACAGGTCAATAACAACAGGGTACAGGTCAATAACAACAGGCGCAGGTCAATATCAACAGGGGACAGGTCAGTAACAACGGGGGACAGGTCAATAACATCCGGGACAGGTCAATAACAACAGGGGACAGGTCAATAACAACAGGGGACAGGTCAATAACAACGGGGGACAGGTCAATAACAACAGGGTACAAGTCAATAACAATGGGGGACAGGTCAGTAACAACAGGGGACAGGTCAACAACAACGGGGACAGGTCAATAACAATGGGGGACAGGTCAATAACAACGGGGACACGTCAATAACAACGGGGACAGGTCAATAACAACAGGGACATGTTCAATTACAACGGGGGACAGGTCAATAACAACAGGAGACAGGTCAATAACAATGGGTGACAGGTCAATAACAATGGGGGACAGGTCAATAACTACGGGGACAGATCAATAACAACAGGCTCAGGTCAATAACAATGGGGGACAGGTCAATAACAACGGGCTCAGGTCAATAACAACAGGGGACAAGTTAATAACAACGGGGGACAGGTCAATAACAACGGTCTCAGGTCAATAACAATGGGCTCAGGTCAATAACAACGGGGGACAGGTCAATAAGAACGGGTGACAGGTCAATAACAATGGGGGACAGGTCAATAACTACGGGGACAGATCAATAACGACAGGCTCAGGTCAATAACAATGGGGGACAGGTCAATAACAACTGGCTCAGGTCAATAACAACAGGGGACAAGTTAATAACAACGGGGGACAGGTCAATAACAACGGTCTCAGGTCAATAACAACGGGCTCAGGTCAATAACAACGGGGGACAGGTCAATAACAATGGTCTCAGGTCAATAACAACGGGCACAGGTCAATAACAACGGGGACAGGTCAATAACAACGGGTTCAGGTCAATAACAACAGGGGACAGGTCAATAACAACAGGCGCAGGTCAATATCAACAGGGGACAGGTCAGTAACAACGGGGGACAGGTCAATAACATCCGGGACAGGTCAATAACAACAGGGGACAGGTAAATAACAACGGGGACAGGTCAATAACAACAGGGGACAGGTCAATAACAACAGGGGACAGGTCAATAACAACCGGGACAGGTCAATAACAACAGGGTACAGGTCAATAACAATGGGGGACAGGTCAGTAACAACAGGGGACAGGTCAATAACAACGGGGACAGGTCAATAACAGTGGGGGACAGGTCAATAACAACGGGGACACGTCAATAACAACGGGGACAGGTGAATAACAACAGGGACATGTTCAATTACAACGGGGGACAGGTCAATAACAACAGGAGACAGGTCAATAACAATGGGTGACAGGTCAATAACTACGGGGACAGATCAATAACAACAGGCTCAGGCCAATAACAATGGGGGACAGGTCAATAACAACGGGCTCAGGTCAATAACAACGGGCTCAGGTCAATAACAACGGGGGACAGGTCAATAACAATGGGCTCAGGTCAATAACAACGGGCACAGGTCAATAACAACGGGGACAGGTCAATAACAACGGGTTCAGGTCAATAACAACAGGGGACAGGTCAATAACAACAGGCGCAGGTCAATATCAACAGGGGACTGGTCAGTAACAACGGGGGACAGGTCAATAACATCCGGGACAGGTCAATAACAACAGGGGACAGGTAAATAACAACGGGGACAGGTCAATAACAACAGGGGACAGGTCAATAACAACAGGGGACAGGTCAATAACAACCGGGACAGGTCAATAACAACAGGGTACAGGTCAATAACAATGGGGGACAGGTCAGTAACAAGAGGGGACAGGTCAATAACAACGGGGACAGGTCAATAACAATGGGGGACAGGTCAAAAACAACGGGGACACGTCAATAACAACGGGGACAGGTCAATAACAACAGGGACATGTTCAATTACAACGGGGGACAGGTCAATAACAACAGGAGACAGGTCAATAACAATGGGTGACAGGTCAATAACTACGGGGACAGATCAATAACAACAGGCTCAGGCCAATAACAATGGGGGACAGGTCAATAACAACGGGCTCAGGTCAATAACAACAGGGGACAAGTTAATAACAACGGGGGACAGGTCAATAACACGGTCTCAGGTCAATAACAATGGGCTCAGGTCAATAACAACGGGGGACAGGTCAATAACAACGGTCTCAGGTCAATAACAACGGGCACAGGTCAATAACAACAGGGGACAGGTCAATAACAACGGGGACAGGTCAAAAACAACGGGTTCAGGTCAATAACAACAGGGGACAGGTCAATAACAACGGGAACAGGTCAATAAAAATGGGGGACAGGTCAATAACAACGGGATCAGGTCAATAACAACAGGGGACAGGTCAATACCAACGGGGGAGAGGTCAATAACAATGGGGGACAGGTCAATAACAACAGGGGACAGGTCAATAACAACGGGGACAGGTCAATAGCAACAGGGGACATGTCAATAACAACAGGGGACAGGTCAATAACAACAGGCTCAGGTCAATAACAACGGGCTCAGGTCATTAACAACAGGGGACGGGTCAATAACAACAGGGGACAAGTCAATAACAATGGGGACAGGTCAATAGCAACAGAGGATAGGTCAATTACAACGTGGACAGGTCAGTAACAACAGGGGTAGGTCAATAACAACGGGCAGAGGTCAATAACAACAGGGGCCAGGTTAATAACAACGGGGGACAGGCCAATAACAACGGGGGACAGGTTCAATAACAACTGGGGACAGGTCAGTAACAATGGGGGACAGGTCAACAACAACAGGGGACAGGTCAATAACAATGGGGGACCGGTCCGTAACAACGGGGGACAGGTCAAGAATAACGGGAGACAGGTCAATAACAACGGGCTCCGGTCAATAACAACAGGGGACAGGTCAATAGCAATGGAGGACAAGTCAATAACAACAGGGACAGGTCAATAATAACAGGCTCAGGTCAGTACCAACACTGGACAGGTCAATAACAACGGGGACAGGTCAATAACAACGGGTGAAAGGTCAATAACATCAGGGGACAGGTCAATAATAACAGGCTCAGGTCAATAACAACAGGGGACAAGTTAATAACAACGGGGGACATGTCAATAACAACGGTCTCAGGTCAATAACAATGGGCTCAGGTCAATAACAACGGGGGACAGGTCAATAACAACGGGTGACAGGTCAATAACAATGGGGGACAGGTCAATAACTACGGGGACAGATCAATAACGACAGGCTCAGGTCAATAACAACAGGGGACAGGTCAATAACAACAGGGGACAGGTCAATAACAACGGGGACAGGTCAATAGCAACAGGGGACATGTCAATAACAACAGGGGCAGGTCAATAACAACAGGCTCAGGTCAATAACAACGGGCTCAGGTCAATAACAACAGGGGACGGGTCAATAACAACAGGGGACAAGTCAATAACAATGGGGACAGGTCAATAGCAACAGAGGATAGGTCAATTACAACGTGGACAGGTCAGTAACAACGGGGGTAGGTCAATAACAACGGGCAGAGGTCAATAACAACAGGGGCCAGGTTAATAACAACGAGGGACAGGCCAATAACAACGGGGGACAGGTTCAATAACAACTGGGGACAGGTCAGTAACAATGGGGGACAGGTCAACAACAACAGGGGACAGGTCAATAACAATGGGGGACCGGTCCGTAACAACGGGGGACAGGTCAAGAATAACGGGAGACAGGTCAATAACAACGGGCTCCGGTCAATGACAACAGGGGACAGGTCAATAGCAATGGAGGACAAGTCAATAACAACAGGGACAGGTCAATAATAACAGGCTCAGGTCAGTACCAACACTGGACAGGTCAATAACAACGGGGACAGGTCAATAACAACGGGTGAAAGGCCAATAACATCAGGGGACAGGTCAATAATAACAGGCTCAGGTCAATAACAACAGGGGACAAGTTAATAACAACGGGGGACAGGTCAATAACAACGGTCTCAGGTCAATAACAATGGGCTCAGGTCAATAACAACGGGGGACAGGTCAATAAGAACGGGTGACAGGTCAATAACAATGGGGGACAGGTCAATAACTACGGGGACAGATCAATAACGACAGGCTCAGGTCAATAACAATGGGGGACAGGTCAATAACAACTGGCTCAGGTCAATAACAACAGGGGACAAGTTAATAACAACGGGGGACAGGTCAATAACAACGGTCTCAGGTCAATAACAACGGGCTCAGGTCAATAACAACGGGGGACAGGTCAATAACAATGGTCTCAGGTCAATAACAACGGGCACAGGTCAATAACAACGGGGACAGGTCGATAACAACGGGTTCAGGTCAATAACAACAGGGGACAGGTCAATAACAACAGGCGCAGGTCAATATCAACAGGGGACAGGTCAGTAACAACGGGGGACAGGTCAATAACATCCGGGACAGGTCAATAACAACAGGGGACAGGTAAATAACAACGGGGACAGGTCAATAACAACAGGGGACAGGTCAATAACAACAGGGGACAGGTCAATAACAACCGGGACAGGTCAATAACAACAGGGTACAGGTCAATAACAATGGGGGACAGGTCAGTAACAACAGGGGACAGGTCAATAACAACGGGGACAGGTCAATAACAATGGGGGACAGGTGAATAACAACGGGGACACGTCAATAACAACGGGGACAGGTCAATAACAACAGGGACATGTTCAATTACAACGGGGGACAGGTCAATAACAACAGGAGACAGGTCAATAACAATGGGTGACAGGTCAATAACTACGGGGACAGATCAATAACAACAGGCTCAGGCCAATAACAATGGGGGACAGGTCAATAACAACGGGCTCAGGTCAATAACAACGGGCTCAGGTCAATAACAATGGGGGACAGGTCAATAACAACTGGCTCAGGTCAATAACAACAGGGGACAAGTTAATAACAACGGGGGACAGGTCAATAACAACGGTCTCAGGTCAATAACAACGGGCTCAGGTCAATAACAACGGGGGACAGGTCAATAACAATGGTCTCAGGTCAATAACAACGGGCACAGGTCAATAACAACGGGGACAGGTCGATAACAACGGGTTCAGGTCAATAACAACAGGGGACAGGTCAATAACAACAGGCGCAGGTCAATATCAACAGGGGACAGGTCAGTAACAACGGGGGACAGGTCAATAACATCCGGGACAGGTCAATAACAACAGGGGACAGGTAAATAACAACGGGGACAGGTCAATAACAACAGGGGACAGGTCAATAACAACAGGGGACAGGTCAATAACAACCGGGACAGGTCAATAACAACAGGGTACAGGTCAATAACAATGGGGGACAGGTCAGTAACAACAGGGGACAGGTCAATAACAACGGGGACAGGTCAATAACAATGGGGGACAGGTGAATAACAACGGGGACACGTCAATAACAACGGGGACAGGTCAATAACAACAGGGACATGTTCAATTACAACGGGGGACAGGTCAATAACAACAGGAGACAGGTCAATAACAATGGGTGACAGGTCAATAACTACGGGGACAGATCAATAACAACAGGCTCAGGCCAATAACAATGGGGGACAGGTCAATAACAACGGGCTCAGGTCAATAACAACGGGCTCAGGTCAATAACAACGGGGGACAGGTCAATAACAATGGTCTCAGGTCAATAACAACGGGCACAGGTCAATAACAACGGGGACAGGTCAACAACAACGGGTTCAGGTCAATAACAACAGGGGACAGGTCAATAACAACAGGCGCAGGTCAATATCAACAGGGGACAGGTCAGTAACAACGGGGGACAGGTCAATAACATCCGGGACAGGTCAATAACAAGAGGGGACAGGTAAATAACAACGGGGACAGGTCAATAACAACAGGGGACAGGTCAATAACAACCGGGACAGGTCAATAACAACAGGGTACAGGTCAATAACAATGGGGGACTGGTCAGTAACAACAGGGGACAGGTCAATAACAACGGGGACAGGTCAATAACAATGGGGGACAGGTCAATAACAACGGGGACACGTCAATAACAACGGGGACAGGTCAATAACAACAGGGACATGTTCAATTACAACGGGGGACAGGTCAATAACAACAGGAGACAGGTCAATAACAATGGGTGACAGGTCAATAACTACGGGGACAGATCAATAACAACAGGCTCAGGCCAATAACAATGGGGGACAGGTCAATAACAACGGGCTCAGGTCAATAACAACAGGGGACAAGTTAATAACAACGGGGGACAGGTCAATAACAACGGTCTCAGGTCAATAACAATGGGCTCAGGGCAATAACATCGGGGGACAGGTCAATAACAACGGTCTCAGGTCAATAACAACGGGCACAGGTCAATAACAACAGGGGACAGGTCAAAAACAACGGGGACAGGTCAAAAACAACGGGTTCAGGTCAATAACAACAGGGGACAGGTCAATAACAACGGGAACAGGTCAATAAAAATGGGGGACAGTTCAATAACAACGGGATCAGGTCAATAACAACAGGGGACAGGTCAATAACAATGGGGGACCGGTCCGTAACAACGGGGGACAGGTCAAGAATAACGGGAGACAGGTCAATAACAACGGGCTCCGGTCAATAACAACAGGGGACAGGTCAATAGCAATGGAGGACAAGTCAATAACAACAGGGACAGGTCAATAATAACAGGCTCAGGTCAGTACCAACACTGGACAGGTCAATAACAACGCGGACAGGTCAATAACAACGGGTGAAAGGTCAATAACATCAGGGGACAGGTCAATAATAACAGGCTCAGGTCAATAACAACAGGGGACAAGTTAATAACAACGGGGGACATGTCAATAACAACGGTCTCAGGTCAATAACAATGGGCTCAGGTCAATAACAACGGGGGACAGGTCAATAACAACGGGTGACAGGTCAATAACAATGGGGGACAGGTCAATAACTACGGGGACAGATCAATAACGACAGGCTCAGGTCAATAACAACAGGGGACAGGTCAATAACAACAGGGGACAGGTCAATAACAACGGGGACAGGTCAATAGCAACAGGGGACATGTCAATAACAACAGGGGACAGGTCAATAACAACAGGCTCAGGTCAATAACAACGGGCTCAGGTCAATAACAACAGGGGACGGGTCAATAACAACAGGGGACAAGTCAATAACAATGGGGACAGGTCAATAGCAACAGAGGATAGGTCAATTACAACGTGGACAGGTCAGTAACAACGGGGGTAGGTCAATAACAACGGGCAGAGGTCAATAACAACAGGGGCCAGGTTAATAACAACGAGGGACAGGCCAATAACAACGGGGGACAGGTTCAATAACAACTGGGGACAGGTCAGTAACAATGGGGGACAGGTCAACAACAACAGGGGACAGGTCAATAACAATGGGGGACCGGTCCGTAACAACGGGGGACAGGTCAAGAATAACGGGAGACAGGTCAATAACAACGGGCTCCGGTCAATAACAACAGGGGACAGGTCAATAGCAATGGAGGACAAGTCAATAACAACAGGGACAGGTCAATAATAACAGGCTCAGGTCAGTAACAACACTGGACAGGTCAATAACAACGGGGACAGGTCAATAACAACGGGTGAAAGGCCAATAACATCAGGGGACAGGTCAATAATAACAGGCTCAGGTCAATAACAACAGGGGACAAGTTAATAACAACGGGGGACAGGTCAATAACAACGGTCTCAGGTCAATAACAATGGGCTCAGGTCAATAACAACGGGGGACAGGTCAATAAGAACGGGTGACAGGTCAATAACAATGGGGGACAGGTCAATAACTACGGGGACAGATCAATAACGACAGGCTCAGGTCAATAACAATGGGGGACAGGTCAATAACAACTGGCTCAGGTCAATAACAACAGGGGACAAGTTAATAACAACGGGGGACAGGTCAATAACAACGGTCTCAGGTCAATAACAACGGGCTCAGGTCAATAACAACGGGGGACAGGTCAATAACAATGGTCTCAGGTCAATAACAACGGGCACAGGTCAATAACAACGGGGACAGGTCGATAACAACGGGTTCAGGTCAATAACAACAGGGGACAGGTCAATAACAACAGGCGCAGGTCAATATCAACAGGGGACAGGTCAGTAACAACGGGGGACAGGTCAATAACATCCGGGACAGGTCAATAACAACAGGGGACAGGTAAATAACAACGGGGACAGGTCAATAACAACAGGGGACAGGTCAATAACAACAGGGGACAGGTCAATAACAACCGGGACAGGTCAATAACAACAGGGTACAGGTCAATAACAATGGGGGACAGGTCAGTAACAACAGGGGACAGGTCAATAACAACGGGGACAGGTCAATAACAATGGGGGACAGGTGAATAACAACGGGGACACGTCAATAACAACGGGGACAGGTCAATAACAACAGGGACATGTTCAATTACAACGGGGGACAGGTCAATAACAACAGGAGACAGGTCAATAACAATGGGTGACAGGTCAATAACTACGGGGACAGATCAATAACAACAGGCTCAGGCCAATAACAATGGGGGACAGGTCAATAACAACGGGCTCAGGTCAATAACAACGGGCTCAGGTCAATAACAATGGGGGACAGGTCAATAACAACTGGCTCAGGTCAATAACAACAGGGGACAAGTTAATAACAACGGGGGACAGGTCAATAACAACGGTCTCAGGTCAATAACAACGGGCTCAGGTCAATAACAACGGGGGACAGGTCAATAACAATGGTCTCAGGTCAATAACAACGGGCACAGGTCAATAACAACGGGGACAGGTCGATAACAACGGGTTCAGGTCAATAACAACAGGGGACAGGTCAATAACAACAGGCGCAGGTCAATATCAACAGGGGACAGGTCAGTAACAACGGGGGACAGGTCAATAACATCCGGGACAGGTCAATAACAACAGGGGACAGGTAAATAACAACGGGGACAGGTCAATAACAACAGGGGACAGGTCAATAACAACAGGGGACAGGTCAATAACAACCGGGACAGGTCAATAACAACAGGGTACAGGTCAATAACAATGGGGGACAGGTCAGTAACAACAGGGGACAGGTCAATAACAACGGGGACAGGTCAATAACAACAGGGACATGTTCAATTACAACGGGGGACAGGTCAATAACAACAGGAGACAGGTCAATAACAATGGGTGACAGGTCAATAACTACGGGGACAGATCAATAACAACAGGCTCAGGCCAATAACAATGGGGGACAGGTCAATAACAACGGGCTCAGGTCAATAACAACGGGCTCAGGTCAATAACAACGGGGGACAGGTCAATAACAATGGTCTCAGGTCAATAACAACGGGCACAGGTCAATAACAACGGGGACAGGTCAATAACAACGGGTTCAGGTCAATAACAACAGGGGACAGGTCAATAACAACAGGCGCAGGTCAATATCAACAGGGGACAGGTCAGTAACAACGGGGGACAGGTCAATAACATCCGGGACAGGTCAATAACAAGAGGGGACAGGTAAATAACAACGGGGACAGGTCAATAACAACAGGGGACAGGTCAATAACAACCGGGACAGGTCAATAACAACAGGGTACAGGTCAATAACAATGGGGGACTGGTCAGTAACAACAGGGGACAGGTCAATAACAACGGGGACAGGTCAATAACAATGGGGGACAGGTCAATAACAACGGGGACACGTCAATAACAACGGGGACAGGTCAATAACAACAGGGACATGTTCAATTACAACGGGGGACAGGTCAATAACAACAGGAGACAGGTCAATAACAATGGGTGACAGGTCAATAACTACGGGGACAGATCAATAACAACAGGCTCAGGCCAATAACAATGGGGGACAGGTCAATAACAACGGGCTCAGGTCAATAACAACAGGGGACAAGTTAATAACAACGGGGGACAGGTCAATAACAACGGTCTCAGGTCAATAACAATGGGCTCAGGGCAATAACAACGGGGGACAGGTCAATAACAACGGTCTCAGGTCAATAACAACGGGCACAGGTCAATAACAACAGGGGACAGGTCAAAAACAACGGGGACAGGTCAAAAACAACGGGTTCAGGTCAATAACAACAGGGGACAGGTCAATAACAACGGGAACAGGTCAATAAAAATGGGGGACAGGTCAATAACAACGGGATCAGGTCAATAACAACAGGGGACAGGTCAATACCAACGGGGGAGAGGTCAATAACAATGGGGGACAGGTCAATAACAACAGGGGACAGGTCAATAACAACGGGGACAGGTCAATAGCAACAGGGGACATGTCAATAACAACAGGCTCAGGTCAATAACAACCGGCTCAGGTCAATAACAACAGGGGACGGGTCAATAACAACAGGGGACAGGTCAATAACAATGGGGACAGGTCAATAGCAACAGAGGATAGGTCAATTACAACGTGGACAGGTCAGTAACAACGGGGGTAGGTCAATAACAACAGGGGCCAGGTTAATAACAACGGGGGACAGGCCAATAACAACGGGGGACAGGTTCAATAAAAGCTGGGGACAGGTCAGTAACAATGGGGGACAGGTCAACAACAACAGGGGACAGGTCAATAACAATGGGGGACCGGTCCGTAACAACGGGGGACAGGTCAAGAATAACGGGAGACAGGTCAATAACAACGGGCTCCGGTCAATAACAACAGGGGACAGGTCAATAACTACGGGGACAGATCAATAACGACAGGCTCAGATCAATAACAATGGGGGACAGGTCAATAACAACAGGGGACAGGTCAATAGCAACAGGGGACATGTCAATAACAACAGGGGGCAGGTCAATAACAACAGGCTCAGGTCAATAACAACGGGCTCAGGTCAATAACAACAGGGGACGGGTCAATAACAACAGGGGACAAGTCAATAACAATGGGGACAGGTCAATAGCAACAGAGGATAGGTCAATTACAACGTGGACATGTCAGTAACAACGGGGGTAGGTCAATAACAACGGGCAGAGGTCAATAACAACAGGGGCCAGGTTAATAACAACGGGGGACAGGCCAATAACAACGGGGGACAGGTTCAATAACAACTGGGGACAGGTCAGTAACAATGGGGGACAGGTCAACAACAACAGGGGACAGGTCAATAACAATGGGGGACCGGTCCGTAACAACGGGGGACAGGTCAAGAATAACGGGAGACAGGTCAATAACAACGGGCTCCGGTCAATAACAACAGGGGACAGGTCAATAGCAATGGAGGACAAGTCAATAACAACAGGGACAGGTCAATAATAACAGGCTCAGGTCAGTAACAACACTGGACAGGTCAATAACAACGGGGACAGGTCAATAACAACGGGTGAAAGGCCAATAACATCAGGGGACAGGTCAATAATAACAGGCTCAGGTCAATAACAACAGGGGACAAGTTAATAACAACGGGGGACAGGTCAATAACAACGGTCTCAGGTCAATAACAATGGGCTCAGGTCAATAACAACGGGGGACAGGTCAATAAGAACGGGTGACAGGTCAATAACAATGGGGGACAGGTCAATAACTACGGGGACAGATCAATAACGACAGGCTCAGGTCAATAACAATGGGGGACAGGTCAATAACAACTGGCTCAGGTCAATAACAACAGGAGACAAGTTAATAACAATGGGGGACTGGTCAATAACAACGGGCTCAGGTCAATAACAACAGGGGACAAGTTAATAACAACGGGGGACAGGTCAATAACAACGGTCTCAGGTCAATAACAATGGGCTCAGGGCAATAACAACGGGGGACAGGTCAATAACAACGGTCTCAGGTCAATAACAACGGGCACAGGTCAATAACAACAGGGGACAGGTCAAAAACAACGGGGACAGGTCAAAAACAACGGGTTCAGGTCAATAACAACAGGGGACAGGTCAATAACAACGGGAACAGGTCAATAAAAATGGGGGACAGGTCAATAACAACGGAATCAGGTCAATAACAACAGGGGACAGGTCAATACCAACGGGGGAGAGGTCAATAACAATGGGGGACAGGTCAATAACAACAGGGGACAGGTCAATAACAACGGGGACAGGTCAATAGCAACAGGGGACATGTCAATAACAACAGGCTCAGGTCAATAACAACGGGCTCAGGTCAATAACAACAGGGGACGGGTCAATAACAACAGGGGACAGGTCAATAACAATGGGGACAGGTCAATAGCAACAGAGGATAGGTCAATTACAACGTGGACAGGTCAGTAACAACGGGGGTAGGTCAATAACAACAGGGGCCAGGTTAATAACAACGGGGGACAGGCCAATAACAACGGGGGACAGGTTCAATGACAGCTGGGGACAGGTCAGTAACAATGGGGGACAGGTCAACAACAACAGGGGACAGGTCAATAACAATGGGGGACCGGTCCGTAACAACGGGGGACAGGTCAAGAATAACGGGAGACAGGTCAATAACAACGGGCTCCGGTCAATAACAACAGGGGACAGGTCAATAACTACGGGGACAGATCAATAACGACAGGCTCAGATCAATAACAATGGGGGACAGGTCAATAACAACAGGGGACAGGTCAATAGCAACAGGGGACATGTCAATAACAACAGGGGGCAGGTCAATAACAACAGGCTCAGGTCAATAACAACGGGCTCAGGTCAATAACAACAGGGGACGGGTCAATAACAACAGGGGACAAGTCAATAACAATGGGGACAGGTCAATAGCAACAGAGGATAGGTCAATTACAACGTGGACAGGTCAGTAACAACGGGGGTAGGTCAATAACAACGGGCAGAGGTCAATAACAACAGGGGCCAGGTTAATAACAACGGGGGACAGGCCAATAACAACGGGGGACAGGTTCAATAACAACTGGGGACAGGTCAGTAACAATGGGGGACAGGTCAACAACAACAGGGGACAGGGCAATAACAATGGGGGACTGGTCCGTAACAACGGGGGACAGGTCAAGAATAACGGGAGACAGGTCAATAACAACGGGCTCCGGTCAATAACAACAGGGGACAGGTCAATAGCAATGGAGGACAAGTCAATAACAACAGGGACAGGTCAATAATAACAGGCTCAGGTCAGTAACAACACTGGACAGGTCAATAACAACGGGGACAGGTCAATAACAACGGGTGAAAGGCCAATAACATCAGGGGACAGGTCAATAATAACAGGCTCAGGTCAATAACAACAGGGGACAAGTTAATAACAACGGGGGACAGGTCAATAACAACGGTCTCAGGTCAATAACAATGGGCTCAGGTCAATAACAACGGGGGACAGGTCAAGAAGAACGGGTGACAGGTCAATAACAATGGGGGACAGGTCAATAACTACGGGGACAGATCAATAACGACAGGCTTAGGTCAATAACAATGGGGGACAGGTCAATAACAAGTGGCTCAGGTCAATAACAACAGGGGACAAGTTAATAACAACGGGGGACAGGTCAATAACAACGGTCTCAGGTCAATAACAACGGGCTCAGGTCAATAACAACGGGGGACAGGTCAATAACAATGGTCTCAGGTCAATAACAACGGGCACAGGTCAATAACAACGGGGACAGGTCAATAACAACGGGTTCAGGTCAATAACAACAGGGGACAGGTCAATAACAACAGGCGCAGGTCAATATCAACAGGGGACAGGTCAGTAACAACGGGGGACAGGTCAATAACATCCGGGACAGGTCAATAACAACAGGGGACAGGTCAAGAACAACAGGGGACAGGTCAATAACAACGGGGGACAGGTCAATAACAACAGGGTACAGGTCAATAACAATGGGGGACAGGTCAGTAACAACAGGGGACAGGTCAATAACAACGGGGACAGGTCAATAACAACAGGGGACAGGTCAATAACAACAGGGGACAGGTCAATTACAACGGGGGACAGGTCACTAACAACAGGAGACAGGTCAATAACAATGGGTGACAGGTCAATAACAATGGGGGAAAGGTCAATAACTACGGGGACAGATCAATAACAACAGGCTCAGGTCAATAACAATGGGGGACAGGCCAATAACAACGGGCTCAGGTCAATAACAACAGGGGACAAGTTAATAACAACGGGGGACAGGTCAATAACAACGGTCTCAGGTCAATAACAATGGGCTCAGGTCAATAACAACGGGGGACAGGTCAATAACAACGGGTGACAGGTCAATAACAATGGGGGACAGGTCAATAACTACGGGGACAGATCAATAACGACAGGCTCAGGTCAATAACAATGGGGGACAGGTCAATAACAACTGGCTCAGGTCAATAACAACAGAGGACAAGTTAATAACAACGGGGGACAGGTCAATAACAACGGTCTCAGGTCAATAACAACGGGCTCAGGTCAATAACAACGGGGGACAGGTCAATAACAATGGTCTCAGGTCAATAACAACGGGCACAGGTCAATAACAACGGGGTACAGGTCAATAACAATGGGGGACAGGTCAGTAACAACAGGGGACAGGTCAATAACAACGGGGACAGGTCAATAACAATGGGGGACAGGTCAATAACAACGGGGACACGTCAATAACAACGGGGACAGGTCAATAACAACAGGGACATGTTCAATTACAACGGGGGACAGGTCAATAACAACAGGAGACAGGTCAATAACAATGGGTGACAGGTCAATAACAATGGGGGAAAGGTCAATAACTACGGGGACAGATCAATAACAACAGGCTCAGGTCAATAACAATGGGGGACAGGCCAATAACAACGGGCTCAGGTCAATAACAACAGGGG
Source organism: Chiloscyllium plagiosum (assembly GCF_037043375.1). Classification (NCBI taxonomy): domain Eukaryota; kingdom Metazoa; phylum Chordata; class Chondrichthyes; order Orectolobiformes; family Hemiscylliidae; genus Chiloscyllium; species Chiloscyllium plagiosum. The sequence goes on along the minus strand of NW_028270162.1, from coordinate 28,307,511 downwards.
ACAAGTTAATAACAACGGGGGACAGGTCAATAACAACGGTCTCAGGTCAATAACAATGGGCTCAGGTCAATAACAACGGGGGACAGGTCAATAACAACGGGTGACAGGTCAATAACAATGGGGGACAGGTCAATAACTACGGGGACAGATCAATAACGACAGGCTCAGGTCAATAACAATGGGGGGCAGGTCAATAACAACTGGCTCAGGTCAATAACAACAGGGGACAAGTTAATAACAACGGGGGACAGGTCAATAACAACGGTCTCAGGTCAATAACAACGGGCTCAGGTCAATAACAACGGGGGACAGGTCAATAACAATGGTCTCAGGTCAATAACAACGGGCACAGGTCAATAACAACGGGGACAGTTCAATAACAACGGGTTCACGTCAATAACAACAGGGGACAGGTCAATAACAACAGGCGCAGGTCAATATCAACAGGGGACAGGTCAGTAACAACGGGGGACAGGTCAATAACATCCGGGACAGGTCAATAACAACAGGGGAAAGGTAAATAACAACGGGGACAGGTCAATAACAACAGGGGACAGGTCAATAACAACCGGGGACAGGTCAATAACAACCGGGACAGGTCAATAACAACAGGGTACAGGTCAATAACAACAGGCGCAGGTCAATATCAACAGGGGACAGGTCAGTAACAACGGGGGACAGTTCAATAACATCCGGGACAGGTCAATAACAACAGGGGACAGGTCAATAACAACGGGGGACAGGTCAATAACAACAGGGTACAGGTCAATAACAATGGGGGACAGGTCAGTAACAACAGGGGACAGGTCAATAACAACGGGGACAGGTCAATAACAATGGGGGACAGGTGAATAACAACGGGGACACGTCAATAACAACGGGGACAGGTCAATAACAACAGGGACATGTTCAATTACAACGGGGGACAGGTCAATAACAACAGGAGACAGGTCAATAACAATGGGTGACATGTCAATAACAATGGGGGACAGGTCAATAACTACGGGGACAGATCAATAACAACAGGCTCAGGTCAATAACAATGGGGGACAGGTCAATAACAACGGGCTCAGGTCAATAACAACAGGGGACAAGTTAATAACAACGGGGGACAGGTCAATAACAACGGTCTCAGGTCAATAACAATGGGCTCAGGTCAATAACAACGGGGGACAGGTCAATAACAACGGGTGACAGGTCAATAACAATGGGGGACAGGTCAATAACTACGGGGACAGATCAATAACGACAGGCTCAGGTCAATAACAATGGGGGACAGGTCAATAACAACTGGCTCAGGTCAATAACAACAGGGGACAAGTTAATAACAACGGGGGACAGGTCAATAACAACGGTCTCAGGTCAATAACAACGGGCTCAGGTCAATAACAACGGGGGCAGGTCAATAACATTGGTCTCAGGTCAATAACAACGGGCACAGGTCAATAACAACGGGGACAGGTCAATAACAACGGGTTCAGGTCAATAACAACAGGGGACAGGTCAATAACAACAGGCGCAGGTCAATATCAACAGGGGACAGGTCAGTAACAACGGGGGACAGGTCAATAACATCCGGGACAGGTCAATAACAACAGGGGACAGGTAAATAACAACCGGGACAGGTCAATAACAACAGGGTACAGGTCAATAACAATGGGGGACAGGTCAGTAACAACAGGGGACAGGTCAATAACAACGGGGACAGGTCAATAACAGTGGGGGACAGGTCAATAACAACGGGGACACGTCAATAACAACGGGGACAGGTGAATAACAACAGGGACATGTTCAATTACAACGGGGGACAGGTCAATAACAACAGGAGACAGGTCAATAACAATGGGTGACAGGTCAATAACTACGGGGATAGATCAGTAACAACAGGCTCAGGCCAATAACAATGGGGTACAGGTCAATAACAACGGGCTCAGGTCAATAACAACGGGCTCAGGTCAATAACAACGGGGGACAGGTCAATAACAATGGTCTCAGGTCAATAACAGCGGGCACAGGTCAATAACAACGGGGACAGGTCAATAACAACGGGTTCAGGTCAATAACAACAGGGGACAGGTCAATAACAACAGGCGCAGGTCAATATCAACAGGGGACAGGTCAGTAACAACGGGGGACAGGTCAATAACATCCGGGACAGGTCAATAACAACAAGGGACAGGTAAATAACAACGGGGACAGGTCAATAACAACAGGGGACAGGTCAATAACAACAGGGGACAGGTCAATAACAACCGGGACAGGTCAATAACAACAGGGTACAGGTCAATAACAATGGGGGACAGGTCAGTAACAAGAGGGGACAGGTCAATAACAACGGGGACAGGTCAATAACAATGGGGGACAGGTCAAAAACAACGGGGAAACGTCAATAACAACGGGGACAGGTCAATAACAACAGGGACATGTTCAATTACAACGGGGGACAGGTCAATAACAACAGGAGACAGGTCAATAACAATGGGTGACAGGTCAATAACTACGGGGACAGATCAATAACAACAGGCTCAGGTCAATAACAACAGGGGACAAGTTAATAACAACGGGGGACAGGTCAATAACAACGGGCTCAGGTCAATAACAACAGGGGACAAGTTAATAACAACGGGGGACAGGTCAATAACAACGGTCTCAGGTCAATAACAATGGGCTCAGGTCAATAACAACGGGGGACAGGTCAATAACAACGGTCTCAGGTCAATAACAACGGGCACAGGTCAATAACAACAGGGGACAGGTCAATAACAACGGGGACAGGTCAAAAACAACGGGTTCAGGTCAATAACAACAGGGGACAGGTCAATAACAACGGGAACAGGTCAATAAAAATGGGGGACAGGTCAATAACAACGGGATCAGGTCAATAACAACAGGGGACAGGTCAATACCAACGGGGGAGAGGTCAATAACAATGGGGGACAGGTCAATAACAACAGGGGACAGGTCAATAACAACTGGGACAGGTCAATAGCAACAGGGGACATGTCAATAACAACAGGGGACAGGTCAATAACAACAGGCTCAGGTCAATAACAACGGGCTCAGGTCATTAACAACAGGGGACGGGTCAATAACAACAGGGGACAAGTCAATAACAATGGGGACAGGTCAATAGCAACAGAGGATAGGTCAATTACAACGTGGACAGGTCAGTAACAACGGGGGTAGGTCAATAACAACGGGCAGAGGTCAATAACAACAGGGGCCAGGTTAATAACAACGGGGGACAGGCCAATAACAACGGGGGACAGGTTCAATAACAACTGGGGACAGGTCAGTAACAATGGGGGACAGGTCAACAACAACAGGGGACAGGTCAATAACAATGGGGGACCGGTCCGTAACAACGGGGGACAGGTCAAGAATAACGGGAGACAGGTCAATAACAACGGGCTCCGGTCAATAACAACAGGGGACAGGTCAATAGCAATGGAGGACAAGTCAATAACAACAGGGACAGGTCAATAATAACAGGCTCAGGTCAGTACCAACACTGGACAGGTCAATAACAACGGGGACAGGTCAATAACAACGGGTGAAAGGTCAATAACATCAGGGGACAGGTCAATAATAACAGGCTCAGGTCAATAACAACAGGGGACAAGTTAATAACAACGGGGGACATGTCGATAACAACGGTCTCAGGTCAATAACAATGGGCTCAGGTCAATAACAACGGGGGACAGGTCAATAACAACGGGTGACAGGTCAATAACAATGGGGGACAGGTCAATAACTACGGGGACAGATCAATAACGACAGGCTCAGATCAATAACAATGGGGGACAGGTCAATAACAACAGGGGACAGGTCAATAACAACGGGGACAGGTCAATAGCAACAGGGGACATGTCAATAACAACAGGGGACAGGTCAATAACAACAGGCTCAGGTCAATAACAACGGGCTCAGGTCAATAACAACAGGGGACGGGTCAATAACAACAGGGGACAAGTCAATAACAATGGGGACAGGTCAATAGCAACAGAGGATAGGTCAATTACAACGTGGACAGGTCAGTAACAACGGGGGTAGGTCAATAACAACGGGCAGAGGTCAATAACAACAGGGGCCAGGTTAATAACAACGGGGGACAGGCCAATAACAACGGGGGACAGGTTCAATAACAACTGGGGACAGGTCAGTAACAATGGGGGACAGGTCAACAACAACAGGGGACAGGTCAATAACAATGGGGGACCGGTCCGTAACAACGGGGGACAGGTCAAGAATAACGGGCTCCGGTCAATAACAACAGGGGACAGGTCAATAGCAATGGAGGACAAGTGAATAACAACAGGGACAGGTCAATAATAACAGGCTCAGGTCAGTAACGATACTGGACAGGTCAATAACAACGGGGACAGGTCAATAACAACGGGTGAAAGGCCAATAACATCAGGGGACAGGTCAATAATAACAGGCTCAGGTCAATAACAACAGGGGACAAGTTAATAACAACGGGGGACAGGTCAATAACAACGGTCTCAGGTCAATAACAATGGGCTCAGGTCAATAACAACGGGGGACAGGTCAATAACAACGGGTGACAGGACAATAACAATGGGGGACAGGTCAATAACTACGGGGACAGATCAATAACGACAGGCTCAGGTCAATAACAATGGGGGACAGGTCAATAACAACTGGCTCAGGTCAATAACAACAGGGGACAAGTTAATAACAACGGGGGACAGGTCAATAACAACGGTCTCAGGTCAATAACAACGGGCTCAGGTCAATAACAACGGGGGACAGGTCAATAACAACGGGTTCAGGTCAATAACAACAGGGGACAGGTCAATAACAACAGGCGCAGGTCAATATCAACAGGGGACAGGTCAGTAACAACGGGGGACAGGTCAATAACATCCGGGACAGGTCAATAACAACAGGGGACAGGTAAATAACAACGGGGACAGGTCAATAACAACAGGGGACAGGTCAATAACAACAGGGGACAGGTCAATAACAACCGGGACAGGTCAATAACAACAGGGTACAGGTCAATAACAATGGGGGACAGGTCAGTAACAACAGGGGACAGGTCAATAACAACGGGGACAGGTCAATAACAATGGGGAACAGGTCAATAACAACGGGGACACGTCAATAACAACGGGGACAGGTCAATAACAACAGGGACATGTTCAATTACAACGGGGGACAGGTCAATAACAACAGGAGACAGGTCAATAACAATGGGTGACAGGTCAATAACTACGGGGACAGATCAATAACAACAGGCTCAGGCCAATAACAATGGGGGACAGGTCAATAACAACGGGCTCAGGTCAATAACAACGGGCTCAGGTCAATAACTACGGGGGACAGGTCAATAACAACGGGTGACAGGTCAATAACAACGGGCACAGGTCAATAACAACGGGGACAGGTCAATAACAACGGGTTCAGGTCAATAACAACAGGGGACAGGTCAATAACAACAGGCGCAGGTCAATATCAACAGGGGACAGGTCAGTAACAACGGGGGACAGGTCAATAACATCCGGGACAGGTCAATAACAACAGGGGACAGGTAAATAACAACGGGGACAGGTCAATAACAACAGGGGACAGGTCAATAACAACCGGGACAGGTCAATAACAACAGGGTACAGGTCAATAACAATGGGGGACAGGTCAGTAACAACAGGGGACAGGTCAATAACAACAGGGGACAGGTCAATAACAATGGGGGACAGGTCAAAAACAACGGGGACACGTCAATAACAACGGGGACAGGTCAATAAGAACAGGGACATGTTCAATTACAACGGGGGACAGGTCAATAACAACAGGAGACAGGTCAATAACAATGGGTGACAGGTCAATAACTACGGGGACAGATCAATAACAACAGGCTCAGGCCAATAACAATGGGGGACAGGTCAATAACAACGGGCTCAGGTCAATAACAACAGGGGACAAGTTAATAACAACGGGGGACAGGTCAATAACAACGGTCTCAGGTCAATAACAATGGGCTCAGGGCAATAACAACGGGGGACAGGTCAATAACAACGGTCTCAGGTCAATAACAACGGGCACAGGTCAATAACAACAGGGGACAGGTCAAAAACAACGGGGACAGGTCAATAAAAATGGGGGACAGGTCAATAACAACGGGATCAGGTCAATAACAACAGGGGACAGGTCAATAACAACGGGGGAGAGGTCAATAACAATGGGGGCAGGTCAATAACAACAGGGGACAGGTCAATAACAAGGGGGACAGGTCAAGAGCAACAGGGGACATGTCAATAACAACAGGCTCAGGTCAATAACAACGGGCTCAGGTCAATAACAACAGGGGACGGGTCAATAACAACAGGGGACAGGTCAATAACAATGGGGACATGTCAATAGCAACAGAGGATAGGTCAATTACAACGTGGACAGGTCAGTAACAACGGGGGTAGGTCAATAACAACAGGGGCCAGGTTAATAACAACGGGGGACAGGCCAATAACAACGGGGGACAGGTTCAATAACAACTGGGGACAGGTCAGTAACAATGGGGTACAGGTCAACAACAACAGGGGACAGGTCAATAACAATGGGGGACCGGTCCGTAACAACGGGGGACAGGTCAAGAATAACGGGAGACAGGTCAATAACAACGGGCTCCGGTCAATAACAACAGGGGACAGGTCAATAACAACAGGGGACAGATCAATAACGACAGGCTCAGGTCAATAACAATGGGGGACAGGTCAATAACAACAGGGGACAGGTCAATAACAACAGGGGACAGGTCAATAGCAACAGGGGACATGTCAATAACAACAGGGGGCAGGTCAATAACAACAGGCTCAGGTCAATAACAACGGGCTCAGGTCAATAACAACAGGGGACGGGTCAATAACAACAGGGGACAAGTCAATAACAATGGGGACAGGTCAATAGCAACAGAGGATAGGTCAATTACAATGTGGACAGGTCAGTAACAACGGGGGTAGGTCAATAACAACGGGCAGAGGTCAATAACAACAGGGGCCAGGTTAATAACAACGGGGGACAGGCCAATAACAACGGGGGACAGGTTCAATAACAACTGGGGACAGGTCAGTAACAATGGGGGACAGGTCAACAACAACAGGGGACAGGTCAATAACAATGGGGGACCGGTCCGTAACAACGGGGGACAGGTCAAGAATAACGGGAGACAGGTCAATAACAACGGGCTCCGCTCAATAGCAACAGGGGACAGGTCAATAGCAATGGAGGACAAGTCAATAACAACAGGGACAGGTCAATAATAACAGGCTCAGGTCAGTAACAACACTGGACAGGTCAATAACAACGGGGAAAGGTCAATAACAACGGGTGAAAGGCCAATAACATCAGGGGACAGGTCAATAATAACAGGCTCAGGTCAATAACAACAGGGGACAAGTTAATAACAACGGGGGACAGGTCAATAACAACGGTCTCAGGTCAATAACAATGGGCTCAGGTCAATAACAACGGGGGACAGGTCAATAAGAACGGGTGACAGGTCAATAACAATGGGGGACAGGTCAATAACTACGGGGACAGATCAATAACGACAGGCTCAGGTCAATAACAATGGGGGACAGGTCAATAACAACTGGCTCAGGTCAATAACAACAGGGGACAAGTTAATAACAACGGGGGACAGGTCAATAACAACAGGCGCAGGTCAATATCAACAGGGGACAGGTCAGTAACAACGGGGGACAGGTCAATAACAATGGTCTCAGGTCAATAACAACGGGCACAGGTCAATAACAACGGGGACAGGTCAATAACAACGGGTTCACGTCAATAACAACAGGGGAACAGGTCAATAACAACAGGCGCAGGTCAATATCAACAGGGGACAGGTCAGTAACAACGGGGGACAGGTCAATAACATCCGGGACAGGTCAATAACAACAGGGGACAGGTAAATAACAACGGGGACAGTTCAATAACAACAGGGGACAGGTCAATAACAACAGGGGACAGGTCAATAACAACCGGGACAGGTCAATAACAACAGGGTACAGGTCAATAACAATGGGGGACAGGTCAGTAACAACAGCGGACAGGTCAATAACAACGGGGACAGGTCAATAACAATGGGGGACAGGTCAATAACAACGGCGACACGTCAATAACAACGGGGACAGGTCAATAACAACAGGGACATGTTCAATTACAACGGGGGACAGGTCAATAACAACAGGAGACAGGTCAATAACAATGGGTGACAGGTCGATAACTACGGGGACAGATCAATAAAACAACAGGGGACAGGTCAATAACAACAGGGGACATGTCAATAACAACCGGGACAGGTCAATAACAACAGGGTACAGGTCAATAACAATGGGGGACAGGTCAGTAACAACAGGGGACAGGTCAATAACAACGGGGACAGGTCAATAACAATGGGGGACAGGTCAATAACAACGGGGACACGTCAATAACAACGGGCACAGGTCAATAACAACAGGGGACAGGTAAATAACAACGGGGGCAGGTCAATAACAACAGGGGACAGGTCAATAACAACAGGGGACAGGTCAATAACAACCGGGACAGGTCAATAACAACAGGGTACAGGTCAATAACAATGGGGGACAGGTCAGTAACAACAGGGGACAGGTCAATAACAACGGTGACAGGTCAATAACAATGGGGGACAGGTCAATAACAACGGGGACACGTCAATAACAACCGGGACAGGTCAATAACAACAGGGTACAGGTCAATAACAATGGGGGACAGGTCAGTAACAACAGGGGACAGGTCAATAACAACGGGGACAGGTCAATAACAATGGGGGACAGGTCAATAACAACGGGGACACGTCAATAACAACGGGGACAGATCAATAACAACAGGGACATGTTCAATTACAACGGGGGACAGGTCAATAACAACAGGAGACAGGTCAATAACAATGGGTGACAGGTCAATAACTACGGGGACAGATCAATAACAACAGGCTCAGGCCAATAACAATGGGGGACAGGTCAATAACAACGGGCTCAGGTCAATAACAACAGGGGACAAGTTAATAACAACGGGGGACAGGTCAATAACAACGGTCTCAGGTCAATAACAATGGGCTCAGGTCAATAACAACGGGGGACAGGTCAATAACAACGGTCTCAGGTCAATAACAACGGGCACAGGTCAATAACAACAGGGGACAGGTCAATAACAACGGGGACATGTCAAAAACAACGGGTTCAGGTCAATAACAACAGGGGACAGGTCAATAACAACGGGAACAGGTCAATAAAAATGGGGGACAGGTCAATAACAACGGGATCAGGTCAATAACAACAGGGGACAGGTCAATACCAACGGGGGAGAGGTCAATAACAATGGGGGACAGGTCAATAACAACGGGGGACAGGTCAATAACAACGGGGACAGGTCAATAGCAACAGGGGACATGTCAATAACAACAGGGGACAGGTCAATAACAACAGGCTCAGGTCAATAACAACGGGCTCAGGTCAATAACAACAGGGGACGGGTCAATAACAACAGGGGACAGGTCAATAACAATGGGGACAGGTCAATAGCAACAGAGGATAGGTCAATTACAACGTGGACAGGTCAGTAACAACGGGGGTAGGTCAATAACAACGGGCAGAGGTCAATAACAACAGGGGCCAGGTTAATAACAACGGGGGACAGGCCAATAACAACGGGGGACAGGTTCAATAACAACTGGAGACAGGTCAGTAACAATGGGGACAGGTCAACAACAACAGGGGACAGGTCAATAACAATGGGGGACCGGTCCGTAACAACGGGGGACAGGTCAAGAATAACGGGAGACAGGTCAATAACAACGGGCTCCGGTCAATAACAACAGGGGACAGGTCAATAGCAATGGAGGACAAGTCAATAACAACAGGGACAGGTCAATAATAACAGGCTCAGGTCAGTAACAACACTGGACAGGTCAATCACAACGGGGACAGGTCAATAACAACGGGTGAAAGGCCAATAACATCAGGGGACAGGTCAATAATAACAGGCTCAGGTCAATAACAACAGGGGCAAGGTCAATAACAACAGGGGACAGGTTAAATAACAACGGGGGACAGGCCAATAACAATGGGGACAGGTCAATAACAATGGTGACAGGTCAGTAACAACGGGGACAGGTCAATAACAACGGGGGACAGGTCAATAACAACAGGGGACAGGTCAATAACAACGGGGGACAGGTCAGTAACAACGGGGGACAGATCAATAACAAAGGGGGACAGGTCAATAACAACGGGCTCAGGTCAATAACAAAAGTGGACAGCTAAATAACAACGGGGGACAGGTCAATAACAACGGGGACACGTCAATAATAACGGGCTCAGGTCAATAACAACAGGGGAGAGGTCAATAACAACGGGGGTCAGGTCAGTAACAAAGGGGGTCAGGTCAATAACAACAGGGGCCTGATCAATAACAACAGTGGATAGGTCAATAACAATGGGGACAGGTCAGTAACAACGGGGACAGGTCAATAACAACGGGGGACAGGTCAATAACAACAGGGGACAGGTCAATAACAATGGGGACAGGTCAGTAACAACGGGGGACAGATCAATAACAAAGGGGGACAGGTCAATAACAATGGGGACAGGTCAGTAACAACGGGGACAGGTCAATAACAACGGGGAACAGTCAATAACAATGGGGACAGGTCAGTAACAACGGGGACAGGTCAATAACAACGGGGGACAGGTCAATAACAACAGGGGACAGGTCAATAACAACGGGGGACAGGTCAGTAACAACGGGGGACAGATCAATAACAAAGGGGTACAGGTCAATAACAACGGGCTCAGGGCAATAACAAAAGTGGACAGCTAAATAACAACGGGGGACAGGTCAATAACAACGGGGGACAGGTCAATAATAACGGGCTCAGGTCAATAACAACAGGGGAGAGGTCGATAACAACGGGGGACAGGTCAGTAACAAAGGGGGTCAGGTCAATAACAACAGGGGCCGGATCAATAACAACCGGTGACAGGTCAGTAACAACGGGGGACAGGTCAATAACAACGGGGGACAGGTCAATAACAACGGGGACAGGTCAATAACAACGGGGGAAAGGTCAATAACAACCAGGACAGGTCATTAACAAGGGGGGACAGGTTCAATAACAAGGGGGACAGGTCAGTAACAACGCGGGACCGGTCAATAACAACAGGGGACAGGTCAATAACAACGGGGGACAGGTCAGTAACAACGGGGGACAGGTCAACAACAACAGGGGACAGTTCAATAACAACAGGCGCAGGTCAATATCAACAGGGGACAGGTCAGTAACAACGGGGGATAGGTCAATAACATCCGGGACAGGTCAATAACAACAGGGGACAGTTCAATAACAACGGGGACAGGTCATTAACAACAGGGGACAGGTCAGTAACAACGGGGGACAGGTCAATAACAACGGGGGACAGGTCAATAACTACGGGGACAGGTCAATAACAACAGGGGACAGGTCAATAACAATGGGGGACAGGTCAGTAACAACAGAGGACAGGTCAATAACAACGGGGACAGGTCAATAACAATGGGGGACACGTCAATAACAACGGGGACACGTCAATAACAACGGGGACAGGTCAATAACAACAGGGACATGTTCAATTACAACGGGGGACAGGTCAATAACAACAGGAAACAGGTCAATAACAACGGGTGACAGGTCAATAACAATGGGGGACAGGTCAATAACTACGGGGACAGATCAATAACGACAGCTTCAGGTCAATAACAATGGGGGACAGGTCAATAACAACTGGCTCAGGTCAATAACAACAGGGGACAAGTTAATAACAACGGGGGACAGGTCAATAACAACGGTCTCAGGTCAATAACAACGGGCTCAGGTCAATAACAACGGGGGACAGGTCAATAACAATGGTCTCAGGTCAATAACCACGGGCACAGGTCAATAACAACGGGGACAGGTCAATAACAACGGGTTCAGGTCAATAACAACAGGGGACAGGTCGATAACAACAGGCGCAGGTCAATATCAACAGGGGACAGGTCAGTAACAACGGGGGACAGGTCAATAACATCCGGGACAGGTCAATAACAACAGGGGACAGGTAAATAACAACGGGGACAGGTCAATAACAACAGGGGACAGGTCAATAACAACAGGGGACAGGTCAATAACAACCGGGACAGGTCAATAACAACAGGGTACAGGTCAATAACAATGGGGGACAGGTCAGTAACAACAGGGGACAGGTCAATAACAACGGGGACAGGTCAATAACAATGGGGGACAGGTCAATAACAACGGGGACACGTCAATAACAACGGGGACAGGTCAATAACAACAGGGACATGTTCAATTACAACGGGGGACAGGTCAATAACAACAGGAGACAGGTCAATAACAATGGGTGACAGGTCAATAACTACGGGGACAGATCAATAACAACAGGCTCAGGCCAATAACAATGGGGGACAGGTCAATAACAACGGGCTCAGGTCAATAACAACGGGCTCAGGTCAATAACAACGGGGGACAGGTCAATAACAACGGGCACAGGTCAATAACAACGGGGACAGGTCAATAACAACGGGTTCAGGTCAATAACAACAGGGGACAGGTCAATAACAACAGGCGCAGGTCAATATCAACAGGGGACAGGTCAGTAACAACGGGGGACAGGTCAATAACATCCGGGACAGGTCAATAACAACAGGGGACAGGTAAATAACAACGGGGACAGGTCAATAACAACAGGGGACAGGTCAATAACAACCGGGACAGGTCAATAACAACAGGGTACAGGTCAATAACAATGGGGGACAGGTCAGTAACAACAGGGGACAGGTCAATAACAACGGGGACAGGTCAATAACAATGGGGGACAGGTCAAAAACAACGGGGACACGTCAATAACAACGGGGACAGGTCAATAAGAACAGGGACATGTTCAATTACAACGGGGGACAGGTCAATAACAACAGGAGACAGGTCAATAACAATGGGTGACAGGTCAATAACTACGGGGACAGATCAATAACAACAGGCTCAGGCCAATAACAATGGGGGACAGGTCAATAACAACGGGCTCAGGTCAATAACAACAGGGGACAAGTTAATAACAACGGGGGACAGGTCAATAACAACGGTCTCAGGTCAATAACAATGGGCACAGGGCAATAACAACGGGGGACAGGTCAATAACAACGGTCTCAGGTCAATAACAACGGGCACAGGTCAATAACAACAGGGGACAGGTCAAAAACAACGGGGACAGTTCAATAAAAATGGGGGACAGGTCAATAACAACGGGATCAGGTCAATAACAACAGGGGACAGGTCAATACCAACGGGGGAGAGGTCAATAACAATGGGGGACAGGTCAATAACAACAGGGGACAGGTCAATAACAAGGGGGACAGGTCAATAGCAACAGGGGACATGTCAATAACAACAGGCTCAGGTCAATAACAACGGGCTCAGGTCAATAACAACAGGGGACGGGTCAATAACAACAGGGGACAGGTCAATAACAATGGGGACAGGTCAATAGCAACAGAGGATAGGTCAATTACAACGTGGACAGGTCAGTAACAACGGGGGTAGGTCAATAACAACAGGGGCCAGGTTAATAACAACGGGGGACAGGCCAATAACAACGGGGGACAGGTTCAATAACAACTGGGGACAGGTCAGGAACAATGGGGGACAGGTCAACAACAACAGGGGACAGGTCAATAACAATGGGGGACCGGTCCGTAACAACGGGGGACAGGTCAAGAATAACGGGAGACAGGTCAATAACAACGGGCTCCGGTCAATAACAACAGGGGACAGGTCAATAACAACAGGGGACAGATCAATAACGACAGGCTCAGGTCAATAACAATGGGGGACAGGTCAATAACAACAGGGGACAGGTCAATAACAACAGGGGACAGGTCAATAGCAACAGGGGACATGTCAATAACAACAGGGGGCAGGTCAATAACAACAGGCTCAGGTCAATAACAACGGGCTCAGGTCAATAACAACAGGGGACGGGTCAATAACAACAGGGGACAAGTCAATAACAATGGGGACAGGTCAATAGCAACAGAGGATAGGTCAATTACAATGTGGACAGGTCAGTAACAACGGGGGTAGGTCAATAACAACGGGCAGAGGTCAATAACAACAGGGGCCAGGTTAATAACAACGGGGGACAGGCCAATAACAACGGGGGACAGGTTCAATAACAACTGGGGACAGGTCAGTAACAATGGGGGACAGGTCAACAACAACAGGGGACAGGTCAATAACAATGGGGGACCGGTCCGTAACAACGGGGGACAGGTCAAGAATAACGGGAGACAGGTCAATAACAACGGGCTCCGGTCAATAACAACAGGGGACAGGTCAATAGCAATGGAGGACAAGTCAATAACAACAGGGACAGGTCAATAATAACAGGCTCAGGTCAGTAACAACACTGGACAGGTCAATAACAACGGGGACAGGTCAATAACAACGGGTGAAAGGCCAATAACATCAGGGGACAGGTCAATAATAACAGGCTCAGGTCAATAACAACAGGGGACAAGTTAATAACAACGGGGGACAGGTCAATAACAACGGTCTCAGGTCAATAACAATGGGCTCAGGTCAATAACAACGGGGGACAGGTCAATAAGAACGGGTGACAGGTCAATAACAATGGGGGACAGGTCAATAACTACGGGGACAGATCAATAACGACAGGCTCAGGTCAATAACAATGGGGGACAGGTCAATAACAACTGGCTCAGGTCAATAACAACAGGGGACAAGTTAATAACAACGGGGGACAGGTCAATAACAACAGGCGCAGGTCAATATCAACAGGGGACAGGTCAGTAACAACGGGGGACAGGTCAATAACAATGGTCTCAGGTCAATAACAACGGGCACAGGTCAATAACCACGGGGACAGGTCAATAACAACGGGTTCACGTCAATAACAACAGGGGAACAGGTCAATAACAACAGGCGCAGGTCAATATCAACAGGGGACAGGTCAGTAACAACGGGGGACAGGTCAATAACATCCGGGACAGGTCAAAACAACAGGGGACAGGTAAATAACAACGGGGACAGGTCAATAACAACAGGGGACAGGTCAATAACAACAGGGGACAGGTCAATAACAACCGGGACAGGTCAATAACAACAGGGTACAGGTCAATAACAATGGGGGGCAGGTCAGTAACAACAGGGGACAGGTCAATAACAACGGGGACAGGTCAATAACAATGGGGGACAGGTCAATAACAACGGGGACACGTCAATAACAACGGGGACAGGTCAATAACAACAGGGACATGTTCAATTACAACGGGGGACAGGTCAATAACAACAGGAGACAGGTCAATAACAATGGGTGACAGGTCGATAACTACGGGGACAGATCAATAACAACAGGGGACAGGTCAATAACAACAGGGGACATGTCAATAACAACCGGGACAGGTCAATAACAACAGGGTACAGGTCAATAACAATGGGGGACAGGTCAGTAACAACAGGGGACAGGTCAATAACAACGGGGACAGGTCAATAACAATGGGGGACAGGTCAATAACAACGGGGACACGTCAATAACAACGGGCACAGGTCAATAACAACAGGGGACAGGTAAATAACAACGGGGGCAGGTCAATAACAACAGGGGACAGGTCAATAACAACAGGGGACAGGTCAATAACAACCGGGACAGGTCAATAACAACAGGGTACAGGTCAATAACAATGGGGGACAGGTCAGTAACAACAGGGGACAGGTCAATAACAACGGGGACAGGTCAATAACAATGGGGGACAGGTCAATAACAACGGGGACACGTCAATAACAACCGGGACAGGTCAATAACAACAGGGTACAGGTCAATAACAATGGGGGACAGGTCAGTAACAACAGGGGACAGGTCAATAACAACGGGGACAGGTCATAACAATGGGGGACAGGTCAATAACAACGGGGACACGTCAATAACAACGGGGACAGATCAATAACAACAGGGACATGTTCAATTACAACGGGGGACAGGTCAATAACAACAGGAGACAGGTCAATAACAATGGGTGACAGGTCAATAACTACGGGGACAGATCAATAACAACAGGCTCAGGCCAATAACAATGGGGGACAGGTCAATAACAACGGGCTCAGGTCAATAACAACAGGGGACAAGTTAATAACAACGGGGGACAGGTCAATAACAACGGTCTCAGGTCAATAACAATGGGCTCAGGTCAATAACAACGGGGGACAGGTCAATAACAACGGGCACAGGTCAATAACAACAGGGGACAGGTCAATAACAACGGGGACAGGTCAAAAACAACGGGTTCAGGTCAATAACAACAGGGGACAGGTCAATAACAACGGGAACAGGTCAATAAAAATGGGGGACAGGTCAATAACAACGGGATCAGGTCAATAACAACAGGGGACAGGTCAATACCAACGGGGGTGAGGTCAATAACAATGGGGGACAGGTCAATAACAACGGGGGACAGGTCAATAACAACGGGGACAGGTCAATAGCAACAGGGGACATGTCAATAACAACAGGGGACAGGTCAATAACAACAGGCTCAGGTCAATAACAACGGGCTCAGGTCAATAACAACAGGGGACGGGTCAATAACAACAGGGGACAGGTCAATAACAATGGGGACAGGTCAATAGCAACAGAGGATAGGTCAATTACAACGTGGACAGGTCAGTAACAACGGGGGTAGGTCAATAACAACGGGCAGAGGTCAATAACAACAGGGGCCAGGTTAATAACAACGGGGGACAGGCCAATAACAACGGGGGACAGGTTCAATAACAACTGGGGACAGGTCAGTAACAATGGGGACAGGTCAACAACAACAGGGGACAGGTCAATAACAATGGGGGACCGGTCCGTTACAACGGGGGACAGGTCAAGAATAACGGGAGACAGGTCAATAACAACGGGCTCCGGTCAATAACAACAGGGGACAGGTCAATAGCAATGGAGGACAAGTCAATAACAACAGGTACAGGTCAATAATAACAGGCTCAGGTCAGTAACAACACTGGACAGGTCAATAACAACGGGGACAGGTCAATAACAACGGGTGAAAGGCCAATAACATCAGGAGACAGGTCAATAATAACAGGCTCAGGTCAATAACAAGAGGGGCAAGGTCAATAACAACAGGGGACAGGTTCAATAACAACGGGGGACAGGCCAATAACAATGGGGACAGGTCAATAACAATGGTGACAGGTCAGTAACAACGGGGACAGGTCAATAACAACGGGGGACAGGTCAATAACAACAGGGGACAGGTCAATAACAACGGGGGACAGGTCAGTAACAACGGGGGACAGATCAATAACAAAGGGGGACAGGTCAATAACAACGGGCTCAGGTCAATAACAAAAGTGGACAGCTAAATAACAACGGGGGACAGGTCAATAACAACGGGGACACGTCAATAACAACGGGTTCAGGTCAATAACAACAGGGGAGAGGTCAATAACAACGGGGGTCAGGTCAGTAACAAAGGGGGTCAGGTCAATAACAACAGGGGCCTGATCAATAACAACAGTGGACAGGTCAATAACAATGGGGACAGGTCAGTAACAACGGGGACAGGTCAATAACAACGGGGGACAGGTCAATAACAACAGGGGACAGGTCAATAACAAGGGGGACAGGTCAGTAACAACGCGTGACCGGTCAATAACAACAGGGGACAGGTCAATAACAACGGGGGACAGGTCAGTAACAACGGGGGACAGGTCAACAACAACAGGGGACAGTTCAATAACAACAGGCGCAGGTCAATATCAACAGGGGACAGGTCAGTAACAACGGGGGATAGGTCAATAACATCCGGGACAGGTCAATAACAACAGGGGACAGTTCAATAACAACGGGGACAGGTCATTAACAACAGGGGACAGGTCAGTAACAAAGGGGGACAGGTCAATAACAACGGGGGACAGGTCAATAACTACGGGGACAGGTCAATAACAACAGGGGACAGGTCAATAACAATGGGGGACAGGTCAGTAACAACAGAGGACAGGTCAATAACAACGGGGACAGGTCAATAACAACAGGGGACAGGTCAATAACAACGGGGGAGGGGTCAATAACAATGGGGGACAGGTCAATAACAACAGGGGACAGGTCAATAACAACGGGGACAGGTCAATAGCAACAGGGGACAGGTCAATAACAACCGGGGACAGGTCAATAACAACAGGGGACAGGTCAATAACTACAGGCTCAGGTCAATAACAACGGGCTCAGGTCAATTAAAACAGGGGACGGGTCAATAACAACAGGGGACAGGTCAATAACAATGGGGACAGGTCAATAGCTACAGAGGATAGGTCAATTACAACGTGGACAGGTCAGTAACAACGGGGGTAGGTCAATAACAACGGGCAGAGGTCAATAACAACAGGGGCCAGGTTAATAACAACGGGGGACAGGCCAATAACAACGGGGGACAGGTTCAATAACAACTGGGGACAGGTCAGTAACAATGGGGGACAGGTCAACAACAACAGGGGACAGATCAATAACAATGGGGGACCGGTCCGTAACAACGGGGGACAGGTCAAGAATAACGGGAGACAGGTCAATAACAACGGGCTCCGGTCAATAACAACAGGGGACAGGTCAATAGCAATGGAGGACAAGTCAATAACAACAGGGACAGGTCAATAATAACAGGCTCAGGTCAGTAACAACACTGGACAGGTCAATCACAACGGGGACAGGTCAATAACAACGGGTGAAAGGCCAATAACATCAGGGGACAGGTCAATAATAACAGGCTCAGGTCAATAACAACAGGGGCAAGGTCAATAACAACAGGGGACAGGTTCAATAACAACGGGGGACAGGCCAATAACAATGGGGACAGGTCAATAACAATGGTGACAGGTCAGTAACAACGGGGACAGGTCAATAACAACGGGGGACAGGTCAATAACAACAGGGGACAGGTCAATAACAACGGGGGACAGGTCAGTAACAACGGGGGACAGATCAATAACAAAGGGGGACAGGTCAATAACAACGGGCTCAGGTCAATAACAAAAGTGGCCAGCTAAATAACAACGGGGGACAGGTCAATAACAACGGGGACACGTCAATAATAACGGGCTCAGGTCAATAACAACAGGGGAGAGGTCAATAACAACGGGGGTCAGGTCAGTAACAAAGGGGGTCAGGTCAATAACAACAGGGGCCTGATCAATAACAACAGTGGACAGGTCAATAACAATGGGGACAGGTCAGTAACAACGGGGACAGGTCAATAACAACGGGGGACAGGTCAATAACAACAGGGGACAGGTCAATAACAATGGGGACAGGTCAGTAACAACGGGGGACAGATCAATAACAAAGGGGGACAGGTCAATAACAATGGGGACAGGTCAGTAACAACGGGGACAGGTCAATAACAACGGGGAACAGTCAATAACAATGGGGACAGGTCAGTAACAACGGGGACAGGTCAATAACAACGGGGGACAGGTCAATAACAACAGGGGACAGGTCAATAACAACGGGGGACAGGTCAGTAACAACGGGGGACAGATCAATAACAAAGGGGTACAGGTCAATAACAACGGGCTCAGGGCAATAACAAAAGTGGACAGCTAAATAACAACGGGGGACAGGTCAATAACAACGGGGGACAGGTCAATAATAACGGGCTCAGGTCAATAACAACAGGGGAGAGGTCGATAACAACGGGGGACAGGTCAGTAACAAAGGGGGTCAGGTCAATAACAACAGGGGCCGGATCAATAACAACCGGTGACAGGTCAGTAACAACGGGGGACAGGTCAATAACAACGGGGGACAGGTCAATAACAACGGGGACAGGTCAATAACAACGGGGGAAAGGTCAATAACAACCAGGACAGGTCATTAACAAGGGGGGACAGGTTCAATAACAAGGGGGACAGGTCAGTAACAACGCGGGACCGGTCAATAACAACAGGGGACAGGTCAATAACAACGGGGGACAGGTCAGTAACAACGGGGGACAGGTCAACAACAACAGGGGACAGTTCAATAACAACAGGCGCAGGTCAATATCAACAGGGGACAGGTCAGTAACAACGGGGGATAGGTCAATAACATCCGGGACAGGTCAATAACAACAGGGGACAGTTCAATAACAACGGGGACAGGTCATTAACAACAGGGGACAGGTCAGTAACAACGGGGGACAGGTCAATAACAACGGGGGACAGGTCAATAACTACGGGGACAGGTCAATAACAACAGGGGACAGGTCAATAACAATGGGGGACAGGTCAGTAACAACAGAGGACAGGTCAATAACAACGGGGACAGGTCAATAACAATGGGGGACACGTCAATAACAACGGGGACAGGTCAATAACAACGGGGACAGGTCAATAACAACAGGGACATGTTCAATTACAACGGGGGACAGGTCAATAACAACAGGAAACAGGTCAATAACAACGGGTGACAGGTCAATAACAATGGGGGACAGGTCAATAACTACGGGGCCAGATCAATAACGACAGCTTCAGGTCAATAACAATGGGGGACAGGTCAATAACAACTGGCTCATGTCAATAACAACAGGGGACAAGTTAATAACAACGGGGGACAGGTCAATAACAACGGTCTCAGGTCAATAACAACGGGCTCAGGTCAATAACAACGGGGGACAGGTCAATAACAATGGTCTCAGGTCAATAACAACGGGCACAGGTCAATAACAACGGGGACAGGTCAATAACAACGGGTTCAGGTCAATAACAACAGGGGACAGGTCAATAACAACAGGCGCAGGTCAATATCAACAGGGGACAGGTCAGTAACAACGGGGGACAGGTCAATAACATCCGGGACAGGTCAATAACAACAGGGGACAGGTCAATAACAACGGGGGACAGGTCAATAACAACAGGGGACAGGTCAATAACAATGGGGGACAGGTCAGTAACAACAGGGGACAGGTCAATAACAACGGGGACAGGTCAATAACAATGGGGGACAGGTCAATAACAACGGGGACACGTCAATAACAACGGGGACAGGTCAATTACAACAGGGACATGTTCAATTACAACGGGGGACAGGTCAATAACAACAGGAGACAGGTCAATAACAATGGGTGACAGGTCAATAACAATGGGGGACAGGTCAATAACTACGGGGACAGATCAATAACAACAGGCTCAGGTCAATAACAATGGGGGACAGGTCAATAACAACGGGCTCAGGTCAATAACAACAGGGGACAAGTTAATAACAACGGGGGACAGGTCAATAACAACGGTCTCAGGTCAATAACAATGGGCTGAGGTCAATAACAACGGGGGACAGGTCAATAACAACGGGTGACAGGTCAATAACAATGGGGGACAGGTCTATAACTACGGGGACAGATCAATAACGACAGGCTCAGGTCAATAACAATGGGGGACAGGTCAATAACAACTGGCTCAGGTCAATAACAACAGGGGACAAGTTAATAACAACGGGGGACAGGTCAATAACAACGGTCTCAGGTCAATAACAACGGGCTCAGGTCAATAACAACGGGGGACAGGTCAATAACAATGGTCTCAGGTCAATAACAACGGGCACAGGTCAATAACAACGGGGACAGGTCAATAACAACGGGTTCAGGTCAATAACAACAGGGGACAGGTCAATAACAACAGGCGCAGGTCAATATCAACAGGGGACAGGTCAGTAACAACGGGGGACAGGTCAATAACATCCGGGACAGGTCAATAACAACAGGGGACAGGTAAATAACAACGGGGACAGGTCAATAACAACAGGGGACAGGTCAATAACAACCGGGACAGGTCAATAACAAGAGGGTACAGGTCAATAACAATGGGGGACAGGTCAGTAACAACAGGGGACAGGTCAATAACAACGGGGACAGGTCAATAACAATGGGGGACAGGTCAATAACAACGGGGACACGTCAATAACAACGGGGACAGGTCAATAACAACAGGGACATGTTCAATTACAACGGGGGACAGGTCAATAACAACAGGAGACAGGTCAATAACAATGGGTGACAGGTCAATAACTACGGGGACAGATCAATAACAACAGGCTCAGGCCAATAACAATGGGGGACAGGTCAATAACAACGGGCTCAGGTCAATAACAACAGGGGACAAGTTAATAACAACGGGGGACAGGTCAGTAACAACGGGGGACAGGTCAACAACAACAGGGGACAGTTCAATAACAACAGGCGCAGGTCAATATCAACAGGGGACAGGTCAGTAACAACGGGGGATAGGTCAATAACATCCGGGACAGGTCAATAACAACAGGGGACAGGTCAATAACAACGGGGACAGGTCAATAACAACAGGGGACAGGTCAGTAACAACGGGGGACAGGTCAATAACAACGGGGGACAGGTCAATAACTACGGGGACAGGTCAATAACAACAGGGGACAGGTCAATAACAATGGGGGACAGGTCAGTAACAACAGAGGACAGGTCAATAACAACGGGGACAGGTCAATAACAATGGGGGACACGTCAATAACAACGGGGACACGTCAATAACAACCGGGACAGGTCAATAACAACAGGGACATGTTCAATTACAACGGGGGACAGGTCAATAACAACAGGAAACATGTCAATAACAACGGGTGACAGGTCAATAACAATGGGGGACAGGTTAATAACTACGGGGACAGATCAATAACGACAGGCTCAGGTCAATAACAATGGGGGACAGGTCAATAACAACTGGCTCAGGTCAATAACAACAGGGGACAAGTTAATAACAACGGGGGACAGGTCAATAACAACGGTCTCAGGTCAATAACAACGCGCTCAGGTCAATAACAACGGGGGACAGGTCAATAACAATGGTCTCAGGTCAATAACCACGGGCACAGGTCAATAACAACGGGGACAGGTCAATAACAACGGGGACAGGTCAATAACAACAGGGGACAGGTCAATAACAACAGGCGCAGGTCAATATCAACAGGGGACAGGTCAGTAACAACGGGGGACAGGTCAATAACATCCGGGACAGGTCAATAACAATGGGGGACAGGTCAATAACAACGGGGGACAGGTCAATAACAACAGGGTACAGGTCAATAACAATGGGGGACAGGTCAGTAACAACAGGGGACAGGTCAATAACAACGGGGACAGGTCAATAACAATGGGGGACAGGTCAATAACAACGGGGACACGTCAATAACAACGGGGACAGGTCAATAACAACAGGGACATGTTCAATTACAACTGGGGACAGGTCAATAACAACAGGAGACATGTTCAATTACAACGGGGGACAGGTCAATAACAACAGGAGACAGGTCAATAACAATGGGTGACAGGTCAATAACTACGGGGACAGATCAATAACAACAGGCTCAGGCCAATAACAATGGGGGACAGGTCAATAACAACGGGCTCAGGTCAATAACAACAGGGGACATGTTAATAACAACGGGGGACAGGTCAGTAACAACGGGGGACAGGTCAACAACAACAGGGGACAGGTCAATAACAACTGGCTCAGGTCAATAACAACAGGGGACAAGTTAATAACAACGGGGGACAGGTCAATAACAACGGTCTCAGGTCAATAACAACGCGCTCAGGTCAATAACAACGGGGGACAGGTCAGTAAGAACGGGGGATATGTCAATAACATCCGGGACAGGTCAATAACAACAGGGGACAGGTCAATAACAACGGGGACAGGTCAATAACAACAGGGGACAGGTCAGTAACAACGGGGGACAGGTCAATAACAACGGGGGACAGGTCAATAACAACTGGCTCAGGTCAATAACAACAGGGGACAAGTTAATAACAACGGGGGACAGGTCAATAACAACGGTCTCAGGTCAATAACAACGCGCTCAGGTCAATAACAACGGGGGACAGGTCAGTAACAACGGGGGATAGGTCAATAACATCCGGGACAGGTCAATAACAACAGGCGCAGGTCAATATCAACAGGGGACAGGTCAGTAACAACGGGGGATAGGTCAATAACATCCGGGACAGGTCAATAACAACAGGGGACAGGTCAATAACAACGGGGACAGGTCAATAACAACAGGGGACAGGTCAGTAACAACGGGGGACAGGTCAATAACAACGGGGGACAGGTCAATAACTACGGGGACAGGTCAATAACAACAGGGGACAGGTCAATAACAATGGGGGACAGGTCAGTAACAACAGAGGACAGGTCAATAACAACGGGGACAGGTCAATAACAATGGGGGACACGTCAATAACAACCGGGACAGGTCAATAACAACAGGGACATGTTCAATTACAACGGGGGACAGGTCAATAACAACAGGAAACATGTCAATAACAACGGGTGACAGGTCAATAACAATGGGGGACAGGTCAATAACTACGGGGACAGATCAATAACGACAGGCTCAGGTCAATAACAATGGGGGACAGGTCAATAACAACTGGCTCAGGTCAATAACAACAGGGGACAAGTTAATAACAACGGGGGACAGGTCAATAACAACGGTCTCAGGTCAATAACAACGCGCTCAGGTCAATAACAACGGGGGACAGGTCAATAACAATGGTCTCAGGTCAATAACAACGGGCACAGGTCAATAACAACGGGGACAGGTCAATAACAACGGGGACAGGTCAATAACAACAGGGGACAGGTCAATAACAACAGGCGCAGGTCAATATCAACAGGGGACAGGTCAGTAACAACGGGGGACAGGTCAATAACATCCGGGACAGGTCAATAACAACAGGGGACAGGTCAATAACAACAGGGGACAGGTCAATAACAACGGGGGACAGGTCAATAACAACAGGGTACAGGTCAATAACAATGGGGGACAGGTCAGTAACAACAGGGGACAGGTCAATAACAACGGGGGACAGGTCAATAACAATGGGGGACAGGTCAATAACAACGGGGACACGTCAATAACAACGGGGACAGGTCAATAACAACAGGGACATGTTCAATTACAACTGGGGACAGGTCAATAACAACAGGAGACAGGTCAATAACAATGGGTGACAGGTCAATAACAATGGGGGACAGGTCAATAACTACGGGGACAGATCAATAACAACAGGCTCAGGTCAATAACAATGGGGGACAGGTCAATAACAACGGGCTCAGGTCAATAACAACAGGGGACAAGTTAATAACAACGGGGGACAGGTCAATAACAACGGTCTCAGGTCAATAACAATGGGCTCAGGGCAATAACAACGGGGGACAGGTCAATAACAACGGGTGACAGGTCAATAACAATGGGGGACAGGTCAATAACTACGGGGACAGATCAATAACGACAGGCTCAGGTCAATAACAATGGGCGACATGTCAATAACAACTGGCTCAGGTCAATAACAACAGGGGACAAGTTAATAACAACGGGTGACAGGTCAATAACAACGGTCTCAGGTCAATAACAACGGGCTCAGGTCAATAACAACGGGGGACAGGTCAATAACAATGGTCTCAGGTCAATAACAACGGGCACAGGTCAATAACAACGGGGACAGGTCAATAACAACGGGTTCAGGTCAATATCAACAGGGGACAGGTCAGTAACAACGGGGGACAGGTCAATAACATCCGGGACAGGTCAATAACAACAGGGGACAGGTAAATAACAACGGGGACAGGTCAATAACAACAGGGGATAGGTCAATAACAACCGGGACAGGTCAATAACAACAGGGTACAGGTCAATAACAATGGGGGACAGGTCAGTAACAACAGGGGACAGGTCAATAACAACGGGGACAGGTCAATAACAACGGGGGACAGGTCAATAACAACGGTCTCAGGTCAATAACAATGGCCTCAGGTCAATAACAACGGGGGACAGGTCAATAAAAACGGTCTCAGGTCAATAACAACGGGCACAGGTCAATAACAACAGGGGACAGGTCAATAACAACGGGGACAGGTCAATAGCAACAGGGGACATGTCAATAACAACAGGGGACAGGTCAATAACAACAGGCTCAGGTCAATAACAACGGGCTCAGGTCAATAACAACAGGGGACGGGTCAATAACAATGGGGACAGGTCAATAGCAACAGAGGATAGGTCAATTACAACGTGGACAGGTCAGTAACAACGGGGATAGGTCAATAACAACGGGCAGAGGTCAATAACAACAGGGGCCAGGTTAATAACAACGGGGGACAGGCCAATAACAACGGGGGACAGGTTCAATAACAACTGGGGACAGGTCAGTAACAATGGGGGACAGGTCAACAACAACAGGGGACAGGTCAATAACAATGGGGGACCGGTCCGTAACAACGGGGGACAGGTCAAGAATAACGGGAGACAGGTCAATAACAACGGGCTCCGGTCAATAACAACAGGGGACAGGTCAATAGCAATGGAGGACAAGTCAATAACAACAGGGACAGGTCAATAATAACAGGCTCAGGTCAGTAACAACACTGGACAGGTCAATCACAACGGGGACAGGTCAATAACAACGGGTGAAAGGCCAATAACATCAGGGGACAGGTCAATAATAACAGGCTCAGGTCAATAACAACAGGGGCAAGGTCAATAACAACAGGGGACAGGTTCAATAACAACGGGGGACAGGCCAATAACAATGGGGACAGGTCAATAACAATGGTGACAGGTCAGTAACAACGGGGACAGGTCAATAACAACGGGGGACAGGTCAATAACAACAGGGGACAGGTCAATAACAACGGGGGACAGGTCAGTAACAACGGGGGACAGATCAATAACAAAGGGGGACAGGTCAATAACAACGGGCTCA
Organism: Chiloscyllium plagiosum; assembly: GCF_037043375.1. Taxonomy (NCBI): domain Eukaryota; kingdom Metazoa; phylum Chordata; class Chondrichthyes; order Orectolobiformes; family Hemiscylliidae; genus Chiloscyllium; species Chiloscyllium plagiosum. Next base: position 28,280,649 of record NW_028270162.1, on the reverse strand, counting down.
GGTCAATAACAAACGTGGACAGCTAAATAACAACGGGGGACAGGTCAACAACAACAGGGGACAGTTCAATAACAACAGGCGCAGGTCAATATCAACAGGGGACAGGTCAGTAACAACGGGGGACAGGTCAATAACATCCGGGACAGGTCAATAACAACAGGGGACAGGTAAATAACAACGGGGACAGGTCATTAACAACAGGGGACAGGTCAATAACAACAGGGGACAGGTCAATAACAACGGGGGACAGGTCAATAACAACAGGGTACAGGTCAATAACAATGGGGGACAGGTCAGTAACAACAGGGGACAGGTCAATAACAACGGGGACAGGTCAATAACAATGGGGGACAGGTCAATAACAACGGGGACACGTCAATAACAACGGGGACAGGTCAATAACAACAGGGACATGTTCAATTACAACTGGGGACAGGTCAATAACAACAGGAGACAGGTCAATAACAATGGGTGACAGGTCAATAACAATGGGGGAAAGGTCAATAACTACGGGGACAGATCAATAACAACAGGCTCAGGTCAATAACAATGGGGGACAGGTCAATAACAACGGGCTCAGGTCAATAACAACAGGGGACAAGTTAATAACAACGGGGGACAGGTCAATAACAACGGTCTCAGGTCAATAACAATGGGCTCAGGGCAATAACAACGGGGGACAGGTCAATAACAACGGGGGACAGGTCAGTAACAACGGGGGACAGGTCAACAACAACAGGGGACAGTTCAATAACAACAGGCGCAGGTCAATATCAACAGGGGACAGGTCAGTAACAACGGGGGATAGGTCAATAACATCCGGGACAGGTCAATAACAACAGGGGACAGGTCAATAACAACGGGGACAGGTCAATAACAACAGGGGACAGGTCAGTAACAACGGGGGACAGGTCAATAACAACGGGGGACAGGTCAATAACTACGGGGACAGGTCAATAACAACAGGGGACAGGTCAATAACAATGGGGGACAGGTCAGTAACAACAGAGGACAGGTCAATAACAACGGGGACAGGTCAATAACAATGGGGGACACGTCAATAACAACGGGGACACATCAATAACAACCGGGACAGGTCAATAACAACAGGGACATGTTCAATTACAACGGGGGACAGGTCAATAACAACAGGAAACATGTCAATAACAATGGGTGACAGGTCAATAACAATGGGGGACAGGTCAATAACTACGGGGACAGATCAATAACGACAGGCTCAGGTCAATAACAATGGGGGACAGGTCAATAACAACTGGCTCAGGTCAATAACAACAGGGGACAAGTTAATAACAACGGGGGACAGGTCAATAACAACGGTCTCAGGTCAATAACAACGCGCTCAGGTCAATAACAACGGGGGACAGGTCAATAACAATGGTCTCAGGTCAATAACAACGGGCACAGGTCAATAACAACGGGGACAGGTCAATAACAACGGGGACAGGTCAATAACAACAGGGGACAGGTCAATAACAACAGGCGCAGGTCAATATCAACAGGGGACAGGTCAGTAACAACGGGGGACAGGTCAATAACAACAGGGTACAGGTCAATAACAATGGGGGACAGGTCAGTAACAACAGGGGACAGGTCAATAACAACGGGGACAGGTCAATAACAATGGGGGACAGGTCAATAACAACGGGGACACGTCAATAACAACGGGGACAGGTCAATAACAACAGGGACATGTTCAATTACAACTGGGGACAGGTCAATAACAACAGGAGACAGGTCAATAACAATGGGTGACAGGTCAATAACAATGGGGGAAAGGTCAATAACTACGGGGACAGATCAATAACAACAGGCTCAGGTCAATAACAATGGGGGACAGGTCAATAACAACGGGCTCAGGTCAATAACAACAGGGGACAAGTTAATAACAACGGGGGACAGGTCAATAACAACGGTCTCAGGTCAATAACAATGGGCTCAGGGCAATAACAACGGGGGACAGGTCAATAACAACGGGTGACAGGTCAATAACAATGGGGGACAGGTCAATAACTACGGGGACAGATCAATAACGACAGGCTCAGGTCAATAACAATGGGGGACAGGTCAATAACAACGGGCTCAGGTCAATAACAACAGGGGACAAGTTAATAACAACGGGTGACAGGTCAATAACAACGGTCTCAGGTCAATAACAACGGTCTCAGGTCAATAACAACGGGCTCAGGTCAATAACAACGGGGGACAGGTCAATAACAATGGTCTCAGGTCAATAACAACGGGCACAGGTCAATAACAACGGGGACAGGTCAATAACAACGGGTTCAGGTCAATATCAACAGGGGACAGGTCAGTAACAACGGGGGACAGGTCAATAACATCCGGGACAGGTCAATAACAACAGGGGACAGGTAAATAACAACGGGGACAGGTCAATAACAACAGGGGATAGGTCAATAACAACCGGGACAGGTCAATAACAACAGGGTACAGGTCAATAACAATGGGGGACAGGTCAGTAACAACAGGGGACAGGTCAATAACAACGGGGACAGGTCAATAACAACGGGGGACAGGTCAATAACAACGGTCTCAGGTCAATAACAATGGGCTCAGGTCAATAACAACGGGGGACAGGTCAATAAAAACGGTCTCAGGTCAATAACAACGGGCACAGGTCAATAACAACAGGGGACAGGTCAATAACAACGGGGACAGGTCAAAAACAACGGGTTCAGGTCAATAACAACAGGGGACAGGTCAATAATAACGGGAACAGGTCAATAAAAATGGGGGACAGGTCAATAACAACGGGATCAGGTCAATAACAACAGGGGACAGGTCAATACCAACGGGGGAGAGGTAATAACAATGGGGGACAAGTCAATAACAACAGGGGTCAGGTCAATAACAACGGGGACAGGTCAATAGCAACAGGGGACATGTCAATAACAACAGGGGACAGGTCAATAACAACAGGCTCAGGTCAATAACAACGGGCTCAGGTCAATAACAACAGGGGACGGGTCAATAACAATGGGGACAGGTCAATAGCAACAGAGGATAGGTCAATTACAACGTGGACAGGTCAGTAACAACGGGGATAGGTCAATAACAACGGGCAGAGGTCAATAACAACAGGGGCCAGGTTAATAACAACGGGGGACAGGCCAATAACAACGGGGGACAGGTTCAATAACAACTGGGGACAGGTCAGTAACAATGGGGGACAGGTCAACAACAACAGGGGACAGGTCAATAACAATGGGGGACCGGTCCGTAACAACGGGGGACAGGTCAAGAATAACGGGAGACAGGTCAATAACAACGGGCTCCGGTCAATAACAACAGGGGACAGGTCAATAGCAATGGAGGACAAGTCAATAACAACAGGGACAGGTCAATAATAACAGGCTCAGGTCAGTAACAACACTGGACAGGTCAATCACAACGGGGACAGGTCAATAACAACGGGTGAAAGGCCAATAACATCAGGGGACAGGTCAATAATAACAGGCTCAGGTCAATAACAACAGGGGCAAGGTCAATAACAACAGGGGACAGGTTCAATAACAACGGGGGACAGGCCAATAACAATGGGGACAGGTCAATAACAATGGTGACAGGTCAGTAACAACGGGGACATCAATAACAACGGGGGACAGGTCAATAACAACAGGGGACAGGTCAATAACAACGGGGGACAGGTCAGTAACAACGGGGGACAGATCAATAACAAAGGGGGACAGGTCAATAACAACGGGCTCAGGTCAATAACAAACGTGGACAGCTAAATAACAACGGGGGACAGGTCAACAACAACAGGGGACAGTTCAATAACAACAGGCGCAGGTCAATATCAACAGGGGACAGGTCAGTAACAACGGGGGACAGGTCAATAACATCCGGGACAGGTCAATAACAACAGGGGACAGGTAAATAACAACGGGGACAGGTCATTAACAACAGGGGACAGGTCAATAACAACAGGGGACAGGTCAATAACAACGGGGGACAGGTCAATAACAACAGGGTACAGGTCAATAACAATGGGGGACAGGTCAGTAACAACAGGGGACAGGTCAATAACAACGGGGACAGGTCAATAACAATGGGGGACAGGTCAATAACAACGGGGACACGTCAATAACAACGGGGACAGGTCAATAACAACAGGGACATGTTCAATTACAACTGGGGACAGGTCAATAACAACAGGAGACAGGTCAATAACAATGGGTGACAGGTCAATAACAATGGGGGAAAGGTCAATAACTACGGGGACAGATCAATAACAACAGGCTCAGGTCAATAACAATGGGGGACAGGTCAATAACAATGGGGGAAAGGTCAATAACTACGGGGACAGATCAATAACAACGGGCTCAGGTCAATAACAACAGGGGACAAGTTAATAACAACGGGGGACAGGTCAATAACAACGGTCTCAGGTCAATAACAATGGGCTCAGGGCAATAACAACGGGGGACAGGTCAATAACAACGGGGGACAGGTCAGTAACAACGGGGGACAGGTCAACAACAACAGGGGACAGTTCAATAACAACAGGCGCAGGTCAATATCAACAGGGGACAGGTCAGTAACAACGGGGGATAGGTCAATAACATCCGGGACAGGTCAATAACAACAGGGGACAGGTCAATAACAACGGGGACAGGTCAATAACAACAGGGGACAGGTCAGTAACAACGGGGGACAGGTCAATAACAACGGGGGACAGGTCAATAACTACGGGGACAGGTCAATAACAACAGGGGACAGGTCAATAACAATGGGGGACAGGTCAGTAACAACAGAGGACAGGTCAATAACAACGGGGACAGGTCAATAACAATGGGGGACAGGTCAATAACAACGGGGACAGGTCAATAACAATGGGGGACACGTCAATAACAACGGGGACACGTCAATAACAACCGGGACAGGTCAATAACAACAGGGACATGTTCAATTACAACGGGGGACAGGTCAATAACAACAGGAAACATGTCAATAACAATGGGTGACAGGTCAATAACAATGGGGGACAGGTCAATAACTACGGGGACAGATCAATAACGACAGGCTCAGGTCAATAACAATGGGGGACAGGTCAATAACAACTGGCTCAGGTCAATAACAACAGGGGACAAGTTAATAACAACGGGGGACAGGTCAATAACAACGGTCTCAGGTCAATAACAACGCGCTCAGGTCAATAACAACGGGGGACAGGTCAATAACAATGGTCTCAGGTCAATAACAACGGGCACAGGTCAATAACAACGGGGACAGGTCAATAACAACGGGGACAGGTCAATAACAACAGGGGACAGGTCAATAACAACAGGCGCAGGTCAATATCAACAGGGGACAGGTCAGTAACAACGGGGGACAGGTCAATAACAACAGGGTACAGGTCAATAACAATGGGGGACAGGTCAGTAACAACAGGGGACAGGTCAATAACAACGGGGACAGGTCAATAACAATGGGGGACAGGTCAATAACAACGGGGACACGTCAATAACAACGGGGACAGGTCAATAACAACAGGGACATGTTCAATTACAACTGGGGACAGGTCAATAACAACAGGAGACAGGTCAATAACAATGGGTGACAGGTCAATAACAATGGGGGAAAGGTCAATAACTACGGGGACAGATCAATAACAACAGGCTCAGGTCAATAACAATGGGGGACAGGTCAATAACAACGGGCTCAGGTCAATAACAACAGGGGACAAGTTAATAACAACGGGGGACAGGTCAATAACAACGGTCTCAGGTCAATAACAATGGGCTCAGGGCAATAACAACGGGGGACAGGTCAATAACAACGGGTGACAGGTCAATAACAATGGGGGACAGGTCAATAACTACGGGGACAGATCAATAACGACAGGCTCAGGTCAATAACAATGGGGGACAGGTCAATAACAACGGGCTCAGGTCAATAACAACAGGGGACAAGTTAATAACAACGGGTGACAGGTCAATAACAACGGTCTCAGGTCAATAACAACGGGCTCAGGTCAATAACAACGGGGGACAGGTCAATAACAATGGTCTCAGGTCAATAACAACGGGCACAGGTCAATAACAACGGGGACAGGTCAATAACAACGGGTTCAGGTCAATATCAACAGGGGACAGGTCAGTAACAACGGGGGACAGGTCAATAACATCCGGGACAGGTCAATAACAACAGGGGACAGGTAAATAACAACGGGGACAGGTCAATAACAACAGGGGATAGGTCAATAACAACCGGGACAGGTCAATAACAACAGGGTACAGGTCAATAACAATGGGGGACAGGTCAGTAACAACAGGGGACAGGTCAATAACAACGGGGACAGGTCAATAACAACGGGGGACAGGTCAATAACAACGGTCTCAGGTCAATAACAATGGGCTCAGGTCAATAACAACGGGGGACAGGTCAATAAAAACGGTCTCAGGTCAATAACAACGGGCACAGGTCAATAACAACAGGGGACAGGTCAATAACAACGGGGACAGGTCAAAAACAACGGGTTCAGGTCAATAACAACAGGGGACAGGTCAATAATAACGGGAACAGGTCAATAAAAATGGGGGACAGGTCAATAACAACGGGATCAGGTCAATAACAACAGGGGACAGGTCAATACCAACGGGGGAGAGGTAATAACAATGGGGGACAAGTCAATAACAACAGGGGTCAGGTCAATAACAACGGGGACAGGTCAATAGCAACAGGGGACATGTCAATAACAACAGGGGACAGGTCAATAACAACAGGCTCAGGTCAATAACAACGGGCTCAGGTCAATAACAACAGGGGACGGGTCAATAACAATGGGGACAGGTCAATAGCAACAGAGGATAGGTCAATTACAACGTGGACAGGTCAGTAACAACGGGGATAGGTCAATAACAACGGGCAGAGGTCAATAACAACAGGGGCCAGGTTAATAACAACGGGGGACAGGCCAATAACAACGGGGGACAGGTTCAATAACAACTGGGGACAGGTCAGTAACAATGGGGGACAGGTCAACAACAACAGGGGACAGGTCAATAACAATGGGGGACCGGTCCGTAACAACGGGGGACAGGTCAAGAATAACGGGAGACAGGTCAATAACAACGGGCTCCGGTCAATAACAACAGGGGACAGGTCAATAGCAATGGAGGACAAGTCAATAACAACAGGGACAGGTCAATAATAACAGGCTCAGGTCAGTAACAACACTGGACAGGTCAATCACAACGGGGACAGGTCAATAACAACGGGTGAAAGGCCAATAACATCAGGGGACAGGTCAATAATAACAGGCTCAGGTCAATAACAACAGGGGCAAGGTCAATAACAACAGGGGACAGGTTCAATAACAACGGGGGACAGGCCAATAACAATGGGGACAGGTCAATAACAATGGTGACAGGTCAGTAACAACGGGGACATCAATAACAATGGGGGACAGGTCAATAACAACAGGGGACAGGTCAATAACAACGGGGGACAGGTCAGTAACAACGGGGGACAGATCAATAACAAAGGGGGACAGGTCAATAACAACGGGCTCAGGTCAATAACAAACGTGGACAGCTAAATAACAACGGGGGACAGGTCAACAACAACAGGGGACAGTTCAATAACAACAGGCGCAGGTCAATATCAACAGGGGACAGGTCAGTAACAACGGGGGACAGGTCAATAACATCCGGGACAGGTCAATAACAACAGGGGACAGGTAAATAACAACGGGGACAGGTCATTAACAACAGGGGACAGGTCAATAACAACAGGGGACAGGTCAATAACAACGGGGGACAGGTCAATAACAACAGGGTACAGGTCAATAACAATGGGGGACAGGTCAGTAACAACAGGGGACAGGTCAATAACAACGGGGACAGGTCAATAACAATGGGGGACAGGTCAATAACAACGGGGACACGTCAATAACAACGGGGACAGGTCAATAACAACAGGGACATGTTCAATTACAACTGGGGACAGGTCAATAACAACAGGAGACAGGTCAATAACAATGGGTGACAGGTCAATAACAATGGGGGAAAGGTCAATAACTACGGGGACAGATCAATAACAACAGGCTCAGGTCAATAACAATGGGGGACAGGTCAATAACAACGGGCTCAGGTCAATAACAACAGGGGACAAGTTAATAACAACGGGGGACAGGTCAATAACAACGGTCTCAGGTCAATAACAATGGGCTCAGGGCAATAACAACGGGGGACAGGTCAATAACAACGGGGGACAGGTCAGTAACAACGGGGGACAGGTCAACAACAACAGGGGACAGTTCAATAACAACAGGCGCAGGTCAATATCAACAGGGGACAGGTCAGTAACAACGGGGGATAGGTCAATAACATCCGGGACAGGTCAATAACAACAGGGGACAGGTCAATAACAACGGGGACAGGTCAATAACAACAGGGGACAGGTCAGTAACAACGGGGGACAGGTCAATAACAACGGGGGACAGGTCAATAACTACGGGGACAGGTCAATAACAACAGGGGACAGGTCAATAACAATGGGGGACAGGTCAGTAACAACAGAGGACAGGTCAATAACAACGGGGACAGGTCAATAACAATGGGGGACACGTCAATAACAACGGGGACACGTCAATAACAACCGGGACAGGTCAATAACAACAGGGACATGTTCAATTACAACGGGGGACAGGTCAATAACAACAGGAAACATGTCAATAACAATGGGTGACAGGTCAATAACAATGGGGGACAGGTCAATAACTACGGGGACAGATCAATAACGACAGGCTCAGGTCAATAACAATGGGGGACAGGTCAATAACAACTGGCTCAGGTCAATAACAACAGGGGACAAGTTAATAACAACGGGGGACAGGTCAATAACAACGGTCTCAGGTCAATAACAACGCGCTCAGGTCAATAACAACGGGGGACAGGTCAATAACAATGGTCTCAGGTCAATAACAACGGGCACAGGTCAATAACAACGGGGACAGGTCAATAACAACGGGGACAGGTCAATAACAACAGGGGACAGGTCAATAACAACAGGCGCAGGTCAATATCAACAGGGGACAGGTCAGTAACAACGGGGGACAGGTCAATAACAACAGGGTACAGGTCAATAACAATGGGGGACAGGTCAGTAACAACAGGGGACAGGTCAATAACAACGGGGACAGGTCAATAACAATGGGGGACAGGTCAATAACAACGGGGACACGTCAATAACAACGGGGACAGGTCAATAACAACAGGGACATGTTCAATTACAACTGGGGACAGGTCAATAACAACAGGAGACAGGTCAATAACAATGGGTGACAGGTCAATAACAATGGGGGAAAGGTCAATAACTACGGGGACAGATCAATAACAACAGGCTCAGGTCAATAACAATGGGGGACAGGTCAATAACAACGGGCTCAGGTCAATAACAACAGGGGACAAGTTAATAACAACGGGGGACAGGTCAATAACAACGGTCTCAGGTCAATAACAATGGGCTCAGGGCAATAACAACGGGGGACAGGTCAATAACAACGGGTGACAGGTCAATAACAATGGGGGACAGGTCAATAACTACGGGGACAGATCAATAACGACAGGCTCAGGTCAATAACAATGGGGGACAGGTCAATAACAACGGGCTCAGGTCAATAACAACAGGGGACAAGTTAATAACAACGGGTGACAGGTCAATAACAACGGTCTCAGGTCAATAACAACGGGCTCAGGTCAATAACAACGGGGGACAGGTCAATAACAATGGTCTCAGGTCAATAACAACGGGCACAGGTCAATAACAACGGGGACAGGTCAATAACAACGGGTTCAGGTCAATATCAACAGGGGACAGGTCAGTAACAACGGGGGACAGGTCAATAACATCCGGGACAGGTCAATAACAACAGGGGACAGGTAAATAACAACGGGGACAGGTCAATAACAACAGGGGATAGGTCAATAACAACCGGGACAGGTCAATAACAACAGGGTACAGGTCAATAACAATGGGGGACAGGTCAGTAACAACAGGGGACAGGTCAATAACAACGGGGACAGGTCAATAACAACGGGGGACAGGTCAATAACAACGGTCTCAGGTCAATAACAATGGGCTCAGGTCAATAACAACGGGGGACAGGTCAATAAAAACGGTCTCAGGTCAATAACAACGGGCACAGGTCAATAACAACAGGGGACAGGTCAATAACAACGGGGACAGGTCAAAAACAACGGGTTCAGGTCAATAACAACAGGGGACAGGTCAATAATAACGGGAACAGGTCAATAAAAATGGGGGACAGGTCAATAACAACGGGATCAGGTCAATAACAACAGGGGACAGGTCAATACCAACGGGGGAGAGGTAATAACAATGGGGGACAAGTCAATAACAACAGGGGTCAGGTCAATAACAACGGGGACAGGTCAATAGCAACAGGGGACATGTCAATAACAACAGGGGACAGGTCAATAACAACAGGCTCAGGTCAATAACAACGGGCTCAGGTCAATAACAACAGGGGACGGGTCAATAACAATGGGGACAGGTCAATAGCAACAGAGGATAGGTCAATTACAACGTGGACAGGTCAGTAACAACGGGGATAGGTCAATAACAACGGGCAGAGGTCAATAACAACAGGGGCCAGGTTAATAACAACGGGGGACAGGCCAATAACAACGGGGGACAGGTTCAATAACAACTGGGGACAGGTCAGTAACAATGGGGGACAGGTCAACAACAACAGGGGACAGGTCAATAACAATGGGGGACCGGTCCGTAACAACGGGGGACAGGTCAAGAATAACGGGAGACAGGTCAATAACAACGGGCTCCGGTCAATAACAACAGGGGACAGGTCAATAGCAATGGAGGACAAGTCAATAACAACAGGGACAGGTCAATAATAACAGGCTCAGGTCAGTAACAACACTGGACAGGTCAATCACAACGGGGACAGGTCAATAACAACGGGTGAAAGGCCAATAACATCAGGGGACAGGTCAATAATAACAGGCTCAGGTCAATAACAACAGGGGCAAGGTCAATAACAACAGGGGACAGGTTCAATAACAACGGGGGACAGGCCAATAACAATGGGGACAGGTCAATAACAATGGTGACAGGTCAGTAACAACGGGGACATCAATAACAACGGGGGACAGGTCAATAACAACAGGGGACAGGTCAATAACAACGGGGGACAGGTCAGTAACAACGGGGGACAGATCAATAACAAAGGGGGACAGGTCAATAACAACGGGCTCAGGTCAATAACAAACGTGGACAGCTAAATAACAACGGGGGACAGGTCAACAACAACAGGGGACAGTTCAATAACAACAGGCGCAGGTCAATATCAACAGGGGACAGGTCAGTAACAACGGGGGACAGGTCAATAACATCCGGGACAGGTCAATAACAACAGGGGACAGGTAAATAACAACGGGGACAGGTCATTAACAACAGGGGACAGGTCAATAACAACAGGGGACAGGTCAATAACAACGGGGGACAGGTCAATAACAACAGGGTACAGGTCAATAACAATGGGGGACAGGTCAGTAACAACAGGGGACAGGTCAATAACAACGGGGACAGGTCAATAACAATGGGGGACAGGTCAATAACAACGGGGACACGTCAATAACAACGGGGACAGGTCAATAACAACAGGGACATGTTCAATTACAACTGGGGACAGGTCAATAACAACAGGAGACAGGTCAATAACAATGGGTGACAGGTCAATAACAATGGGGGAAAGGTCAATAACTACGGGGACAGATCAATAACAACAGGCTCAGGTCAATAACAATGGGGGACAGGTCAATAACAATGGGGGAAAGGTCAATAACTACGGGGACAGATCAATAACAACGGGCTCAGGTCAATAACAACAGGGGACAAGTTAATAACAACGGGGGACAGGTCAATAACAACGGTCTCAGGTCAATAACAATGGGCTCAGGGCAATAACAACGGGGGACAGGTCAATAACAACGGGGGACAGGTCAGTAACAACGGGGGACAGGTCAACAACAACAGGGGACAGTTCAATAACAACAGGCGCAGGTCAATATCAACAGGGGACAGGTCAGTAACAACGGGGGATAGGTCAATAACATCCGGGACAGGTCAATAACAACAGGGGACAGGTCAATAACAACGGGGACAGGTCAATAACAACAGGGGACAGGTCAGTAACAACGGGGGACAGGTCAATAACAACGGGGGACAGGTCAATAACTACGGGGACAGGTCAATAACAACAGGGGACAGGTCAATAACAATGGGGGACAGGTCAGTAACAACAGAGGACAGGTCAATAACAACGGGGACAGGTCAATAACAATGGGGGACAGGTCAATAACAACGGGGACAGGTCAATAACAATGGGGGACACGTCAATAACAACGGGGACACGTCAATAACAACCGGGACAGGTCAATAACAACAGGGACATGTTCAATTACAACGGGGGACAGGTCAATAACAACAGGAAACATGTCAATAACAATGGGTGACAGGTCAATAACAATGGGGGACAGGTCAATAACTACGGGGACAGATCAATAACGACAGGCTCAGGTCAATAACAATGGGGGACAGGTCAATAACAACTGGCTCAGGTCAATAACAACAGGGGACAAGTTAATAACAACGGGGGACAGGTCAATAACAACGGTCTCAGGTCAATAACAACGCGCTCAGGTCAATAACAACGGGGGACAGGTCAATAACAATGGTCTCAGGTCAATAACAACGGGCACAGGTCAATAACAACGGGGACAGGTCAATAACAACGGGGACAGGTCAATAACAACAGGGGACAGGTCAATAACAACAGGCGCAGGTCAATATCAACAGGGGACAGGTCAGTAACAACGGGGGACAGGTCAATAACAACAGGGTACAGGTCAATAACAATGGGGGACAGGTCAGTAACAACAGGGGACAGGTCAATAACAACGGGGACAGGTCAATAACAATGGGGGACAGGTCAATAACAACGGGGACACGTCAATAACAACGGGGACAGGTCAATAACAACAGGGACATGTTCAATTACAACTGGGGACAGGTCAATAACAACAGGAGACAGGTCAATAACAATGGGTGACAGGTCAATAACAATGGGGGAAAGGTCAATAACTACGGGGACAGATCAATAACAACAGGCTCAGGTCAATAACAATGGGGGACAGGTCAATAACAACGGGCTCAGGTCAATAACAACAGGGGACAAGTTAATAACAACGGGGGACAGGTCAATAACAACGGTCTCAGGTCAATAACAATGGGCTCAGGGCAATAACAACGGGGGACAGGTCAATAACAACGGGTGACAGGTCAATAACAATGGGGGACAGGTCAATAACTACGGGGACAGATCAATAACGACAGGCTCAGGTCAATAACAATGGGGGACAGGTCAATAACAACGGGCTCAGGTCAATAACAACAGGGGACAAGTTAATAACAACGGGTGACAGGTCAATAACAACGGTCTCAGGTCAATAACAACGGGCTCAGGTCAATAACAACGGGGGACAGGTCAATAACAATGGTCTCAGGTCAATAACAACGGGCACAGGTCAATAACAACGGGGACAGGTCAATAACAACGGGTTCAGGTCAATATCAACAGGGGACAGGTCAGTAACAACGGGGGACAGGTCAATAACATCCGGGACAGGTCAATAACAACAGGGGACAGGTAAATAATAACGGGGACAGGTCAATAACAACAGGGGATAGGTCAATAACAACCGGGACAGGTCAATAACAACAGGGTACAGGTCAATAACAATGGGGGACAGGTCAGTAACAACAGGGGACAGGTCAATAACAACGGGGACAGGTCAATAACAACGGGGGACAGGTCAATAACAACGGTCTCAGGTCAATAACAATGGGCTCAGGTCAATAACAACGGGGGACAGGTCAATAAAAACGGTCTCAGGTCAATAACAACGGGCACAGGTCAATAACAACAGGGGACAGGTCAATAACAACGGGGACAGGTCAAAAACAACGGGTTCAGGTCAATAACAACAGGGGACAGGTCAATAATAACGGGAACAGGTCAATAAAAATGGGGGACAGGTCAATAACAACGGGATCAGGTCAATAACAACAGGGGACAGGTCAATACCAACGGGGGAGAGGTAATAACAATGGGGGACAAGTCAAGAACAACAGGGGTCAGGTCAATAACAACGGGGACAGGTCAATATCAACAGGGGACATGTCAATAACAACAGGGGACAGGTCAATAACAACAGGCTCAGGTCAATAACAACGGGCTCAGGTCAATAACAACAGGGGACGGGTCAATAACAATGGGGACAGGTCAATAGCAACAGAGGATAGGTCAATTACAACGTGGACAGGTCAGTAACAACGGGGATAGGTCAATAACAACGGGCAGAGGTCAATAACAACAGGGGCCAGGTTAATAACAACGGGGGACAGGCCAATAACAACGGGGGACAGGTTCAATAACAACTGGGGACAGGTCAGTAACAATGGGGGACAGGTCAACAACAACAGGGGACAGGTCAATAACAATGGGGGACCGGTCCGTAACAACGGGGGACAGGTCAAGAATAACGGGAGACAGGTCAATAACAACGGGCTCCGGTCAATAACAACAGGGGACAGGTCAATAGCAATGGAGGACAAGTCAATAACAACAGGGACAGGTCAATAATAACAGGCTCAGGTCAGTAACAACACTGGACAGGTCAATCACAACGGGGACAGGTCAATAACAACGGGTGAAAGGCCAATAACATCAGGGGACAGGTCAATAATAACAGGCTCAGGTCAATAACAACAGGGGCAAGGTCAATAACAACAGGGGACAGGTTCAATAACAACGGGGGACAGGCCAATAACAATGGGGACAGGTCAATAACAATGGTGACAGGTCAGTAACAACGGGGACATCAATAACAACGGGGGACAGGTCAATAACAACAGGGGACAGGTCAATAACAACGGGGGACAGGTCAGTAACAACGGGGGACAGATCAATAACAACAGGGGACAGGTCAATAATAATGGGGGACAGGTCAATAACAACGGGGACACGTCAATTACAACCGGGACAGGTTCAATTACAATGGGGGAACGGTCAATAACAACGGCCTCAGGTCAATAACAACAGGGAACAAGTTAATAACAACGGGGGACAGGTCAATAACAACGGTCTCACGTCAATAACAACGGGCTCAGGTCAGGTCAATAACTACGGGGACAGACCAATAACAACGGGTGACAGGTCAATAACAATGGGGGACAGGTCAATAACTACGGGGACAGATCAATAACGACAGGCTCAGGTCAATAACAATGGGGGACAGGTCAATAACAACGGGCTCAGGTCAATAACAACAGGGGACAAGTTAATAACAACGGGTGACAGGTCAATAACAACGGTCTCAGGTCAATAACAACGGGCTCAGGTCAATAACAACGGGGGACAGGTCAATAACAATGGTCTCAGGTCAATAACAACGGGCACAGGTCAATAACAACGGGGACAGGTCAATAACAACGGGTTCAGGTCAATATCAACAGGGGACAGGTCAGTAACAACGGGGGACAGGTCAATAACATCCGGGACAGGTCAATAACAACAGGGGACAGGTAAATAACAACGGGGACAGGTCAATAACAACAGGGGATAGGTCAATAACAACCGGGACAGGTCAATAACAACAGGGTACAGGTCAATAACAATGGGGGACAGGTCAGTAACAACAGGGGACAGGTCAATAACAACGGGGACAGGTCAATAACAACGGGGGACAGGTCAATAACAACGGTCTCAGGTCAATAACAATGGGCTCAGGTCAATAACAACGGGGGACAGGTCAATAAAAACGGTCTCAGGTCAATAACAACGGGCACAGGTCAATAACAACAGGGGACAGGTCAATAACAACGGGGACAGGTCAAAAACAACGGGTTCAGGTCAATAACAACAGGGGACAGGTCAATAATAACGGGAACAGGTCAATAAAAATGGGGGACAGGTCAATAACAACGGGATCAGGTCAATAACAACAGGGGACAGGTCAATACCAACGGGGGAGAGGTAATAACAATGGGGGACAAGTCAATAACAACAGGGGTCAGGTCAATAACAACGGGGACAGGTCAATAGCAACAGGGGACATGTCAATAACAACAGGGGACAGGTCAATAACAACAGGCTCAGGTCAATAACAACGGGCTCAGGTCAATAACAACAGGGGACGGGTCAATAACAATGGGGACAGGTCAATAGCAACAGAGGATAGGTCAATTACAACGTGGACAGGTCAGTAACAACGGGGATAGGTCAATAACAACGGGCAGAGGTCAATAACAACAGGGGCCAGGTTAATAACAACGGGGGACAGGCCAATAACAACGGGGGACAGGTTCAATAACAACTGGGGACAGGTCAGTAACAATGGGGGACAGGTCAACAACAACAGGGGACAGGTCAATAACAATGGGGGACCGGTCCGTAACAACGGGGGACAGGTCAAGAATAACGGGAGACAGGTCAATAACAACGGGCTCCGGTCAATAACAACAGGGGACAGGTCAATAGCAATGGAGGACAAGTCAATAACAACAGGGACAGGTCAATAATAACAGGCTCAGGTCAGTAACAACACTGGACAGGTCAATCACAACGGGGACAGGTCAATAACAACGGGTGAAAGGCCAATAACATCAGGGGACAGGTCAATAATAACAGGCTCAGGTCAATAACAACAGGGGCAAGGTCAATAACAACAGGGGACAGGTTCAATAACAACGGGGGACAGGCCAATAACAATGGGGACAGGTCAATAACAATGGTGACAGGTCAGTAACAACGGGGACATCAATAACAATGGGGGACAGGTCAATAACAACAGGGGACAGGTCAATAACAACGGGGGACAGGTCAGTAACAACGGGGGACAGATCAATAACAAAGGGGGACAGGTCAATAACAACGGGCTCAGGTCAATAACAAACGTGGACAGCTAAATAACAACGGGGGACAGGTCAACAACAACAGGGGACAGTTCAATAACAACAGGCGCAGGTCAATATCAACAGGGGACAGGTCAGTAACAACGGGGGACAGGTCAATAACATCCGGGACAGGTCAATAACAACAGGGGACAGGTAAATAACAACGGGGACAGGTCATTAACAACAGGGGACAGGTCAATAACAACAGGGGACAGGTCAATAACAACGGGGGACAGGTCAATAACAACAGGGTACAGGTCAATAACAATGGGGGACAGGTCAGTAACAACAGGGGACAGGTCAATAACAACGGGGACAGGTCAATAACAATGGGGGACAGGTCAATAACAACGGGGACACGTCAATAACAACGGGGACAGGTCAATAACAACAGGGACATGTTCAATTACAACTGGGGACAGGTCAATAACAACAGGAGACAGGTCAATAACAATGGGTGACAGGTCAATAACAATGGGGGAAAGGTCAATAACTACGGGGACAGATCAATAACAACAGGCTCAGGTCAATAACAATGGGGGACAGGTCAATAACAACGGGCTCAGGTCAATAACAACAGGGGACAAGTTAATAACAACGGGGGACAGGTCAATAACAACGGTCTCAGGTCAATAACAATGGGCTCAGGGCAATAACAACGGGGGACAGGTCAATAACAACGGGGGACAGGTCAGTAACAACGGGGGACAGGTCAACAACAACAGGGGACAGTTCAATAACAACAGGCGCAGGTCAATATCAACAGGGGACAGGTCAGTAACAACGGGGGATAGGTCAATAACATCCGGGACAGGTCAATAACAACAGGGGACAGGTCAATAACAACGGGGACAGGTCAATAACAACAGGGGACAGGTCAGTAACAACGGGGGACAGGTCAATAACAACGGGGGACAGGTCAATAACTACGGGGACAGGTCAATAACAACAGGGGACAGGTCAATAACAATGGGGGACAGGTCAGTAACAACAGAGGACAGGTCAATAACAACGGGGACAGGTCAATAACAATGGGGGACACGTCAATAACAACGGGGACACGTCAATAACAACCGGGACAGGTCAATAACAACAGGGACATGTTCAATTACAACGGGGGACAGGTCAATAACAACAGGAAACATGTCAATAACAATGGGTGACAGGTCAATAACAATGGGGGACAGGTCAATAACTACGGGGACAGATCAATAACGACAGGCTCAGGTCAATAACAATGGGGGACAGGTCAATAACAACTGGCTCAGGTCAATAACAACAGGGGACAAGTTAATAACAACGGGGGACAGGTCAATAACAACGGTCTCAGGTCAATAACAACGCGCTCAGGTCAATAACAACGGGGGACAGGTCAATAACAATGGTCTCAGGTCAATAACAACGGGCACAGGTCAATAACAACGGGGACAGGTCAATAACAACAGGGGACAGGTCAATAACAACAGGCGCAGGTCAATATCAACAGGGGACAGGTCAGTAACAACGGGGGACAGGTCAATAACAACAGGGTACAGGTCAATAACAATGGGGGACAGGTCAGTAACAACAGGGGACAGGTCAATAACAACGGGGACAGGTCAATAACAATGGGGGACAGGTCAATAACAACGGGGACACGTCAATAACAACGGGGACAGGTCAATAACAACAGGGACATGTTCAATTACAACTGGGGACAGGTCAATAACAACAGGAGACAGGTCAATAACAATGGGTGACAGGTCAATAACAATGGGGGAAAGGTCAATAACTACGGGGACAGATCAATAACAACAGGCTCAGGTCAATAACAATGGGGGACAGGTCAATAACAACGGGCTCAGGTCAATAACAACAGGGGACAAGTTAATAACAACGGGGGACAGGTCAATAACAACGGTCTCAGGTCAATAACAATGGGCTCAGGGCAATAACAACGGGGGACAGGTCAATAACAACGGGTGACAGGTCAATAACAATGGGGGACAGGTCAATAACTACGGGGACAGATCAATAACGACAGGCTCAGGTCAATAACAATGGGGGACAGGTCAATAACAACGGGCTCAGGTCAATAACAACAGGGGACAAGTTAATAACAACGGGTGACAGGTCAATAACAACGGTCTCAGGTCAATAACAACGGGCTCAGGTCAATAACAACGGGGGACAGGTCAATAACAATGGTCTCAGGTCAATAACAACGGGCACAGGTCAATAACAACGGGGACAGGTCAATAACAACGGGTTCAGGTCAATATCAACAGGGGACAGGTCAGTAACAACGGGGGACAGGTCAATAACATCCGGGACAGGTCAATAACAACAGGGGACAGGTAAATAACAACGGGGACAGGTCAATAACAACAGGGGATAGGTCAATAACAACGGTCTCAGGTCAATAACAATGGGCTCAGGTCAATAACAACGGGGGACAGGTCAATAAAAACGGTCTCAGGTCAATAACAACGGGCACAGGTCAATAACAACAGGGGACAGGTCAATAACAACGGGGACAGGTCAAAAACAACGGGTTCAGGTCAATAACAACAGGGGACAGGTCAATAATAACGGGAACAGGTCAATAAAAATGGGGGACAGGTCAATAACAACGGGATCAGGTCAATAACAACAGGGGACAGGTCAATACCAACGGGGGAGAGGTAATAACAATGGGGGACAAGTCAATAACAACAGGGGTCAGGTCAATAACAACGGGGACAGGTCAATAGCAACAGGGGACATGTCAATAACAACAGGGGACAGGTCAATAACAACGGTCTCAGGTCAATAACAATGGGCTCAGGTCAATAACAACGGGGGACAGGTCAATAAAAACGGTCTCAGGTCAATAACAACGGGCACAGGTCAATAACAACAGGGGACAGGTCAATAACAACGGGGACAGGTCAAAAACAACGGGTTCAGGTCAATAACAACAGGGGACAGGTCAATAATAACGGGAACAGGTCAATAAAAATGGGGGACAGGTCAATAACAACGGGATCAGGTCAATAACAACAGGGGACAGGTCAATACCAACGGGGGAGAGGTAATAACAATGGGGGACAAGTCAATAACAACAGGGGTCAGGTCAATAACAACGGGGACAGGTCAATAGCAACAGGGGACATGTCAATAACAACAGGGGACAGGTCAATAACAACAGGCTCAGGTCAATAACAACGGGCTCAGGTCAATAACAACAGGGGACGGGTCAATAACAATGGGGACAGGTCAATAGCAACAGAGGATAGGTCAATTACAACGTGGACAGGTCAGTAACAACGGGGATAGGTCAATAACAACGGGCAGAGGTCAATAACAACAGGGGCCAGGTTAATAACAACGGGGGACAGGCCAATAACAACGGGGGACAGGTTCAATAACAACTGGGGACAGGTCAGTAACAATGGGGGACAGGTCAACAACAACAGGGGACAGGTCAATAACAATGGGGGACCGGTCCGTAACAACGGGGGACAGGTCAAGAATAACGGGAGACAGGTCAATAACAACGGGCTCCGGTCAATAACAACAGGGGACAGGTCAATAGCAATGGAGGACAAGTCAATAACAACAGGGACAGGTCAATAATAACAGGCTCAGGTCAGTAACAACACTGGACAGGTCAATCACAACGGGGACAGGTCAATAACAACGGGTGAAAGGCCAATAACATCAGGGGACAGGTCAATAATAACAGGCTCAGGTCAATAACAACAGGGGCAAGGTCAATAACAACAGGGGACAGGTTCAATAACAACGGGGGACAGGCCAATAACAATGGGGACAGGTCAATAACAATGGTGACAGGTCAGTAACAACGGGGACATCAATAACAACGGGGGACAGGTCAATAACAACAGGGGACAGGTCAATAACAACGGGGGACAGGTCAGTAACAACGGGGGACAGATCAATAACAAAGGGGGACAGGTCAATAACAACGGGCTCAGGTCAATAACAAAAGTGGACAGCTAAATAACAACGGGGGACAGGTCAACAACAACAGGGGACAGTTCAATAACAACAGGCGCAGGTCAATATCAACAGGGGACAGGTCAGTAACAACGGGGGACAGGTCAATAACATCCGGGACAGGTCAATAACAACAGGGGACAGGTAAATAACAACGGGGACAGGTCATTAACAACAGGGGACAGGTCAATAACAACAGGGGACAGGTCAATAACAACGGGGGACAGGTCAATAACAACAGGGTACAGGTCAATAACAATGGGGGACAGGTCAGTAACAACAGGGGACAGGTCAATAACAACGGGGACAGGTCAATAACAATGGGGGACAGGTCAATAACAACGGGGACACGTCAATAACAACGGGGACAGGTCAATAACAACAGGGACATGTTCAATTACAACTGGGGACAGGTCAATAACAACAGGAGACAGGTCAATAACAATGGGTGACAGGTCAATAACAATGGGGGAAAGGTCAATACCTACGGGGACAGATCAATAACAACAGGCTCAGGTCAATAACAATGGGGGACAGGTCAATAACAACGGGCTCAGGTCAATAACAACAGGGGACAAGTTAATAACAACGGGGGACAGGTCAATAACAACGGTCTCAGGTCAATAACAATGGGCTCAGGGCAATAACAACGGGGGACAGGTCAATAACAACGGGTGACAGGTCCATAACAATGGGGGACAGGTCAATAACTACGGGGACAGATCAATAACGACAGGCTCAGGTCAATAACAATGGGCGACAGGTCAATAACAACTGGCTCAGGTCAATAACAACAGGGGACAAGTTAATAACAACGGGGGACAGGTCAATAACAACGGTCTCAGGTCAATAACAACGGGCTCAGGTCAATAACAACGGGGGACAGGTCAATAACAATGGTCTCAGGTCAATAACAACGGGCACAGGTCAATAACAACGGGGACAGGTCAATAACAACGGGTTCAGGTCAATATCAACAGGGGACAGGTCAGTAACAACGGGGGACAGGTCAATAACATCCGGGACAGGTCAATAACAACAGGGGACAGGTAAATAACAACGGGGACAGGTCAATAACAACAGGGGACAGGTCAATAACAACCGGGACAGGTCAATAACAACAGGGTACAGGTCAATAACAATGGGGGACAGGTCAGTAACAACAGGGGACAGGTCAATAACAACGGGGACAGGTCAATAACAACGGGGGACAGGTCAATAACAACTGTCTCAGGTCAATAACAATGGGCTCAGGTCAATAACAACGGGGGACAGGTCAATAAAAACGGTCACAGGTCAATAACAACGGGCACAGGTCAATAACAACAGGGGACAGGTCAATAACAACGGGGACAGGTCAAAAACAACGGGTTCAGGTCAATAACAACAGGGGACAGGTCAATAACAACGGGAACAGGTCAATAAAAATGGGGGACAGGTCAATAACAACGGGATCAGGTCAATAACAACAGGGGACAGGTCAATACCAACGGGGGAGAGGTAATAACAATGGGGGACAGGTCAATAACAACAGGGGTCAGGTCAATAACAACGGGGACAGGTCAATAGCAACAGGGGACATGTCAATAACAACAGGGGACAGGTCAATAACAACAGGCTCAGGTCAATAACAACGGGCTCAGGTCAATAACAACAGGGGACGGGTCAATAACAATGGGGACAGGTCAATAGCAACAGAGGATAGGTCAATTACAACGTGGACAGGTCAGTAACAACGGGGATAGGTCAATAACAACGGGCAGAGGTCAATAACAACAGGGGCCAGGTTAATAACAACGGGGGACAGGCCAATAACAACGGGGGACAGGTTCAATAACAACTGGGGACAGGTCAGTAACAATGGGGGACAGGTCAACAACAACAGGGGACAGGTCAATAACAATGGGGGACCGGTCCGTAACAACGGGGGACAGGTCAAGAATAACGGGAGACAGGTCAATAACAACGGGCTCCGGTCAATAACAACAGGGGACAGGTCAATAGCAATGGAGGACAAGTCAATAACAACAGGGACAGGTCAATAATAACAGGCTCAGGTCAGTAACAACACTGGACAGGTCAATCACAACGGGGACAGGTCAATAACAACGGGTGAAAGGCCAATAACATCAGGGGACAGGTCAATAATAACAGGCTCAGGTCAATAACAACAGGGGCAAGGTCAATAACAACAGGGGACAGGTTCAATAACAACGGGGGTCAGGCCAATAACAATGGGGACAGGTCAATAACAATGGTGACAGGTCAGTAACAACGGGGACATCAATAACAATGGGGGACAGGTCAATAACAACAGGGGACAGGTCAATAACAACAGGGGACAGGTCAATAACAACGGGGGACAGGTCAGTAACAACGGGGGACAGATCAATAACAAAGGGGGACAGGTCAATAACAACGGGCTCAGGTCAATAACAAAAGTGGACAGCTAAATAACAACGGGGGACAGGTCAATAACAACGGGGACACGTCAATAATAACGGGCTCAGGTCAATAACAACAGGGGAGAGGTCAATAACAACGGGGGTCAGGTCAGTAACAAAGGGGGTCAGGTCAATAACAACAGGGGCCTGATCAATAACAACAGTGGACAGGTCAATAACAATGGGGACAGGTCAGTAACAACGGGGACAGGTCAATAACAACGGGGGACAGGTCAATAACAACAGTGGACAGGTCAATAACAAGGGGGACAGGTCAGTAACAACGGGGGACAGATCAATAACAAAGGGGGACAGGTCAATAAAAACGGGCTCAGTGCAATAACAAAAGTGGACAGCTAAATAACAATGGGGGACAGGTCAATAACAACGGGGGACAGGTCAATAATAACGGGCTCAGGTCAATAACAACAGGGGAGAGGTCAATAACAACCGGGGACAGGTCAGTAACTACGGGGGACAGGTCAATAACAACGGGGGACAGGTCAATAACAACGGGGACAGGTCAATAACAACGGGGGAAAGGTCAATAACAACCAGGACAGGTCAATAACAAGGGGGTCAGGTTCAATAACAACGGGGGACAGGTCAGTAACAACGGGGGACCGGTCAATAACAACAGGGGACAGGTCAATAACGACGGGGGACAGGTCAGTAACAACGGGGGACAGGTCAACAACAACAGGGGACAGGTCAATAACAACAGGCGCAGGTCAATATCAACAGGGGACAGGTCAGTAACAACGGGGGATAGGTCAATAACTTCCGGGACAGGTCAATAACAACAGGGGACAGGTCAATAACAACGGGGGACAGGTCAATAACATCCGGGACAGGTCAATAACAACAGGGGACAGGTCAATAACAACAGGGGACAGGTCAGTAACAACGGGGGAAAGGTCAATAACAACGGGGGACAGGTCAATAACTACGGGGACAGGTCAATAACAACGGGGGAAAGGTCAATAACAACCAGGACAGGTCAATAACAAGGGGGGACAGGTTCAATAACAACGGGGGACAGGTCAATAACAACGGGGGACAGGTCAATAACAACCGGGACAGGTCAATAACAACAGGGGACAGGTCAATAACAACGGGGGACAGGTCAATAACAACGGGGGACAGGTCAATAACAACGGGGACACGTCAATAACAACGGGGGACAGGTCAATAACAACAGGGGACAGGTCAATATCAACAGGGGACAGGTCAGTAACAACGGGGGACAGGTCAATAACATCCGGGACAGGTCAATAACAACAGGGGACAGGTCAATAACAACGGGGACAGGTCAATAACAATGGGGGACAGGTCAATAACAACGGGGACACGTCAATAACAACGGGGGACAGGTCAATAACAACAGGGGACAGGTCAATAACAACGGGGGACAGGTCAGTAACAACGGGGGACAGATCAATAACAAAGGGGGACAGGTCAATAACAACGGGCTCAGGTCAATAACAAAAGTGGACAGCTAAATAACAACGGGGGACAGGTCAATAATAACGGGGATACGTCAATAATAACGGGCTCAGGTCAATAACAACAGGGGAGAGGTCAATAACAACAAGGGTCAGGTCAGTAACAAAGGGGGTCAGGTCAATAACAACAGGGGCCTGATCAATATCAACAGTGGACAGGTCAATAACAATGGGGACAGGTCAGTAACAACGGGGACAGGTCAATAACAACGGGGGACAGGTCAATAACAACAGGGGACAGGTCAATAACAAGGGGGACAGGTCAGTAACAACGGGGGACAGATCAATAACAAAGGGGGACAGGTCAATAAAAACGGGCTCAGTGCAATAACAAAAGTGGACAGCTAAATAACAATGGGTGACTGGTCAATAACAACCGGGGACAGGTCAATAATAACGGGCTCAGGTCAATGACAACAGGGGAGAGTTCAATAACAACGGGGGACAGGTCAGTAACAAAGGGGGTCAGGTCAATAACAACAGGGGCCTGATCAATAACAACCGGGGACAGGTCACTAACTACGGGGGACAGGTCAATAACAACGGGGGACAGGTCAATAACAACGGGGGACAGGTCAATAACAACGGGGACAGGTCAATAACAACGGGGGAAAGGTCAATAACAACCAGGACAGGTCAATAACAAGGGGGTCAGGTTCAATAACAACGGGGGACAGGTCAGTAACAACGGGGGACCGGTCAATAACAACAGGGGGCAGGTCAATAACAACAGGCGCAGGTCAATATCAACAGGGGACAGGTCAGTAACAACGGGGGATAGGTCAATAACTTCCGGGACAGGTCAATAACAACAGGGGACAGGTCAATAACAACGGGGGACAGGTCAATAACATCCGGGACAGGTCAATAACAACAGGGGACAGGTCAATAACAACAGGGGACAGGTCAGTAACAACGGGGGAAAGATCAATAACAACGGGGGACAGGTCAATAACTACGGGGACAGGTCAATAACAACGGGGGAAAGGTCAATAACAACCAGGACAGGTCAATAACAAGGGGGGACAGGTTCAATAACAACGGGGGACAGGTCAATAACAACGGGGGACAGGTCAATAACAACCGGGACAGGTCAATAACAACAGGGGACAGGTCAATAACAACGGGGGACAGGTCAATAACAACAGGCGCAGGTCAATATCAACAGGGGACAGGTCAGTAACAACGGGGGACAGGTCAATAACAACGGGGACAGATTAATAACAACGGGGGAAAGGCCAATAACAACGGGGACAGGTCAATAACAACGGGGGACAGGTCAATAACAACGAGGGAAAGGTCAATAACAATGGGAGCCAGGTCAATAACAACGGGGGACAGGTCAATAACAATGGGGGACAGGTCAATAACAACTGGGGACAAGTCTATAACAACGGGGGACAGGTCAATAACAACTGGGGACAAGTCAATAACAACGGGGGAAAGGTCAATAACAACGGGGACAGGTCAATAACAACGGGGGACAGGGCAATAACAACGGGGGAAAGGTCAATAACAATGTGGGCCAGGTCAATAACAATGGGGGACAGGTCAATAACAACTGGGGACAAATCAATAACAACGGGCGAAAGGTCAATAACAACGGGGGACAGGTCAATAACAACGGGGGAAAGGTCAATAACAACGGGGGACAGGTCAATAACAACGGTGGAAAGGTCAATAACATCAGGGGACAGGTCAATAACAATGGTGGACAGGTCAATAACAACTGGGGACAAGACAATAACAACGGGGGAAAGGTCAATAACAACGGGGACAGGTCAATAACAACACGGGCTCAGGTCAAGAATAGCAGGGGACAGGTCAATAACAATGGTGGCAGGTACATAACAACGGGGGACAGGTCAATAACAACGGGGACAGGTCAATAACAACAGTGGCCTGGTCAATAACATCGGTATCAGGTCAATAACAACGGGGGACAGGTCAATAACAACGGGGACAGGTCAATAACAATGGGGGAAAGGTCAATAACAACGTGGACAGGTCAATAACAACAGGGGACAGGTCAGTAACAACAGGGGACAGGTCAGTAACTATGGGGGACAGGTCAATAACAACAGTGGCCTGGTCAATAACATCGGTATCAGGTCAATAACAACGGGGGACAGATCAATAACAACGGGGACAGGTCAATAACAACGGGGGAAAGGTCAATAACAACGGGGACAGGACAATAACAACAGGGGACAGGTCAGTTACAATGGAGACAGGTCAGTAACAACGGTCTCAGGTCAATTACAACAGGGGACAGGTCAATAACAACGGGGACAGGTCAATAACAACGAGGGACAGGTCAATAACAACAGGGGACAGGTCAATAATAACGGGGGACAGGTCAATAACAACAGGGGCCGGGTCAACAACATCGGTCTCAGGCCAATAACAACGGGGGACAGGTAAATAACAACGGTCTCAGGTCGATAACAACGGGGGACAGGTCAATAACAACGGGGACAGGTCAATAACAACTGGGGACAGGTCAGTTACAACAGGGGACAGGTTAATAACAACGGGCTTAGGTCAATAACAACAGGGGACAGGTCAATAACAAAGGGGACAGGTCCAATGGCAACGAGGGAAAGATCAATAACAACAGGGGACAAGTCAATTACAATGGGGGACAGGTCAATAACAAAAGGGGACACGTCAATAACAACAGGGGACAAGTCAATAAAAATGGGAGTATTAAAATAACAACGGGGGACAGGTCAATGGCGGACAGGTCCATAACAACGGGGACAGGTCAATAAGAACGGGGACAGGTAAATAACAAGGGGCTCAGGTCAATAACAACGGGGGACAGGTCAATAACAACCGGGGACAGGTCAATAACAATTGGCTCAGGTCAATAACAACGGGGGAAAGGTCAATAACAACGGGGGACAGGTCAATAACAACAGGGGACAGGTCAATAAGAACGGGGACAGGTCAATAAGAACGGGGACAGGTAAATAACAATGGGCTCAGGTCAATAACAACGGGGGCAGGGCAATAACAACGGGGGACAGGTCAATAACAACAGGGGACAGGTCAATAATTATGGGCTCAGGTCAATAACAACAGGGGACAGGTCAATAACAACAGGGGACAGGTCAATAACAACAGAGACAAGTCAATAACAACCGGGGACAGGTCAATAGCAACTGGGACAGGTCGATAACAACGGGGGACAGGGCAATAACAACGGGGGACAGGTCATTAACAACGGGGGACTGGTCAATAACAATTGGGGACAGGTCAATAACAACGGGGGACAGGTCAATAACAACGGGGGACAGGTCAATAACAATAGAGGACAGGTCAATAACAATGGGGGAACAGGTCAATAACAACTGGGGACAAGTCAATAACAACAGGGGAAAGGCCAATAACAACGGGGACAGGTCAATAACAACGGGGGACAGGTCAATAACAACGAGGGAAAGGTCAATAACAATGGGACCCAGGTCAATAACAATGGGGGACAGGTCAATAACAACTGGGGACAAGTCAATAACAACGGGGGAAAGGTCAATAACAACGGGGGACAGGTCAATAACAACGGGGGAAAGGTCAATAACAACGGGGTACAGGTCAATAACAACGGGGGAAAGGTCAATAACAACGGGGACAGGTCAATAACAACACGGGTTCAGGTCAATAACAGCAGGGGACAGGTCAATAACATCAGGGGACAAGTCAATAACAATGGTGGCAGGTACATAACAACGGGGGACAGGTCAATAACAACGGGGACAGCTAAATAATAACGGGGGAAAGGTCAATAACAAAAGTGGCCTGGTTAATAACATCGGTATCAGGTCAATAACAACGGGGGACAGGTCAATAACAACGGGGACAGGTCAGTAACAACAGGGGACAGGTCAGTAACTATGGGGGACAGGTCAATAACAACATTGGCCTGGCCAATAACATCGGTATCAGGTCAATAACAACTGGGGACAGGTCAGTTACAACAGGGGACAGGTTAATAACAACGGGCTTAGGTCAATAACAACAGGGGACAGGTCAATAACAAAGGGGACAGGTCCAATGGCAACGAGGGAAAGGTCAATAACAACGGGGGACAAGTCAATTACAACGGGGGACAGGTCAATAACAAAAGGGGACACGTCAATAAAAATGGGAGTATTAAAATAACAACGGGGGACAGGTCAATGGCGGACAGGTCCATAACAACGGGGACAGGTCAATAAGAACGGGGACAGGTAAATAACAAGGGGCTCAGGTCAATAACAACGGGGGACAGGTCAATAACAACGGGGGACAGGTCAATAACAACCGGGGACAGGTCAATAACAATTGGCTCAGGTCAATAACAACGGGGGAAAGGTCAATAACAACGGGGGACAGGTCAATAACAACAGGGGTCAGGTCAATAAGAACGGGGACAGGTCAATAAGAACGGGGACAGGTAAATAACAATGGGCTCAGGTCACTAACAACGGGGGACAGGGCAATACCAACGTGGGACAGGTCAATAACAACAGGGGACAGGTCAATAATTATGGGCTCAGGTCAATAACAACAGGGGACAGGTCAATAACAACAGGGGACCGGTCAATAACGACATGGGACAGGTTAATAACAACAGGGGACAGGTCAATAACAACAGAGACAAGTCAATAACAACCGGGGACAGGTCAATAGCAACTGGGACAGGTCGATAACAACGGGGGACAGGGCAATAACAACGGGGGACAGGTCATTAACAACGGGGTACTGGTCAATAACAATTGGGGACAGGTCAATAACAACGGGGACAGATCAATAACAACGGGGGACAGGTCAATAACAACGGGGGACAGGTCAATAACAATAGGGGACAGGTCAATAACAATGGGGGACAGGTCAATAACAACTGGGGACAAGTCAATAACAACAGGGGAAAGGCCAATAACAACGGGGACAGGTCAATAACAATGGGGGACAGGTCAATAACAACTGGGGACAAGTCAATAACAACGGGGGAAAGGTCAATAACAACGGGGTACAGGTCAATAACAACGGGGGACAGGTCAATAACAACTGGGGACAAGTCAATAACAACGGGGGAAAGGTCAATAACAACGGGGGAAAGGTCAATAACAACGGGGTACAGGTCAATAACAACGGGGGACAGGTCAATAACAACTGGGGACAAGTCAATAACAACGGGGGAAAGGTCAATAACAATGGGGACAGGTCAATAACAACACGGGTTCAGGTCAATAACAGCAGGGGACAGGTCAATAACATCAGGGGACAAGTCAATAACAATGGTGGCAGGTACATAACAACGGGGGACAGGTCAATAACAACGGGGACAGCTAAATAATAACGGGGGAAAGGTCAATAACAAAAGTGGCCTGGTTAATAACATCGGTATCAGGTCAATAACAACGGGGGACAGGTCAATAACAACGGGGACAGGTCAGTAACAACAGGGGACAGGTCAGTAACTATGGGGGACAGGTCAATAACAACAGTGGCCTGGCCAATAACATCGGTATCAGGTCAATAACAACGGGGGACAGGTCAATAACAACGGGCTTAGGTCTATAACAACAAGGGACAGGTCAATAACAACGGAGACAGGTCAATACCAACGGGGTCAGGTCAATAACAACAGGGGACAGGTAAATAACAACAGGGGACAGGTCAATAACAACGGGGGCAGGTACATAACAACGGGGGACAGGTCAATAACAACGGGGACAGCTAAATAATAACGGGGGAAAGGTCAATAACAAAAGTGGCCTGGTTAATAACATCGGTATCAGGTCAATAACAACGGGGGACAGGTCAATAACAACGGGGACAGGTCAGTAACAACAGGGGACAGGTCAGTAACTATGGGGGACAGGTCAATAACAACATTGGCCTGGCCAATAACATCGGTATCAGGTCAATAACAACTGGGGACAGGTCAGTTACAACAGGGGACAGGTTAATAACAACGGGCTTAGGTCAATAACAACAGGGGACAGGTCAATAACAAAGGGGACAGGTCCAATGGCAACGAGGGAAAGGTCAATAACAACGGGGGACAAGTCAATTACAACGGGGGACAGGTCAATAACAAAAGGGGACACGTCAATAAAAATGGGAGTATTAAAATAACAACGGGGGACAGGTCAATGGCGGACAGGTCCATAACAACGGGGACAGGTCAATAAGAACGGGGACAGGTAAATAACAAGGGGCTCAGGTCAATAACAACGGGGGACAGGTCAATAACAACGGGGGACAGGTCAATAACAACCGGGGACAGGTCAATAACAATTGGCTCAGGTCAATAACAACGGGGGAAAGGTCAATAACAACGGGGGACAGGTCAATAACAACAGGGGTCAGGTCAATAAGAACGGGGACAGGTCAATAAGAACGGGGACAGGTAAATAACAATGGGCTCAGGTCACTAACAACGGGGGACAGGGCAATACCAACGTGGGACAGGTCAATAACAACAGGGGACAGGTCAATAATTATGGGCTCAGGTCAATAACAACAGGGGACAGGTCAATAACAACAGGGGACCGGTCAATAACGACATGGGACAGGTTAATAACAACAGGGGACAGGTCAATAACAACAGAGACAAGTCAATAACAACCGGGGACAGGTCAATAGCAACTGGGACAGGTCGATAACAACGGGGGACAGGGCAATAACAACGGGGGACAGGTCATTAACAACGGGGTACTGGTCAATAACAATTGGGGACAGGTCAATAACAACGGGGACAGATCAATAACAACGGGGGACAGGTCAATAACAACGGGGGACAGGTCAATAACAATAGGGGACAGGTCAATAACAATGGGGGACAGGTCAATAACAACTGGGGACAAGTCAATAACAACAGGGGAAAGGCCAATAACAACGGGGACAGGTCAATAACAATGGGGGACAGGTCAATAACAACTGGGGACAAGTCAATAACAACGGGGGAAAGGTCAATAACAACGGGGTACAGGTCAATAACAACGGGGGACAGGTCAATAACAACTGGGGACAAGTCAATAACAACGGGGGAAAGGTCAATAACAACGGGGGAAAGGTCAATAACAACGGGGTACAGGTCAATAACAACGGGGGACAGGTCAATAACAACTGGGGACAAGTCAATAACAACGGGGGAAAGGTCAATAACAATGGGGACAGGTCAATAACAACACGGGTTCAGGTCAATAACAGCAGGGGACAGGTCAATAACATCAGGGGACAAGTCAATAACAATGGTGGCAGGTACATAACAACGGGGGACAGGTCAATAACAACGGGGACAGCTAAATAATAACGGGGGAAAGGTCAATAACAAAAGTGGCCTGGTTAATAACATCGGTATCAGGTCAATAACAACGGGGGACAGGTCAATAACAACGGGGACAGGTCAGTAACAACAGGGGACAGGTCAGTAACTATGGGGGACAGGTCAATAACAACAGTGGCCTGGCCAATAACATCGGTATCAGGTCAATAACAACGGGGGACAGGTCAATAACAACGGGCTTAGGTCTATAACAACAAGGGACAGGTCAATAACAACGGAGACAGGTCAATACCAACGGGGTCAGGTCAATAACAACAGGGGACAGGTAAATAACAACAGGGGACAGGTCAATAACAACGGGGGCAGGTACATAACAACGGGGGACAGGTCAATAACAACGGGGACAGATCAATAACAACGGTCTCAGGTCAATTACAACAGGGGACAGGTCAATAACAACGGGGACAGGTCAATAACAACTGGGACAGGTCAATAACAATGGGGACAGGTCAATAACAACGGGGGACAGGGCATTAACAACGGGGGACAGGTCAATAACAACGGGGGACAGGTCAATAACATCGGTATCAGGTCAATAACAACGGGGGACAGGTCAATAACAACGGGGACAGCTCAATAACAACAGGGCACAGGTCAATAAGAACGGGGGACAGGTCAATAACAATGGAGACAGGTCAATAAGAACTGGCTTAGGTCTTTAATAACAATGGACAGGTCAATAACAACGGGGACAGGTCAATAATAACGGGGGACAGGTCAATAACAACGGGGACAGCTAAATAATAACGGGGGAAAGGTCAATAACAAAAGTGGCCTGGTTAATAACATCGGTATCAGGTCAATAACAACGGGGGACAGGTCATTAACAACGGGGACAGGTCAGTAACAACAGGGGACAGGTCAGTAACTATGGGGGACAGGTCAATAACAACAGTGACCTGGCCAATAACATCGGTATCAGGTCAATAACAACGGGGGACAGGTCAGTAACAATGGAGACAGGTCAATAACAACGGGCTTAGGTCTATAACAACAAGGGACAGGTCAATAACAACGGAGACAGGTCAATACCAACGGGGTCAGGTAAATAACAACAGGGGACAGGTAAATAACAACAGGGGACAGGTCAATAACAACGGGTCAGATTAATAACAACGGTCTCAGGTCAATTACAACAGGGGACAGGTCAATAACAACGGGGACAGGTCAATAACAACGGGGGACAGGTCAATAACAACAGGGGACAGGTCAATAACAACAGGGGCCGGGTCAACAACATCGGTCACAGGTCAATAACAACGGGGGACAGGTAAATAACAACGGTCTCAGGTCAATAACAACGGTCTCAGGTCAATAACAACGGGGGACAGGTCAATAATGACATGGGACAGGTCAATAACAACAGGGGACAGGTCAATAACAACCGGGGACAGGTCAATAACAACTGGGACAGGTCAATAACAATGGGGACAGGTCAATAACAACGGGGGACAGGGCATTAACAACGGGGGACAGGTCAATAACAACGGGGGACAGGTCAATAACATCGGTATCAGGTCAATAACAACGGGGGACAGGTCAATAACAACGGGGACAGATTAATAACAACGGGGGAAAGGTCAATAACAACGGGGACAGCTCAATAACAACAGGGCACAGGTCAATAAGAACGGGGGACAGGTCAATAACAATAGAGACAGGTCAATAAGAACTGGCTTAGGTCTTTAATAACAATGGAGCGGTCAATAACAACGGGAACAGGTCAATAACAACGGGGACAGGTCAATAATAACGGGGGACAGGTCAATAACAACGGGGACAGCTAAATAATAACGGGGGAAAGGTCAATAACAAAAGTGGCCTGGTTAATAACATCGGTATCAGGTCAATAACAACGGGGGACAGGTCAATAACAACGGGGACAGGTCAGTAGCAACAGGGGACAGGTCAGTAACTATGGGGGACAGGTCAATAACAACAGTGGCCTGGCCAATAACATCGGTATCAGGTCAATAACAACGGGGGACAGGTCAGTAACAATGGAGACAGGTCAATAACAACGGGCTTAGGTCTATAACAACAAGGGACAGGTCAATAACAACAGGGGACAGGTCAATAACAACGGGGGCAGGTACATAACAACGGGGGACAGGTCAATAACAACGGGGACAGATCAATAACAACGGTCTCAGGTCAATTACAACAGGGGACAGGTCAATAACAACGGGGACAGGTCAATAACAACGGGGGACAGGTCAATAACAACAGGGGACAGGTCAATAACAACAGGGGCCGGGTCAACAACATCGGTCACAGCTCAATAACAACGGGGGACAGGTAAATAACAACGGTCTCAGGTCAATAACAACGGGGAACAAGTCAATAACAACGGGGACAGGTCAATAACAACTGGGGACAGGTCAGTAACAACGGGGGACAGGTTAATAACAATGGGGACAGGTGACTAACAACGGGCTTAGGTCAATAACAACAGGGGACAGGTCAATAACAAAGGGGACAGGTCCAATGGCAACGGGGGAAAGGTCAATAACAACAGGGGACAAGTCTATTACAATGGGGGACAGGTCAATAACAAAAGGGGACACGTCAATAACAACAGGGGACAAGTCAATAAAAATGGGAGTACTAAAATAACAACGGGGGACAGGTCAATGGCGGACAGGTCCATAACAACGGGGACAGGTCAATAACAACGGTCTCAGGTCAATAACAACGGGGGACAGGTCAATAATGACATGGGACAGGTCAGTAACAACAGGGGACAGGTCAATAACAACCGGGGACAGGTCAATAACAACTGGGACAGGTCAATAACAATGGGGACAGGTCAATAACAACGGGGAACAGGGCATTAACAACGGGGGACAGGTCAATAACAACGGGGGACAGGTCAATAACATCGGTATCAGGTCAATAACAACGGGGACAGATTAATAACAACGGGGGAAAGGTCAATAACAACGGGGACAGATTAATAACAACGGGGGAAAGGTCAATAACAACGGGGACAGCTCAATAACAACAGGGCACAGGTCAATAAGAACGGGGGACAGGTCAATAACAATGGAGACAGGTCAATAAGAACTGGCTTAGGTCTTTAATAACAATGGACAGGTCAATAACAACGGGAACAGGTCAATAACAACGGGGACAGGTCAATAATAACGGGGGACAGGTCAATAACAACAGGGGACAGGTCAATAACAATGGGGGACAGATCAATAACAACAGGGGCCGGGTCAATAACATCGGACTCAGGTCAATAACAACGGGGGACAGGTCAGTAACAATGGAGACAGGTCAATAACAACGGGCTTAGGTCTATAACAACAAGGGACAGGTCAATAACAACAGGGGACAGGTCAATAACAACGGGGGCAGGTACATAACAACGGGGGACAGGTCAATAACAACGGGGACAGATCAATAACAACGGTCTCAGGTCAATTACAACAGGGGACAGGTCAATAACAACGGGGACAGGTCAATAACAACGGGGGACAGGTCAATAACAACAGGGGACAGGTCAATAACAACAGGGGCCGGGTCAACAACATCGGTCACAGCTCAATAACAACGGGGGACAGGTAAATAACAACGGTCTCAGGTCAATAACAACGGGGAACAAGTCAATAACAACGGGGACAGGTCAATAACAACTGGGGACAGGTCAGTAACAACGGGGGACAGGTTAATAACAATAGGGGACAGGTCAATAACAATGGGGGACAGGTCAATAACAACTGGGGACAAGTCAATAACAACAGGGGAAAGGCCAATAACAACGGGGACAGGTCAATAACAATGGGGGACAGGTCAATAACAACTGGGGACAAGTCAATAACAACGGGGGAAAGGTCAATAACAACGGGGTACAGGTCAATAACAACGGGGGACAGGTCAATAACAACTGGGGACAAGTCAATAACAACGGGGGAAAGGTCAATAACAACGGGGGAAAGGTCAATAACAACGGGGTACAGGTCAATAACAACGGGGGACAGGTCAATAACAACTGGGGACAAGTCAATAACAACGGGGGAAAGGTCAATAACAATGGGGACAGGTCAATAACAACACGGGTTCAGGTCAATAACAGCAGGGGACAGGTCAATAACATCAGGGGACAAGTCAATAACAATGGTGGCAGGTACATAACAACGGGGGACAGGTCAATAACAACGGGGACAGCTAAATAATAACGGGGGAAAGGTCAATAACAAAAGTGGCCTGGTTAATAACATCGGTATCAGGTCAATAACAACGGGGGACAGGTCAATAACAACGGGGACAGGTCAGTAACAACAGGGGACAGGTCAGTAACTATGGGGGACAGGTCAATAACAACAGTGGCCTGGCCAATAACATCGGTATCAGGTCAATAACAACGGGGGACAGGTCAATAACAACGGGCTTAGGTCTATAACAACAAGGGACAGGTCAATAACAACGGAGACAGGTCAATACCAACGGGGTCAGGTCAATAACAACAGGGGACAGGTAAATAACAACAGGGGACAGGTCAATAACAACGGGGGCAGGTACATAACAACGGGGGACAGGTCAATAACAACGGGGACAGATCAATAACAACGGTCTCAGGTCAATTACAACAGGGGACAGGTCAATAACAACGGGGACAGGTCAATAACAACTGGGACAGGTCAATAACAATGGGGACAGGTCAATAACAACGGGGGACAGGGCATTAACAACGGGGGACAGGTCAATAACAACGGGGGACAGGTCAATAACATCGGTATCAGGTCAATAACAACGGGGGACAGGTCAATAACAACGGGGACAGCTCAATAACAACAGGGCACAGGTCAATAAGAACGGGGGACAGGTCAATAACAATGGAGACAGGTCAATAAGAACTGGCTTAGGTCTTTAATAACAATGGACAGGTCAATAACAACGGGGACAGGTCAATAATAACGGGGGACAGGTCAATAACAACGGGGACAGCTAAATAATAACGGGGGAAAGGTCAATAACAAAAGTGGCCTGGTTAATAACATCGGTATCAGGTCAATAACAACGGGGGACAGGTCATTAACAACGGGGACAGGTCAGTAACAACAGGGGACAGGTCAGTAACTATGGGGGACAGGTCAATAACAACAGTGACCTGGCCAATAACATCGGTATCAGGTCAATAACAACGGGGGACAGGTCAGTAACAATGGAGACAGGTCAATAACAACGGGCTTAGGTCTATAACAACAAGGGACAGGTCAATAACAACGGAGACAGGTCAATACCAACGGGGTCAGGTAAATAACAACAGGGGACAGGTAAATAACAACAGGGGACAGGTCAATAACAACGGGTCAGATCAATAACAACGGTCTCAGGTCAATTACAACAGGGGACAGGTCAATAACAACGGGGACAGGTCAATAACAACGGGGGACAGGTCAATAACAACAGGGGACAGGTCAATAACAACAGGGGCCGGGTCAACAACATCGGTCACAGGTCAATAACAACGGGGGACAGGTAAATAACAACGGTCTCAGGTCAATAACAACGGTCTCAGGTCAATAACAACGGGGGACAGGTCAATAATGACATGGGACAGGTCAATAACAACAGGGGACAGGTCAATAACAACCGGGGACAGGTCAATAACAACTGGGACAGGTCAATAACAATGGGGACAGGTCAATAACAACGGGGGACAGGGCATTAACAACGGGGGACAGGTCAATAACAACGGGGGACAGGTCAATAACATCGGTATCAGGTCAATAACAACGGGGGACAGGTCAATAACAACGGGGACAGATTAATAACAACGGGGGAAAGGTCAATAACAACGGGGACAGCTCAATAACAACAGGGCACAGGTCAATAAGAACGGGGGACAGGTCAATAACAATAGAGACAGGTCAATAAGAACTGGCTTAGGTCTTTAATAACAATGGAGCGGTCAATAACAACGGGAACAGGTCAATAACAACGGGGACAGGTCAATAATAACGGGGGACAGGTCAATAACAACGGGGACAGCTAAATAATAACGGGGGAAAGGTCAATAACAAAAGTGGCCTGGTTAATAACATCGGTATCAGGTCAATAACAACGGGGGACAGGTCAATAACAACGGGGACAGGTCAGTAGCAACAGGGGACAGGTCAGTAACTATGGGGGACAGGTCAATAACAACAGTGGCCTGGCCAATAACATCGGTATCAGGTCAATAACAACGGGGGACAGGTCAGTAACAATGGAGACAGGTCAATAACAACGGGCTTAGGTCTATAACAACAAGGGACAGGTCAATAACAACAGGGGACAGGTCAATAACAACGGGGGCAGGTACATAACAACGGGGGACAGGTCAATAACAACGGGGACAGATCAATAACAACGGTCTCAGGTCAATTACAACAGGGGACAGGTCAATAACAACGGGGACAGGTCAATAACAACGGGGGACAGGTCAATAACAACAGGGGACAGGTCAATAACAACAGGGGCCGGGTCAACAACATCGGTCACAGCTCAATAACAACGGGGGACAGGTAAATAACAACGGTCTCAGGTCAATAACAACGGGGAACAAGTCAATAACAACGGGGACAGGTCAATAACAACTGGGGACAGGTCAGTAACAACGGGGGACAGGTTAATAACAATGGGGACAGGTGACTAACAACGGGCTTAGGTCAATAACAACAGGGGACAGGTCAATAACAAAGGGGACAGGTCCAATGGCAACGGGGGAAAGGTCAATAACAACAGGGGACAAGTCTATTACAATGGGGGACAGGTCAATAACAAAAGGGGACACGTCAATAACAACAGGGGACAAGTCAATAAAAATGGGAGTACTAAAATAACAACGGGGGACAGGTCAATGGCGGACAGGTCCATAACAACGGGGACAGGTCAATAACAACGGTCTCAGGTCAATAACAACGGGGGACAGGTCAATAATGACATGGGACAGGTCAGTAACAACAGGGGACAGGTCAATAACAACCGGGGACAGGTCAATAACAACTGGGACAGGTCAATAACAATGGGGACAGGTCAATAACAACGGGGAACAGGGCATTAACAACGGGGGACAGGTCAATAACAACGGGGGACAGGTCAATAACATCGGTATCAGGTCAATAACAACGGGGACAGATTAATAACAACGGGGGAAAGGTCAATAACAACGGGGACAGATTAATAACAACGGGGGAAAGGTCAATAACAACGGGGACAGCTCAATAACAACAGGGCACAGGTCAATAAGAACGGGGGACAGGTCAATAACAATGGAGACAGGTCAATAAGAACTGGCTTAGGTCTTTAATAACAATGGACAGGTCAATAACAACGGGAACAGGTCAATAACAACGGGGACAGGTCAATAATAACGGGGGACAGGTCAATAACAACAGGGGACAGGTCAATAACAATGGGGGACAGATCAATAACAACAGGGGCCGGGTCAATAACATCGGACTCAGGTCAATAACAACAGGGGACAGGTAAATAACAACGGGGACAGGTCAATAACAACGGGAGACAGGTCAATAACAACGGGGACAGGTCAATAACAACTGGGGACAGGTCAGTAACAATGGGGGACATGTCAATACCAACTGGGGACAGGTGACTAACAACAGGCTTAGGTCAATAACAACAGGGGACAGGTCAATAACAACGGCGACAGGTCAGTGGCAACGGGGGGAAGGTCAATAACAATCGGGGACAAGTCAATAAAAATGAGAGTGTTAAAATAACAACGGGGGTCAGGTCAATGGTGGACAGGTCCATAACAATGGGGACAGTTCAACAACAAGGGTCTCAGGTCAATAACAACGGGGGACAGGTCAATAATGACATGGGACAGGTCAATAACAACAGGGGACAGGTCAATAACAACCGGGACAGGTCAATAACAACGGGGGACAGGGCAATAACAATGGGGACAGGTCAATAACAACAGGGGACAGGTGAATAACAACAGGGACAGGTCAATAACAACAGGGGACAGGTCAATAACAACTGGGACAGGTCAATAACAACGGGGGACAGGGCAATAACAATGGGGGACAGGTCAATAACAACGGGGGACAGGGCAATAACAATGGGGGACAGGTCAATAACAACGGGGACAGGTCAATAACAACAGGCTTAGGTCAATAACAACAGGGGTCAGGTCAATAACAATGGGGACAGGTCAATAACAAAAGGGGACAGGTCAATAACAAGAGTGGACAGGTCAATAACAATGGGGGCAGGTCAAGAACAACAGGAGACAGGTCAATAACAACAGGGGGACAGGTCAATAACAACGGGGGACAGGTCAATCACAATGGGGACAGGTGAATAACAATGGGGCAGGTAAATAACAAAGGGGGACAGGTCCATAACAACATGGACTTGTCAATAACAACGGTCTCAGGTCAATAACAACAGGGACAAGTCAATAACAACCGGGGACAGGTCAATAACAACTGGGCAGGTCCATAACAACGGGGGACAGGGCAATCACAACGGGGGACAGGTCATTAACAACGGGGGACTTGTCAATAACAATTGGGGACAGGTCAATAACAACGGGGACAGATCAATAACAACGGGGGACAGGTCAATAACAATAGGGGACAGGTCATTAACAACGGGGGACTGGTCAATAACAATTGGGGACAGGTCAATAACAACGGGGACAGATCAATAACAACGGGGGACAGGTCAATAACAATAGGGGACAGGTCAATAACAATGGGGGACAGGTCAATAACAACTGGGGACAGGTCAATAACAACCGGGACAGGTCAATAACAATGGGGACAGGTCAATAACAATGGGGACAGGTCAATTACAACAGGGGACAGGTCAATAACAACAGGGACAGGTCAATAACAACAGGGGACAGGTCAATAACAACGGAGACAGGTCAATAACAACGGGGGACAGGGCAATAACAACAGTGGACAGGTCAATAACAACGGTCTCAGGTCAATAACAACAGGGACAAGTCAATAACAACCGGGGACAGGTCAATAACAACTGGGCAGGTCCATAACAACGGGGGACAGGGCAATCACAACGGGGGACAGGTCATTAACAACGGGGGACTGGTCAATAACAATTGGGGACAGGTCAATAACAACTGGGCAGGTCCATAACAACGGGGGACAGGGCAATAACAATAGGGGACAGGTCAATAACAATGGGGGACAGGTCAATAACAATTGGGGACAAGTCAATAACAACAGGGGAAAGGTCAATAACAACGGGGACAGGTCAATAACAAAGGGGGACAGGTCAATAACAACGAGGGAAAGGTCAATCACAATGGGGGCCAGGTCAATAACAATGGGGAACAGGTCAATAACAACTGGGGACAAGTCAATAACAACGGGGGAAAGGTCAATAACAACGGGGGACAGGTCAATAACAACGGAGGAAAGGTCAATAACAACGGGGGACAGGTCAATAACAATGGGGGACAGGTCAATAACAACTGGGGACAAGTCAATAACAACGGGGGAAAGGTCAATAACAACGGGGACAGGTCAATAACAACACGGGCTCTGGTCAATAACAACAGGGGACAGGTCAGTAACAATGGAGACAGGTCCATAACAACGGGCTTAGGTCTA
This sequence comes from Chiloscyllium plagiosum, assembly GCF_037043375.1. Classification (NCBI taxonomy): domain Eukaryota; kingdom Metazoa; phylum Chordata; class Chondrichthyes; order Orectolobiformes; family Hemiscylliidae; genus Chiloscyllium; species Chiloscyllium plagiosum. The sequence continues at coordinate 28,238,735 of NW_028270162.1, read as the reverse complement.
TAACAACAAGGGACAGGTCAATAACAACGGAGACAGGTCAATACCAACGGGGTCAGGTCAATAACAACAGGGGACATGTAAATAACAACAGGGGACAGGTCAATAACAACGGGTGACAGGTCAATAACAACGGGGACAGGTCAATAACAACTGGGGACAGGTCAGTAACAACAGGGGACAGGTTAATAACAATGGGGATAGGTGACTAACAACGGGCTTAGGTCAATAACAACAGGGGACAGGTCAATAACAAAGGGGACAGGTCCAATGGCAACGGGGGAAAGGTCAATAACAACAGGGGACAAGTCTATTACAATGGGGGACAGGTCAATAACAAAAGGGGACACGTCAATAACAACAGGGGACAAGTCAATAAAAATGGGAGTACTAAAATAACAACGGGGGACAGGTCAATGGCGGACAGGTCCATAACAACGGGGACAGGTCTATAACAACGGTCTCAGGTCAATAACAACGGGGGACAGGTCAATAATGACATGGGACAGGTCAATAACAACAGGGGACGGGTCAATAACAACTGGGACAGGTCAATAACAATGGGGACAGGTCAATAACATCGGTATCGGGTCAATAACAACGGGGACATCTCAATAACAACAGGGTGCAGGTCAATAACAACGGAGACAGGTCAATAACAACAGGGGACAGGTCAGTAACAACGGGGGACAGGTCAATAACATTGGAGACAGGTCAATAAGAACGGGCTTAGGTCTTTAATAACAAGGGACAGGTCAATAACAACGGAGACAGGTCAATAACAACGGGGACAGGTCAATAGTAACGGGGGACAGGTCAATAACAACAGGGGACAGGTCAATAACAATGGGGGACAGATCAATAACAACAGGGGCCGGGTCAATAACATCGGACTCAGGTCAATAACAACGGGGGACAGGTAAATAACAACGGGGACAGGTCAATAACAACGGGAGACAGGTCAATAACAACGGGGACAGGTCAATAACAACTGGGGACAGGTCAGTAACAATGGGGGACAGGTCAATAACAATGGGGACAGGTGACTAACAATGGGCTTAGGTCAATAACAACAGGGGACAGGTCAATAACAACGGGGACAGGTCAGTGGCAACGGGGGGAAGGTCAATAACAACAGGGGACATGTCAATAAAAATGGGAGTGTTAAAATAACAACGGGGGTCAGGTCAATGGCGGACAGGTCCATAACAACGGGGGCAGGACAATAACAAGGGTCTCAGGTCAATAACAACGGGGACAGGTCAATAATGACATGGGACAGGTCAATAACAACAGGGGACAGGTCAATAACAACCGGGACAGGTCAATAACAATGAGGACAGGTCAATAACAATGGGGACAGGTCAATAACAACAGGGGACATGTCAATAACAACAGGGACAGGTCAATAACAACAGGGGACAGGTCAATAACAACTGGGACAGGTCAATAACAACGGGGGACAGGGCAATAACAATGGGGGACAGGTCAATAACAACGGGGGACAGGGCAATAACAATGGGGGACAGGTCAATAACAACGGGGACAGGTCAATAACAACAGGCTTAGGTCAATAACAACAGGGGTCAGGTCAATAACAATGGGGACAGGTCAATAACAAAAGGGGACAGGTCAATAACAAGAGTGGACAGGTCAGTAACAATGGGGGCAGGTCAATAACAACGGGGACAGGTCAATAACAACAGGCTTAGGTCAATAACAACAGGGGTCAGGTCAATAACAATGGGGACAGGTCAATAACAAAAGGGGACAGGTCAATAACAAGAGTGGGCAGGTCAGTAACAATGGGGGCAGGTCAATAACAACGGGGACAGGTCAATAACAACAGGCTTAGGTCAATAACAACAGGGGTCAGATCAATAACAATGGGGGCAGGTCAATAACAACAGGAGACAGGTCAATAACAACGGGGGACAGGTCAATCACAATGGGGACAGGTGAATAACAATGGGGACAGGTCAATAACAACGGGGGACAGGTCAATAACAACAGGGGACAGGTGAATAACAACAGTGGACAGGTCAATGACAACAGGGGCAGGTCAATAACAACAGGGACAGGTCAATAACAACAGGCGCAGGTTAGTAACAACTGGGACAGGTCAATAACAACCGGGACAGGTCAATAACGACAGGAGACAGGTCAATAACAACGGGGACAGGTCAATAACAACGGGGGACAGGTCTATAACAATAGGGACAGGTCAATAACAACAGGCGCAGGTCAATAACAACAGGGGACAGGTCAATAACAACGGGGACAGGTCAATAACAATGGGGGACAGGTCAACATCAACAGGGACAGGTCAATAACAACGGGGGACAGGTCATTAACAACAGGGACAGGTCAATAACAACGGGGGCAGATGGTTTGCATGGGAATTGCAAACAAATGTTTTCACCCAGAGGTTGGTGGTTATCTAGAATTCACATCACTCACTTTCCAAAATTGTGCTATTTCTAGTGCACTGCCTTTTTAAGAGATCCCCCCAAAGTCTTCACTTTACATTTCAATACATTGAACTCCATTTGCTGAGTTTCTGCTAATTTTACATATTATCGATGTTATCCTGAAATTTCTAACTATTGTTATGATCTACTGACCTTTGGAGAACACATTTGCAAATCAGTTCCCATTCTGAAAGATTCCCATCTATCATTATCTTTTGCTTCCTGTTAATGGCCTAATTTTGTAACCATTCCTTTCGCTTTGCATGCCTTTTGTTTACATCTTCCCATATATGAATTTAATCACACTAACCTTGACCAACTTACTCTATTACCTCATTGAAGAGTACAGTTAAGTTAGTCAGGTATCTCTTACCTTCAACAAATATTTCTGGTTTTCATTAATTGACTCATGCCTTTGCCAATGAGTTTGTTTTGTCCCTGATAATGGTTTCCAGTAACCTCCACAGTATAAAGCTGACTCGTCTGGCTCTGAGGGAGTTGGATCAGTGTCAGTAAAGGTTGACTTGGTGACAGGATACCAGCAACGTCTTTGCAATATTCTTCAAGGAAAGTTATTACTGACAAAGGTTTGAAATCTATGTGATGATGTGCCTCTATTAATAAAAGAAAGGATAAAAAATAAAGCTGACTGGTTTACAGTTGCATCTCCCCATTCTTCAATCATGGTGTAACACTCCCAGTCTTCAAATGTTCTGACACTTCTCCTGTATATACTGCGGACTGCATTATTGTGAGCAGTGCTTCTACCAATGCTGCCTCTGCTTCTTTCAGCAATCATGGGTCCTTTCTGTCTGGACAGGTGACTTACCAACAATCAGTAATACCAATCTTTCTAACACACCTTCTCCATCATTATCCTGCCCATTAGTTTCCTGTTCTCTTTTGGTGTAACCTTCACCTCATTCATTTCCTTTGTGAAGGCAGGTGCAAGGCACTTCTTTAATACTTTCGTTATATCCTCTGCCTCTTGTCATATATCCGACTTTTCCCCTCGCAAATGACTTGCACATTTTAAATTTATAAAAGGTTTTACAATTCCATTTAAACGTTCCTGCCATTCTCTTCTTGTAATCTCTCCTTACCTCTTGTATTAACTTTTACAATCCCCTGCCATAGTTTCCACATCGGTCCTGGTAACTACCACAATCTTGCCCCTGGCATTTGTCATGGGTTTCGTTTTTACTTTTAATTTATATGTTAATTTTCTTGCTTAGTTTTGGAAGCAGTTCTTTTCCATTCAGAACAGTATGTACAGTTTATACCTGAGCTACCGTATGTACTCTTGTAAAAGTCAAATTTCTTTAGACTATTTTGCAAAAGTTCATTTTATAGGGTCAAATATTACACAGGCACTGGTTTTGAGGGGCTGAAATTCATGCTACAGTTTGAAATACAGTATTATTAGCAGAAGTCGATTTGATCACTCAACTAATGTTGGGTAAAGAAGAAAAACACAATGAATTATGGTAATGGTAATTACCAGATAAAACCAAGAGAAGCAAGAATGAATTACTGGTAGGAAATTGTATTTATACAGACCAGTATGAAAATTTAACATGTCAAAGGTTCATTGAAATCCTGCAAAATCACACTGTTCAACATCGTCATGCCTGGTATAATGGCACACTTAAAATGAAACGTTTATTAAATTCTGAATGTGTAAGCATCTTGAACTTTCCCGCCAAATTCTTCCACTTTCCTTCCATTTACTCACATATGTAATGAGCCTCAGCATCATTATCAAATTTATCAAAGAATTAAAAGTCATAGAGTCATAGAGATGTACAGCATGGAAACAGACCCTTCGGTCCAACCTGTCCATGCCGACCAAATCTAGTCCCACCTGCCAGCACCCGGCCCATATCCCTCCAAACCCTTCCTATTCATATACCCATCCAGATGCCTCTTAAATGTTGCAATTGTACCAGCCTCCACCATTTGTTCTGGCAGCTCATTCCATACACGTACCACTCTCTGTGTGAAAATGTTGCCCCTTAGATCTCTTTTATATCTTTCCCCTCTCACCCTAAACCTATGCCGTCTATTTACCCTATCCATGCCCCTCATAATTTTGTAAGCTTGTATAAAGTCACCCCTCAGCCTCCGACGCTCCAGGGAAAACAGCCCCAGCCTGTTCAGCCTCTTCCTATAGCTCAAGTCCTCCAACCCTGGCAACATCCTTGTAAATCTTTTCTGAACCCTTTCAAGTTTCACAACATTTTTCTGATAGGAAGGAGACCAGAATTGCATGCAATATTCTAACAGTGTCCTAACCATTGTCCTGTACAACTGCAACATAACCTCCCAACTGCTGTACTCAATACTCTGACCAATAAAGGAAAGCATAACAAATGCCTTCTTCACTATCCTATCTACCTGTGACTTCACTTTCAAGGTCTCTTTGTTCAACAACACTCCCGAGGGCCTTACCATTAAGTGTATAAGTCCTGCTCAGATTTGCTTTCCCAAAATGCAGCACCTCACATTTATCTGAATTAAACTCCATCTGCCACTTCTCAGCCCATTGGCCCATCTGGTTCAGATCCTGTTGTAATCTGAGGTGTCCACTACACCTCCAATTTTGGTATCATCTGCAAACTTACTAACTGTACCTCTTAAGCTTGCATCCAAATCATTTATGTAAATGACAAAAAGAGGACCCAGCACCGATCCTTGTGGCACTCCACTGGTCACAGGCCTCCAGTCTGAAAAACAACCCTCCACCACCACCCTCTGTCTTCTACCTTTGAGCCAGTTCTGTATCCAAATGGCTAGTTCTCCCTGTGTTCCATGAGATCTAACCTTGCTAATCAGTCTCTCATGTGCAACCTTGTCGAACACCCTTACTGAAGTCCATATAGATCACATCTAGCACTCTGCCCTCATCATCAATTAAAGATATATGTAACTAATATATTTGACTTTTATTCAGATATAATGGCACAATTAAAATGATTAACATTTTAATGATATTAACTTTTCGATGTATAGTGAACCAAGTGTGATAAGAATCAATAGACTTAGTACCGGTCTGAATGAATGAATGAATCAAAAAGTGCTGTAATAAACCAAGTGGGCTAAGGAGAGTTATGAATGAATGAATAAATAGAGACGCAATATAGTAAACAACAAGCGATGAGTAGAGTTACCAGTATGAATGAATGAATGCGAATTCGTTTAAGTGGATTAATGGGAACATGCAGTTTCCTTTGTAAGAGGTTTATAATGTGATATAGTAGGGTCGACCTTTACATGAGATAGATGAAAAATACAAATGTTTGGCCAAAAACAAGGGGTTGACTTTTGCATGAGGTCGACTTTCTTGAATGTCTTCAATTATTCTCGGATTGTTTTATTCTGCTATTGCTTTTTATAATTTACCCATTCTAGATCCCTTCCTAGATCATTATTGTTAACTCTATCCTGGTTGAGCGTTCTCACCTAAGATATTGTATGGTGTCTTTCCATTAGTATTCCCATTCAATTATATTATGGTCACTGTTTGATGGCGCCAGATTTTGCAGATGCAAGACAGCAGCACTGTTGGTATTTGCTTTTGTTACATTGGGGAAACGTAATGTTTTTGTAAACACTGAATCCAAAGTCACTGTCAGTGTTTCCTTACTGCTCCACAGGGGGCATAGTCAAAATTCCCAAAGATGGCAAATCTTCTAGAAATCACTGAACTGATGAGAGCTTTACTGATTATGCTGTAGTTTTGCTGTTTAAGTCTTGTTAATGTGAAATAACTCAGTCTGGACAGTGTCATGTCATATCTACAGCTGAGAACTTGGCCCTGGTAAATTATTTTGAATAAAAATCAAAAGAACTGCAGATGCTGGAAATTAAACAAAACAAAAGCAGAAATTGCTGGAAAAGCTCAGCAGGTCTGGTGGCATCTATGGAGAGAAATCAGAATTAACGATTCAGGTACAGTGACTGTTCCTCAGAAAATTAATTTGATATTTGTTTAAAGTCAAATTTTCCACCATGATGATTTCATAGATTTTTTACCACAATAAACAAATATTTATTTAAGTTTGTTATTTCAGCTTCTAATGTGTACATTCAAAATATAACTTTTGTAAAAGGTGGAGTATAATCAGTGCATTTTAATTTCTGGTTGGCTGTCTGTGAGAGTTCTTCACTGTGATTGGAAGCAAATCTTATTTGATGAAATCATTGTTGTGGGGTATCTGGAGATCCCTTTGGCTTGGCAATAGATTCAAATTAACATTGGGCAATCTGAAATCTATGCCAGAGATTGCCAAGACTTGGAGGGAAGTTTTCTTTGAGGTCAAGACTGTTCCTTTGTTGTTGAGTGTAAATTCCAGGTCATGACCTCCTGCTGTAATACACTTCACACGCTCTACTTCATTTGCTGGAACCAGACCTAACACTGTTTCTCTCTCTGATGGACTGAAGTCAGAATGATAAATAAAGTTCTCCTGCATATAGGTCAGAAATCTTCTTCCCTACACTTGGCATTTTATGGCACTTAAAGTGTCCTAAATCATTATTCAATTTATTTGTATGCATTTGAAATTTTCTAACATGTTTGCTCATCTATCTTCTTCTCAATGCTTAGATTTTATATAAATTAACTCCCAGCAATGTAACATCTCCCTTTGTGTCGCACTTCATACAGAATAAATTCAGCTTTGACCTATCTAACAAATAGTTCCTTTTTAGAACTACAGTCTCATTGATAATGGCAATGTCATGTCACGCTATCATTTTCCTTCCGAATAAACAAGATTAATAAGAAACTATTCTTGGCCTTACTTGTGTTGCTGCTGTTCATGTAACTACACTGAACTCCTGGTTGAAAGTTTGTAGCCCTGAAGTCCACAAAATGTAATACTTACACGAGACTCATTAATGTACATACTGGTTTTCTACATCCTTCATCATTATACTACTTTCTTCACACTGGACCTGCAATTGATGGGATTTTTTCTAATTCTATTTCTCCTAACTCCCTGTCCACTGTTCTCATTTATGCTTCTTTCTGATTCCTCTATCTCCTGCCAAACTAGTTTAAACCCTCCCCAAAAGAATTGGCTAACCTCTAGTTAACACTGGCTTGATTGTGTTCCAGTGTAATCCACCCATTTTGTAGGGGGACCCCTTTGTCCTAGAATTGCTAATCAGGTGATCATGAACCTCTTCTTTCCCAACCCACCATTGTTCCAAACTTCCTCTTCTGAATGTGTGCTTTTAGACACCAAAGAATTGTCACCTGTCCAACCACAGCAGCTCAAGGAGGGAGTGAGTGAAGAATCGTACTGACAAAGAGGTTCCATTAATCTCTCTGTCTCACAGTCACACACACACACACACACATATTCAGACCTACACACACATATATATATACAGATAGACAGGCAGACACGTGTGCGCGTGCGTGTGCACACACACACATACACACACACTGTAAGGACCTTGGAGCTGAGCGTATGGTTTCGAACTGCATGGGTACATTTTTTGGGCACACGTTAAATACAGCCAAGTCAGGGAGTAATAATGGTTCATTTGCCAACTCACTGGAGGGCAAGGCTGCAGATTGGTTCACCTGCAGAGTAGGCAAGTGGGGACCTTGAAGTGATGCCAAGCAGGTAAGGCTGAATTGGCATGTGTACTAAGGTGCTGGGTGCACTGGTTGGCCTTCTGTACAGCCTCTCATCTCTGCCAAGGAGAATGGAGAAGCCAGCCCTAACTTGGCCTTCTCATCATGGCCTTTGCTCCATCTCCCTGTCCTGATGCAGATCCCCCCCAGGAGTACCTGCTGCTGATATCCTCATACGTAATGCAGCCTGTTTGTGGGTGGGTCACCTCCTCTTGAGGATGCGGGAAAGATCTGATTAACCCTGGATCTCACTGCCCAACCTCTGAAAACAGCTTTTCCAGAGACTTTACCACGGCGAAACTTCTTTTGAATGATGTGTCCTTTATTAGGGTCCTTGGGTCTTTAAATAATGCCACTGCCAGACCCCGCTTGCAGCTGAGCGTTTGGAGAGTGACCTGAAAATTGTTATCTGGACCTGGGACATTCAAACGAAGTAACTTGGCATTGTATCAGCCAGCTGGGGCTGTGTGATGACAGGATAATGCTTTCTCCTAGACTTCTGGCATATGGCCTCTCAGGAGGACACATGGCCAGGGGATGCCAGAAGCTGCTGGGGGTTTAACATGAATCAATGAAATAGCATTGGATACAGTGATGAAATGCACGCTCTTTGTGTCTACGTTCATGAGTACATGGCACCAGGAGTAATTCTCAGATGTTCATCTTTGAGTTCCTGGTTTTAAATTTTTTTTCCTGATGCCTGAAATTCTGACTGAAGGAGCTCAACACACTTTTCAACTTATGTTGTAAGTTCCAAAAACTTCCCTTTCTCCAGCAGAAGATGTTGCACTGGGGGTAATTTTACATTCAAGAATCGCATTCGCAGATACAGAAATGCCTGCTCCTGCCTCTAACAGCAATGTGGTTGACTCTTAACTGCCCTCTGGGCAATTAGAGGTGGATGATAAATGCTGGCCTAGCCAGTGACACCTAATCTCATTAACGAATAAAAATAAACTACTGAATCCTCTCAGACTGTATTCCTAGTCTTTCTTTATCCCCAGCTGGTAAACAAATTTCCCATTGTATGATTTGATTTAGTTGATTTATTTATTGTCACATGCATCTTGTTATAAAATACAGTGAAATGTGTTGTACAGTGTCGCCACTCTCTGGCACCATCTTAAAGCACAGAGAAATAAACCAAAAAGTAGGATATAAAGGCAGAAAATTGAAGAAATGAAGTGTCCGACTTTCCGGTCCTTTTTGTTAAGTGCTCCATCATGGGCCATGGGCCTATTGGCTGGGCATGAGGCACCTTCGCTGTGCCATTGCTGCTTGAATGAAAGTTGTCACACTGCAGTGCCACCTCCACCAACTCACTCACCGCTATGGCTCCTCACTGACCAGGCCAATGCAGACACCACCAATGCCGCCTGGTACCACACCAGCCCAAACTCAATTCCGTCATCGGCAGGAGTCTGCTTTGGGTTTACTTCTCTGATGCAGCCAATGTTGATGTCACTGGGTCTTGTACTGGGCTCAAGCTCGTCTTCACTGCCAACTCCAGGAATCTGCGCTGGACTGAGATGCCAACAAAATCTAGACTTGCCTTCACAGCAGCAGCCATGAGTCAGCGCTAGGATCACCTGGACAATGCAGTAGCTGCTGGGAACCCAAACTCACTTTTGACACTGCCACCACGGGTCCATGCTGCTGGGACTACTCAAGTCCGCACTGTTGGGCCTACTCGAGTCTGTGCTGATGATCCTACCCGAGTCTGTGCTGATGGTCCTACTTGAGTCTGTGCTGCTGGGCCGAATCGAGTCTGTGCTGGTAGGCCTAATTCAGTCCGTGCTGCTGGGCCTAATCGAGTCTGTGTTGCTGGGCCTAACTGAGTCTGTGCTGCTGAGCCTAAACGAGTCTGTGCTGCTAGGCATAATCGAGTCTGTGCTGCTAGGCCTGCTCAACTCTGTGCTGCTGGGCCGAATCGAGTCTGTGCAGCTAGGCCTAATCGAGTCTGTGCTGCTGGGCTTTCTCAAGTCTGTGCTGCTGGGCCTAATCGACTCCATGCTGCTGGGCCTAATTGAGTCTGTGCTGTTGGGCCTGCTCAAGTCTGTGCTGCTGGGACTAATTGAGTCCGTGCTGCTAGGCTTAATCGGGTCAGTGCTGCCGGGCCTAATTGAGTCTGTGCTGCTGGCCCTAATTGAGTCCGTGCTGCTAGGCCTAATCGGGTCAGTGCTGCTGGGCCTAATTGAGTCTGTGCTGCTGGGCCTGCTCAAGTCTGTGCTGCTGGGCCTAATTGAGTCTGTGCTGCCAAGCCTAATTGAGTCTGTGCTGCCAAGCCTAATTGAGTCTGTGCTGCTGGGCCTAATTGAGTCTGTGCTGCTAGGCCTAATTGAGTCTGTGCTGCTGGGCCTGCTCAAGTCTGTGCTGCTAGGCCTAATTGAGTCTGTGCTGCCAAGCCTAATTGAGTCTGTGCTGCTGGGCCTACTCGAGTCCGCGCTGCTGGGCCTACTTGAGTCTGTGCTGCTGGGCCTAATCAAGTCTGTGCTGCTAGGCCTAATCGAGTCTGTATTGCTGGGCCTGCTCAAGTCTGTGCTGCTGGGCCTAATCGACTCTGTGCTGCTGGGCCTAATTGAGTCTGCGCTGCTGTGCCTAATCGAATCTGGGCTGCTAGGCCTACTCGTGTCTGTGCTGCTGGGCCTACTCGAGTCCGCGCTGCTGGGCCTACTTGAGTCTGTGCTGCTGGGCCTAATCAAGTCTGTGCTGCTAGGCCTAATCGAGTCTGTATTGCTGGGCCTGCTCAAGTCTGTGCTGCTGGGCCTAATCGACTCTGTGCTGCTGGGCCTAATTGAGTCTGCGCTGCTGGGCCTAATCGAATCTGTGTTGCTGGGCCTGCTCAAGTCTGTGCTGCTGGGCCTACTCGAGTCTGTGCTACTGGGCCTAATCGAGTCTGTGCTGCTAGGCCTAATCGAGTCTGTGCTGCTGGGCCTAACTGAGACTGTGCTGCTGGGCCTGCTCCAGTCTGTGCTGCTAGGCCTAATTGAGTCTGTGTTGCCAAGCCTAATTGAGTCTGTGCTGCTGGGCCTAATTGAGTCTCTGCTGCTAGCCCTAATCGAGTCTGTGCTGTTGGGCCTGCTCAGGTCTGTGCTGCTGGGCCTACTCGATTCTGTGCTGCTGGGCCTAATTGAGTCTGTGCTGCTAGGCCTAATTGAGTCTGTGTTGCTGGGCCTACTTGAGTCTGTGCTGCTGGGCCTAATTGAGTCTGTGCTGCTGGGCCTGCTCAAGTCTGTGCTGCTAGGCCTAATCGAGTCTGTGCTGCTAGGCCTAATTGAGTCTGTGCTGCTGGGCCTGCTCAAGTCCGTGCTGCTAGGCCTAATCGAGTCTATGCTGCTAGGCCTAATCGAGACTGTGCTGCTGGGCCTGCTCAAGTCTGTGCTGCTAGATCTAATCAAGTCTGTGCTGCTGGGACTGTTCAAGTCTGTGCTGCTGTGCCTAATCGAGTCTATGCTGCTAGGCCTAATCGAGTCTGTGCTGCTGGGCCTAATTGAGTCTGTGCTGCTAGGCCTAATCGAGTCTGTGCTGCTAGGCCTATTTGAGTCTGTGCTGCTAGGCCTATTTGAGTCTGTGCTGCTGGGCCAAATCAAGTCTGTGCTGCTGGGCCTACTTAAGTCTGTGCTGCTGGGCCTAGTCGAGTCCGTGCTGCTAGGCCTACTTGAGTCTGTGCTGCTGGGCCTAATCGAGTCTGTGCTGCTAGGCCTAATCATGTCTGTGCTGCTAGGCCTAATCGAGTCTGTATTGCTGGGCCTGCTCAAATCTGTGCTGCTGGGCCTAATCGACTCTGTGCTGCTGGGCCTAATTGAGTCTGTGCTGCTGGGCCTAATTGAGTCTGTGCTGCTAGGACTAATCGAATCTGTGCTGCTGGGCCTGCTCAAGTCTGTGCTGCTGGGCCTAATCGAGTCTGTGCTGCTAGGCCTAATCGAGTCTGTGCTGCTGGGCCTAACTGAGTCTGTGCTGCTGGGCCTGCTCAAGTCTGTGCTGCTAGGCCTAATTGAGTTTGTGCTGCCAAGCCTAATTGAGTCTGTGCTGCCAAGCTTAATTGAGTTTGTGCTGCTGGGCCTAATTGAGTCTCTGCTGCTAGGCCTAATCGAGTCTGTGCTGTTGGGCCTGCTCAGGTCTGTGCTGCTGGGCCTACTCGAGTCCGCTGCTGGGCCTACTTGAGTCTGTGCTGCTGGGTCTAATCGAGTCTGTGCTGCTGGGCCTACTCGAGTCCATGCTGCTGGGCCTAATAGAGTCTATGCTGCTAGGCCTAATCGAGTCTTTGCTGCTGGGCCTGCTCAAGTCTGTGCTGCTGTGCCTAATTGAGTCTATGCTGCCAGGCCTAATCGAGTCTGTGCTGCTGGGCCTAATTGAGTCTCTGCTGCTAGGCCTAATCGAGTCTGTGCTGTTGGGCCTGCTCAGGTCTGTGCTGCTGGGCCTACTCGATTTTGTGCTGCTGGGCCAAATTGAGTCTGTGCTGCTAGGCCTAATTGAGTCTGTGTTGCTGGGCCTAATCGGGTCTGTGCTGCTGGGCCTACTTGAGTCTGTGCTGCTAGGCCTAATCGAGTCTTTGCTGCAGTGCTTGCTCAAGTCTGTGCTGCTGTGCCTAATCGAGTCTATGCTGCCAGGCCTAATCGAGTCTGTGCTGCTGGGCCTGCTCAAGTCTGTGCTGCGAGATCTAATCAAGTCTGTGCTGCTGGGCCTGCTCAAGTCTGTGCTGCTAGGCCTAATCGAGTCTGTGCTGCTAGGCCTATTTGAGTCTGTGCTGCTGGGCCAAATCAAGTCTATGTTGCTGGGCCTACTCAAGTCTGTGCTGCTGGCCCTAGTCGAGTCTGTGCTGCTGGGCCTACTTGAATCTGTGCTGCTGGGCCTGCTCAAATCTGTGCTGCTGGGCCTAATCAAGTCTGTGCTGCTAGGGCTAATCGAGTCTGTATTGCTGGGCCTGCTCAAGTCTGTGCTGCTGGGCCTCATCGACTCGGTGCTGCTGGGCCTAATTGAGTCTGCGCTGCTGGGCCTAATCGAGTCTGTGCTGCTAGGACTAATCGAATCTGTGCTGCTGGGCCTGCTCAAGTGTGTGCTGCTGGGCCTACTCGAATCTGTGCTGCTGGGCCTAATTGAGTCTGTGTTGCTGGGCCTGCTCAAGTCTGTGCTGCTGGCCCTAATTGAGTCCGTGCTGCTAGGCTTAATCGAGTCTGTGCTGCTGGGCCTAACTGAGTCTGTGCTGCTGGGCCTGCTCAAGTCTGTGCTGCTGGCCCGAATTGAGTCTGTGCTGCCAAGCCTAATTGACTCTGTGCTGCTGGGCCTAATTGAGTCTCTGCTGCTAGGCCTAATCGAGTCTGTGCTGCTGGGCCTGCTCAGGTCTGTGCTGCTGGGCCTACTCGAGTCCACGCTGCTGGGCCTAATCGAGTCTGTGCTGCTAGGCCTAATTGAGTCTGTGTTGCTGGGCCTTCTCAAGTCTGTGCTGCTGGGCCTAATCGACTCCGTGCTGCTGGGCCTAATTGCGTCTGTGCTGTTGGGCCTGCTCAAGTCTGTGCTGCTGGGTCTAATTGAGTCTGTGCTGCTGAGCCTTCTCAAGTCTGTGCTGCTGGGCCTAATCGACTCCGTGCTGCTGGGCCTAATTGCGTCTGTGCTGTTGGGCCTGCTCAAGTCTGTGCTGCTGGGTCTAATTGAGTCTGTGCTGCTAGGCCTAATCGAGTCTGTGTTGCTGGGCCTGCTCAAGTCTGTGCTGCTGGCCCTAATTGAGTCCGTGCTGCTAGGCTTAATCGGGTCAGTGCTGCTGGGCCTAATTGAGTCTGTGCTGCTGGGCCTAATTGAGTCCGTGCTGCTAGGCTTAATCGGGTCAGTGCTGCTGGGCCTAATTGAGTCTGTGCTGCTGGCCCTAATTGAGTCTGTGCTGCTCGGCCAAATCGGGTCAGTGCTGCTGGGCCTAATCGAGTCTGTGCTGCTGGGACTGCTCAGGTCTGTGCTGCTGGGCGTAATCGACTCTGTGCTGCTGGGCCTAATCGGGTCAGTGCTGCTGGGCCTAATTGAGTCTGTGCTGCCAGGCCTAATCGAGTCTGTGCTGCTAGGCCTAATTGAGTCTGTGCTGCTAGGCCTGCTCAAGTCTGTGCTGCTAGGCCTAATCGAGTCTGTGCTGCTAGGCCTAATTGAGTCTGTGCTGCTGGGCCTAATCGAGCCTGTGCTGCTGGGCCTGCTCGAGTCTGTGCTGCTAGGACTAATCGAATCTGTGCTGCTGGGCCTGCTCAAGTCTGTGCTGCTGGGCCTACTCTAGTCTGTGCTACTGGGCATAATCGAGTCTGTGCTGCTAGGCCTAATCGAGTCTGTGCTGCTGGGCCTAATTGAGTCTGTGCTGCTGGGCCTGCTCAAGTCGGTGCTGCTAGGCCTAATCGAGTCTGTGCTGTTGGGCCTGCTCAAGTCTGTGCTGCTGGGCCTACTCGAGTCTGTGCTGCTAGGCCTAATTGAGTCTGTGCTGCTGAGCCTTCTCAAGTCTGTGCTGCTGGGCCTAATCGACTCCGTGCTGCTGGGCCTAATTGCGTCTGTGCTGTTGGGCCTGCTCAAGTCTGTGCTGCTGGGTCTAATTGAGTCTGTGCTGCTAGGCCTAATCGAGTCTGTGTTGCTGGGCCTGCTCAAGTCTGTGCTGCTGGCCCTAATTGAGTCCGTGCTGCTAGGCTTAATCGGGTCAGTGCTGCAGGGCCTATTTGAGTCTGTGCTGCTGGCCCTAATTGAGTCCGTGCTGCTAAGCCAAATCGGGTCAGTGCTGCTGGGCCTAATCGAGTCTGTGCTGCTGGGACTGCTCAAGTCTGTGCTGCTGGGCCTAATCGGGTCAGTGCTGCTGGGCCTAATAGAGTCTATGCTGCCAGGCCTAATTGAGTCTGTGCTGCTGGGCCTAATCGAGTCTGTGCTGCTAGGCCTGCTCAAGTCTGTGCTGCTAGGCCTAATCGAGTCTGTGCTGCTAGGCCTAATTGAGTCTGTGCTGCTGGGCCTAATCGAGCCTGTGCTGCTGGGCCTAATTGAGCCTGTGCTGCTCAGCCTAATTGAATCTGTGCTGCTGGGCCTAATCGAGTCTGTGCTGCTGGGCCTAATTGAGTCTGTGATGCTAGGCCTAATCAAGTCTGTGCTGCTGGGCCTAACTGAGTCTGTGTTGCTGGGCCTAATCGAGTTGGTGCTGCTAGGCCTAATTGAGTCTGTATTGCTGGGCCTGCTCAAGTCGGTGCTGCTGGGCCTAATCGACTCTGTGCTGCTGGGCCTAATTGAGTCTGCGCTGCTGGGCCTAATTGAGTCTGTGCTGCTAGGCCTAATCGAATCTGTGCTGCTGGGCCTGCTCAAGTCTGTGCTGTTGGGCCTACTCGAGTCTGTGCTACTGGGCCTAATCGGGTCTGTGCTGCTAGGCCTAATCGAGTCTGTGCTGCTGGGCCTAACTGAGTCTGTGCTGCTGGGCCTGCTCAAGTCTGTGCTGCTAGGCCTAATTGAGTCTGTGCTGCCATGCCTAATTGAGTCTGTGCTGCTGGGCCTAATTGAGTCTCTGCTGCTTGGCCTAATCGAGTCTGTGCTGTTGGGCCTGCTCAGGTCTGTGCTGCTGGGCCTACTCGATTCTGTGCTGCTGGGCATAATTGAGTCTGTGCTGTTAGGCCTAATTGAGTCTGTGTTGCTGGGCCTAATCGAGTCTGTGCTGCTGGGCCAACTTGAGTCTGTGCTGCTGGGCCTAATTGAGTCTGTGCTGCTGGGCCTGCTCAAGTCTGTGCTGCTAGGTCTAATCGAGTCTGTGCTGCTAGGCCTAATTGAGTCTGTGCTGCTGGGCCTGCTCAAGTCCGTGCTGCTAGGCCTAATCGAGTCAGTGCTGTTGGGCCTAATTAAGTCTGTGCTGCCAGGCCTAATCGAGTCTGTGTTGCTGTGCCTAGTCGAGTCTGTGCTGCTAGGCCTACTCGAGTCTGTGCTGCTGGGCCTACTCCAGTCCGCGCTGCTGGGCCTAATAGAGTCTATGCTGCTAGGCCTAATCGAGTCTGTGCTGCTGGGCCTAATCGAGTCTGTGCTGCTAGGCCTAATCGAGTCTGTGCTGCTGGGCCTAATTGAGTCTGTGCTGCTGGGCCTGCTCAAGTCTGTGCTGCTAGGCCTAATCGAGTCTGTGCTGCTGTGCCTAATCGAGTCTTTGCTGTTGGGCCTGCTCAAGTCTGTGCTGCTAGCACTATTTGAGTCTGTGCTGCTGGGCCTATTTGAGTCTGTGCTGCTGTGCCAAATCAAGTCTGTGCTGCTGGGCCTACTCAAGTCTGTGCTGCTGGGCCTAGTCGAGTCCGTGCTGCTGGGCCTACTTGAATCTGTGCTGCTGGGCCTGCTCAAATCTGTGCTGCTGGGTCTAATCGAGTCTGTGCTGCTAGGCCTAATCAAGTCTGTGCTGCTGGGCCTAATTGAGTCTGTGCTGCTGGGCCTAATTGAGTCTGTGCTGCTAGGACTAATCGAATCTGTGCTGCTGGGCCTGCTCAAGTCTGTGCTGCTGGGCCTACTCTAGTCTGTGCTACTGGGCATAATCGAGTCTGTGCTGCTAGGCCTAATCGAGTCTGTGCTGCTGGGCCTAACTGAGTCTGTGCTGCTGGGCCTGCTCAAGTCTGTGCTGCTAGGCCTAATTGAGTCTGTGCTGCCAAGCCTAATTGAGTCTGTGCTGCTAGGCCTAATTGAGTTTGTGCTGCTGGGCCTAATTGAGTCTCTGCTGCTAGGCCTAATCGAGTCTGTGCTGTTGGGCCTGCTCAGGTCTGTGCTGCTGGGCCTACTCGAGTCTGTGCTGCTGGGCCTAATCGAGTCTGTGCTGCTAGGCCTAATCGAGTCTGTGCTGCTGGGCCTGCTCAAGTCTGTGCTGCTAGGCCTAATCGAGTCTGTGCTGCTGGGCCTGCTCAAGTCTGTGCTGCTAGATCTAATCAAGTCTGTGCTGCTGGGCCTACTCAAGTCTGTGCTGCTGGGCCTAATCGAGTCTGTGCTGCTAGGCCTAATTGAGTCCGTGCTGCTGTGCCTAATCGAGTCTGTGCTGCTAGGCCTATTTGAGTCTGTGCTGCTGGGCCAAATCAAGTCTGTGCTGCTGTGCCTACTCAAGTCTGTGCTGCTGGGCCTACTCAAGTCTGTGCTGCTGGGCCTACTCGAGTCCGCGCTGCTGGGCCTACTTGAGTCTGTGCTGCTGGGTCTAATCGAGTCTGCGCTGCTGGGCCGACTCGAGTCCACGCTGCTGGGCCTAATCGAGTCTGTGCTGCTGGGTCTAATCGAGTCTGTGCTGCTAGGCCTCATCGAGTCTGTGCTGCTAGGCCTACTCAAGTCTGTGCTGCTGGGCCTACCCGAGTTCACGCTGCAGGGCATACTCGAGTCTGTGCTGCTGTGCCTAATCGAGTGTGTGCTGCTAGGCCTAATCGAGTCTGCGCTGCTCGGCCTACTTGAGTCCGCACTGCTGGGCCTAACTGAGTCTGTACTGCTAGGCCTAATCGGGTCCACGCTGCTGGGCCTGCTCAAGTCTGTGCTGCTGAGCCTAATCGAGTCCCTGCTGCTGGGCCTATTTGAGTCCGCACTGCTGGGCCTGCTCAAGTCTGTGCTGCTGGGCCTAATCGAGTCCGCACTGCTGGGCCTATTCGAGTCCGCGCTGCTGGGCATAATCGAGTCCGCGCTGCTGGGCCTAATCGAGTCCGCGTTGCTGGGCCTAATCGAGTCCACGCTGCTGGGCCTAATCAAGTCCGTGCTGCTGGGCCTAATTGAGTCTGTGCTGCTTGGTCTACTCGAGTCTGTGCTGCTTGGCCTACTTGAGTCCATGCTGCTGTTCCTATTCAAGTCTGTGCTGCTTGGCCCTACTCGAGTCCGTGCTGCTGGTCCTACTCAAGTCCGCATTGATGGTCCTACTCTCGAGCCAATGCCATTGCTGCGACTGAATGTCATTACGCTTCTGTAGGGTTTAGCCCTCCTCCTTGCTACCCAAGATGGATAGTCAGTTACTCAGCACCATTGTCCTGGAGAATTCCAGCACAATTATACCATCCCCCTACTCTGTCTGCCTATTTCCTCACCTCCTTAACCTTGCAAAATGTCCTGCAAGGTTAAGCTCCTCTAATTGCTGCTGGTCCTGGCGATATATGGTTACCCAGGATGTATGGAGTGCCCTGATGTTTCTACATAGAACATGATACACATACAGTGATACCCAGCTGGACATGGTAGTCAATCCAATAGCCTCAAAAATGCTGGTTACTAAAACCTTTAAAGATGACTCAAAATATCTAAAAACAAAATTAGTCTCAGTCACTAAGACATGACCCTGTGACATTCTAAGAAACTGAGATGCTGAGACAGCTAAAGACACTGTTAACTAAAGACACTGAAGATGATAGCTATCAATCTAATAAATATTATTAAGCTGGAGAAGATTAAGAAGAGATTTACCAGGATGTTGCCAGGAATGGAGGATTTACGTTCTAAGCAGAGGCTGGATAGACTGGGACTTTTTTCACAGGAGCATAAGAAGTTAGGGTGACCTTATAGAGATTTATCAAATCATGAGGGATAGAGATACGATGAATAGCAGATATCTTCTCCCCAGGGTGTGGCATTTCAGGAAGAGGGGGCACATTTTTAAAATAAGAGGAGAAAGAGTTAAAAAGGACAGAGGCGCAACGTTTTTACACAGAGAATGGTTCGTGTGTAGAATGAACTTCCAAACCAAGCACTGGATGCGGGTACAGTTACACCATTTAAAAGACATTGGGATACGTACATGAATAAGAAAGACTTGGATGGATATGGGCCAAACAGAGGCTGGTGGGACTAGTTTAGCTTGAGATTATGTTTGGCATGGATTGGTTGGACTGAAGGGTCTGTTTTCATGCTGTATGACTCTATGACTCTAAAACACAGAGGAAACTATTTTAAAATGAACTTCAACAGTGAAAATCAATTTGCCAATAGAAACTTACCTGCTATTGATCAATCCACACTCTTTGTCAAATTGAATGCCACTTTAGAATCTCTGTCTGAACAAAACTCTATGTTCAGCTCTGCTTTTGACTTTATTCCCTAGCACTGTTCCCATTCAGGCTTGCGCTTACCCCTTTCATTGAACTTTATTTGACGCGGATTTTACAGAGAACCAACTCTTACTGTTGCCGAACGAAGCTTATCAATTCCCCTCAATTCGCTGACAATCATGTTTATAATTTTTATGGTGCTAACTTTATGTAGAACAAAAGCTGAGATTCGTCAACTGGAGCTGTTAAATCTTACAGTTGAAGTATTTTTATTAAAGTTACATTTTACAAATAAAACTTTGCAATTCAAAATTTGTTAAAATTTGTTAAAACTAAATTGTTAAAACTAAGTTTCCACTTAACTCAGGTAGTTAACACAGCTGACAGCTGAAAGATGTATTTGTATTACTGACTTGAAGAAAAGGATAAAATGCCACAAAAAAATAATCAATCGGATGTGCAGTAACCTTCAGAGTGGTCAGCCAAATGGCTAATCCTGACAACTTGGTGAGCCATGGCAACCAGTCTGCTGTTGACTCACTGTGGCAATGGCATGGGTTAGGAGCAGACAGTCGTTTCTGGGTAAGAGGATCAGACACCCAGTTCGAGGGACTGTGTCATCATTAGAAATTTCTGACTTGCAAGTAGGAACTTCCTGTGACTAATCATATGTCTGTTCAGCTGTGTCTGAGTGACTATGAATGTGAGTCTGGTACAAACATGACAGCAGCGATTTATTTTCATTTTTTATAATGCTGAGTGGATAGTTGTTTTTGCTCACAGCTTAACCTGGTTTGTTCTTGTTATGAATTTCTTGTCCGCTTATTCTCTCTCACAGCCAAGTGAATGTATACTGATCCTGCTATGAATGTATGTGTGCTGGGCATGGACTTAGACTGACGTCAGAAGGCCTCAGGTTGGTGGCTCCTGATTCGAATTTATAAATTCAACAGCATCGATCCCTCTTTCCGAAGTCTGAACATTTATGAAGAATTGAACCTAGCATTTGCAATTATAGAAGTTTGCACTTGGTTCTTGGGCATGTCAAGATGCATTGGTGAAAATCAGTTCAGTGACTGAGTTAAAATTCTGATTTCAAAATCACATGAAATGGACTGTACAAGTGCTCCTTTCCTGATAATTAAGGAGCTTAATAGCTTCTTAAGAAAAATGAAGATTAATGTGTTTCACGCGTTTCTTCACTTTTCCATCATTTGCCTTTAGGCTTTCATTATGGATATTTTTCCAGCTTTCAATATTGCTGACGCTGCCAACAGATGAGCCTTTATTCCCTGCATCTCGAAACCCCATTGCTGTCACTTCCCAAAACTTCAGACCTTGTTCCAGCTTGCTGTATCACCCACCATGTCCAAATTCTGATCCTTGCACTGACTGCTTCTCCATCCATTGCTGTCACACCCAGCAATATTAATTCTATCATTGCCATATTTCTGCTGACACCAGTACTGGGGTTCCCCTATATTCTGTTTGTAGAACATAATGCAACAGATTACAACTGCTTCCTGCTTCGTGATCTTGCTTCTTTTAGTCTGAGGTTCTCCACTGAACTTCAATGAACTGATCTCTCTTTCTCTCTTTGCCTGATTTGATGGAGGCACCTAAAGTCTCAGAAGGATATTTAACGTTTTTCTTTACTTCACAACACGAGCTTAAAGCTTCATCTAAGTGTTGAATAGATGAGACAAATTTATTTTGTCAAATATACACATATACTTTCAATAATAAATATCGAATTATAAAGATAAAACATTCAATCCAGTGATTTGTTTTCTGTTATTGTTTTTCCTACTGCTTTACTTTTCTTGTTCTTCCCTGAAGTTCACAACTAGCTAGAGGTATCACCTTGTGAGCATAGGTCATGTTGCCTAGATATTGATGTTGATAACATGTTTGATTTCAGAGGGACAGCTGATGTCAATCCTGGCCTTGTTTAACATTTGTAAACCCTGCTACAGTAGAAGCAACTGAATGGCAACTTGATAGTGGAAAAAAAAAGCCTGGAACCATACAGCCAGCACCACCCTCTCAACCACAGACCAGTGATTTTGGATCAGAGTGGTGCTGGAAAAGCACAGCAGGTCAGGCAGCATCTGAGGAGCAGGAAAATCAACGTTTCGGGCAAAAGCCCTTCATCAGGAGCTCTGGTTTCCAGCATCTGCAGTCCTCACTTTTGCCCATAGACCTGTGAGTCTGACTTTGGTGATGATAAGTTGTTGGAGGTGATTCTGAAAGATAGAATTTATATGCATTTGGAGAGGCAAGGAATGGTTAGAGACAATTAGCGTGGTTTTTGTGTGAGGGAAATGGTTTCTCACAAACTTAATTCAGTTTTTTTGAGGAAGTAACCAAGAAGATTGATAAGGACAGACCGGAAGACATTGTTTCCTTGGACGTTAGTGAAGCCTTTGACAAGGTTTTGCGCTGTAGATTAATTAATAAAGTTAGATCCCATGAGATTCACGGTGAGCTTGCCAATTGGATACAAAATTGGCTTAATGGCTGGAGTCAGAGAGTGGTGGTGAGGGTTGTTTTTTGGACTGGAGACTTGTTATCAACTGTGTTCCATAGGGATCAGTGCTAGGTCCTCTTCTGTTTGACTTTTATGTAAGTTTTTGGATGAGAATATAGAAGGCATGGTTAGAAAGTTTATGCATGACCCATAATAGACACTGAAGAAAGTTATTTAAGGTTACACAGGGATTTGGGTCAATGGGCTGAGGACTGGCAGATGGAATTTAGAGTCATAGAGTCATAGAGATGTACAGTATGGAAGCAGACCCTTCGGTCCCACCTGTTCATGCTGACCAGATATCCCAACCCAGTCTAGTCTCACCTGCCAGCACCTGGCCCATATCCCTCCAAACCCTTCCTATTCATATACCCATCCAAATGTCTCTTAAATGTTGCAATTGTACCAGTCTCCACCACATCCTCTGGCAGCTCATTCCATACACGTGCCACCTTCTGCATGAAAATGTTGCCCCTTAGATCTCTTTTATATCTTTTCCCTCTCACCCTAAACCTATGCCCTCTAGTTCTGGACTCCCTGACCCCAGGGAAAAGACTTTGCCTATTTATCCTATCCATGCCTCTCATAATTTTGTAAACCTCCATAAGGTCACCCCTCAGCTTCCGTCGCTCCAGGGAAAGTAGCCCCAGCCTGTTCAGCCTCTCCCTGTAGTTCAGATCCTCCAACCCTGGCTACATCCTTGTAAATCTTTTCTGAACCCTTTCAAGTTTCACAACATTTTTCCGATAGGAAGGAGACCAGAATTGCACGCAATATTCCAACAGTGGCCTGACCAATGTCCTGTACAGCTGCATCATGACCTCCCAACTCCTGTACTCAATACTCTGACCAATAAAGGAAAGCATACCAAATGCCTTCTTCACTATCCTATCTACCTGCGACTCCACTTTCAAGGAGCTATGAACCTGCACTCCAAGGACTTTTTGTTCAGCAACACTCCCTAGGACCTTACCATTAAGTGTATAAGTCCTGCTAAGATTTGCTTTCCCAAAACGCAGCACCTCACATTTATCTGAATTAAACTCCATCTGCCACTCCTCAGCCCATTGGCCCATCTGGTCCAGATCCTGTTGTAATCTGAGGTAACCCTCTTCACTGTCCACTACACCTCCAATTTTGGTGTCATCTGCAAACATACTAACTGTACTTCTTATGCTCACATCCAAATCATTTATGTAAATGACAAAAAGTAGAGGGCCCAGCACCGATCCTTGTGGCACTCCACTGGTCACAGGCCTCCAGTCTGAAAAACAACCCTCCACCACCACCCTAATTCTTCTACCTTTGAGCCAGTTCTGTATCCAAATGGCTAGTTCTCCCTGTATTCCATGAGATCTAACCTTGTTAATCAGTCTCCCATGGGGAACCATATAGATCACATCTACTGCTCTGCCCTCATCAATCTTCTTTGTTACTTCTTCAAAAAACTCAATCAAGTTTGTGAGACATGATTTCCCATGCACAAAGCCATGTTGACTATCCCGAATCAGTCCTTGCCTTTCCAAATACATGTGTCCCTCAGGATTCCCTCCAACTACTTGCCCACCACCGAGGTCAGGCTCACCGGTCTATAGTTCCCTGGCTTGTCTTTACCGCCCTTCTTAAACAGTGGCACCACGTTTGCCAACCTCCAGTCTTCCGGCACCTCACCTTTGACTATCGATGATACAAATATCTAGCAAGAGGCCCAGCAATCACTCTCTAGCTTCCCACAGAGTTCTCGGGTACACCTGATCAGATCCTGGGGATTTATCCACTTTTAACCGTTTCAAGACATCCAGCTCTTCCTCCTCTGTAATCTGGACATTTTGCAAGATGTCACCATCTATCTCCTTACAGTCTATATCTTCCATATCCTTTTCCACAGTAAATACTGATGCAAAATATTCATTTAGTATCTCCCCCATTTTCTGTGGCTCCACACAAAGGCCGTCTTGCTGATCTTTGAAGGGAGAGAATCTAGGGAGAGAATCTTGCTGATTCTCTCTCTAGTTACCCTTTTGTCCTTAATATATTTGTAAAAACCCTTTGGATTCTCCTTAATTCTATTTTCCAAAGCTATCTCATGTCCCCGTTTTGCCCTCCTGATTTCCGTCTTAAGTATACTCCTACTTTCTTTATACTCTTCTAAGGATTCACTCGATCTATCCTGTCAGTAACTGACATATGCTTCTTTCTTTTTCTTAACCAAACCTTCAATTTCTTTAGTCATCCAGCATTCCCTATACCCACCAGCCTTCTCTTTCACCCTGACAGAAATATACTTTCTCTGGATTCTTGTTATCTCATTTCTGAAAGCTTCCCATTTTCCAGCCATCCCTTTACCTGTGAACATCTGCCTCCAATCAGCTTTCGAAAGTTCTTGCCTAATACCGTCAAAATTGGCCTTTCTCCAATTTAGAACTTCAACTTTTAGATCTGGTCTATCCTTTTCCATCACTATTTTAAAACGAATGGAATTATGGTCGCTTGCCTCAAAGTGCTCCCCCACTGACACCTCAGTCACCTGCCCAGCCTTATTTCCCAAGAGTAGGTCAAGTTTTGCACCTTCTCTAGTAGGTACATACACATACTGAATCTGAAAAGTTTCTTGTACACACTTAAGAAATTCCTCTCTATCTAAACCTTTAACACTATGGCAGTCCCAGTCGATGTTTGGAAAGTTAAAATCCCCTCCCATAACTACCCTATTATTCTTACAGATAGCTGAGATCTCCTTACAAGTTTGTTTCTCAATTTCCCTCTGACTATTGGGGGGTCTATAATACAATCCCAATAAGGTGATCATCCCTTTCTTATTTCTCAGTTCCACCCAAATAACTTCCCTGGATGTATTTCTGGGAATATCCTCCCTCAGCACAGCTGTAATGCTATCCCTTATCAAAAATACCACTCCCACTCCTCTCTTGCCTCCCTTTCTATCCTTCCTGTAGTATCTGTATCCTGGAACATTAAACTGCCAGTCCTGCCCATCCCTGAGCCATGTTTCTGTAATTGCTATGATATCCCAGTCCTATGTTCCTAACCACGCCCTGAGTTCATCTGCCTTCCCTGTTAGGCCCCTTGCATTGAAATAAATGCAGTTTAATTTATTAGTCCTACCTTGTCCCTGCCTGCCCTGACTGTTTGACTCACTTCTGTTCTCAGCTGTGCCCGTCTCAGATCGATCTCTTTCCTCACTATCTCCCTGGGTCCCCCCCCCCCCCCACCCACTTTACTGGTTTAAATCCTCCCAAGCAGTTCTAGCAAACTTCCCTGCCAGTATATTAGTCCCCTTCCAATTTAGATGCAATCCGTCCTTCTTGTACAGGTCACTTCTACCCCAAAAGAGATTCCAATGATCCAAAAATGTGAATCCTTCTCCCATACACCAGCTCCTCAGCCATGCATTCATCTGCTCTATCCTAATTTGGATAAATGTGAGGTATTGCATTTTGGTAAGACAAACAAGGGCAAGACTTATACAATGAAAAGTAGGGCCTTAGATAGTGTTGTAGATAGATCTAGGAGTTCAGGTACAAAATTCTTTTACGTTGGTGTCCCATGTCGACAGGATGGTTAAGAAGGTGTTTAGCATGCTTGCCTTCATTGCTCAGACCTTTAAGTATAGGAGATGGGATGTTATGTTGAGGTTGTACAGGACGTTGATGAGGCCTCTTCTGGAGTAGTGTGCGCAGTTCTGGTCGCCCTGTTATAGGAAGGATATTATTAAACTGGAGAGATTACAGAAAAGATTTACCAGGAATGGAGGATTTGAGATATAAGGAGAGACTGGATAGGCTGGGACTTTTTTCCCTGGAGTGTAGGAGATGGAGGAGTGACTTTGTAGAGGTTTGTAAAGTCACGAGGAGTATAGATACGGTGAATGACAGGTGTCTTTTTCCTAGGTTGGGAGTTTTCAAGACCAGGGGTGAGAGGAGAAAGATTTAATAAGCCATGAGGGGCAACCTTTTTACACATAGAGTGGTTCATGGTGGAATGAACTTCCAAAGGAAGTGGTGGACGCAGGTACAGTTCCAACATTTAAAAACATTTTGAATAAGATCATGAATAGGAAAGGTTTGTGGGGATATGGGCCAAGACCAGGCAAGTGGGACTAGTTTAGTTTGGCATTATGTTAGGCATGGACTGGTTGTACTGAAGGGTCTGTTTCCATACTGAATAACTCTATGACTTTAGAAAGGAAAACCCTAACTGTTTGTTGTCACTCTTCCTGATCTCGGGGCATTGTTCCACGGAAATCAGTGATCAGGTATAGAACATAGAGTTCTTCCAGTCTCTGTGGCTCAACTACTTGCTACCTTCATCATCAGAGTCAATTGGGAATGTCCTGGTAATTTAACTCAACTAGCACTGGCATCAAAGCAAACAGCAGTAACAGTTGTAATCTTAATTAATTTCTCAAGCTTGCAACAAATACTTAAGATGGAATTCTGAGTTTTTTTTCATTCTACCAACAGATCAATTCAATACATGTTCTGAGCTTACTAATGCAAATAACTGGTACTTTGGGAGGTAAAATTTGTCTTTTTATTTAGAAAAGGAAGAATATTTAAGAAAAGTATGTGGATCCTTTTCGAATTCAGACTCTTACAATTTAATCTCACTCGAATTTAGAAGGTGCTGACTTAAATGATTCCATCCTACAGAGTTTCAGCATTGTATGAAACAATTGTTTGGAGGATGGGGCTGCTCGTTCACTTGTCGCCACCAGTTCAGACAATTTCAATGTCCACGCATACATCGCATCCTCAATACCCTGTGCGAAAAGGAGAGCGTAGATTCCCTGAGCCAGACTGTCAAAGCCACTTGGCAGAATGTCTCATCACCAGAACGTTCCAACAAGTACCAAGACATCGCTTGGCTAGTGATGAGAAGGGACTACCTGTGAGATCCTTCTGTATGCCTAGACTATCTGTGCCAATGCACTCTGCCCTTGGAGTGGCTGTTGTGGGTAGAGACTGTCACACATCTCCTGCTGGAGTGTGCCTATGCAAAGGAAGTCTGGAGAGAGATGCCGCGGCTTTTGTTGAGGTTCATCCCAAGCAGCTCCGTGACAGAGGGCTGTGTGCTCTACGATCTGTTCCCAGCGAGGCGCACTGAGACAAACATTGATTGCACTTGGAGGACTATCATCTCGGTGAAAGACGCTTTTTGCCCTGCCCGAAATATTTTGGTCTTCCAGAGCAAGGAGTTGACCCCGACTGAGTTTTGCAGCCTGTCACATTCTGAGGTCCAGGACCACATGCTGAGGGACCCACTAAAGCTTGGCGCAGCAACTGCCAAGGTGCAGTGGGGAAAGGCCACTGTCTAAGGTCTTTCTGCTGAAGTTAAATGGAGGTCTATTCAGTTATCTGACCCTCCCAGTGCCTCAAATGTATGTAAATGTATATATAAATAAGAAATGTTTGGTTTGTTCTCCATATGTAGGGTCTGTAGAGAATCAAACTGCTCTAATGACGATGTATATATATAAAGATTTTTCAGAATAAAGTATATTTTTGAAAAAAAAAATCAATATCCGCACTAGGCTGTGGAACTCTGCACTGTTGTACTGATTTTTTTTTTCTCTAACAGCACCTGTCAATATTCTTCACTGAAAAGGCGACAAGTGAAATCCTTGACCTCAGCTCCAAGGGGAGCAATGCACCATCTTTATTAAAATGTCAGTAGTCTCTTTAAAGGTTACAATGTCAGCCCGCATCAGACTGTGGCCACAGGTACCAGTCATAAATAGAATAATCAATCTGTAAATTTTCAAGCCTGCTATGAGGGCGATCAACTCATCATTAATTATTTTAAAGGCAAGGATACATAGCTTAAGACATACCAGAATTGACTTAACCAGTTATTGACAAAGAACAGTAACTGTATCAACATGAGGAAAGGAAGCAGGATTTGAATATTCGACTGTGGCTGATGATTGACCAATGAAATAAGAGTTTTCTTAATATAATTTAATTATAATAATGCTTGTCAAATGCTTAAGCAAGCTTAATGATGATTAATCTTGTGATTAAAATTTTAACCACAGTTAATCATGATTTTAATGGCAAATCTAATTGATACCGTAATTGCATTTATTTAAAATTATTTTATTGCCAATGCTATTAAATTAAACTGGACAGTTCTCCCCAGTGGTCTGGACAATATTTATGCCTCAAATGGCATAGTTGATACCTGTATGCTGTCATCACTTTGTTATTGGGGGAACATGTTGTATGCAAATTGGTTGCCCTGTTTCCCTTGTTCCAACAGTGACCATATTTCAAACATATTTCTTTGTCTGGAAAACGATTTCCTCAAATTGTGAATGGCATTATGTAATTGCAAGTTTATTTGTTATGGACGTCGAAAATAGAACTGTGCATAAAATTCCTGACGGTTTCGATGTTTTACACGCTGTGGTACAAACAAATCAAGCCTTAAAAAATCTGTGTATTCAACAGGATTATGTTATTGTATAAAGTTGACTACTAAATAAAACAGCTTCATAAGAAAATACTATAATAACTTGATCTGCATTAAACCTATTTTTCTATTTTGTCCCTTGAATCTATCTTTATCTTATTTCTGAATGGAAGTCCCCTTTTCAATGATCTTGTTTTATAATTCCCCCCCCCCCCCAGTTTATTGAAGTTAAATGGCATCCACTGATCTGTATTCTGTAAATGCCCAGTTCCTCAACTAACAATTTTGGGATGAGAGAGGGGCATGTATTTTTTTGCGTGTGTGTTGGCAAAAGACAGCTTTCTGCCTCTCAAATGTCCAGATCAGTATCATCAACATAATCAGGTCATTTTTTGACATTGCAATACTTCTTCTGAACAAATAGACTTACTGTTAAAATTAGCAGCTGCCCTGGAGCTTGATAAAGTCAGGATCCTCATCAGGTGTGTGCCCTCGTCTCATCATTCATCAGTGCTAAGTCCTGCCCCTCTCTCCAATTTAAACAAAACCAAGAACTAGGAAACGCCCTGATGTATGTATGGCTGAAACTGTAACACATTGAGAGCCTTGGATTTGAAGAAGATTTGTGGGGACTGCAGCCTAAAGCTAAGTTGTTTCCACATAGCAATGGTCCTGGAGCTAGGATCCATAGAAACCTCCTAGAGGGTCATTAATAGAGCATGCCGTGTAAGAACAGAGCACCTCATATGCAGCACAGAGTGGGCTGGCTGTCTCATCCAGGAGACCAGTGCACAATGATAGACAGAGCCTGCAGTGAGAGCACGCTTACCCATTTCCATATCTGTCAGCATTTATCTGTTTTCATAAAAACTATAGGAAAACACTTTTTTATACAAAAGGCTTTCATATAAAGAGCAATGCATTATGTAATAATTTGGATGGGGAGGATCTCTAATTAATAATCTACTTGAAAAGATGCTTTAACCTTTATTTATGAACCTCTGTCTTAAAGAATGCTGTGATATTCAACTCTAACTTAGACTTGGTGATCCTGCCACGAATCGAGCTCTCATGGCATGGGCCATGCTGATGTTCACCACTCTGCATTATTGCTTGGCAAGGCACAGTGCCCATACAATGTAAATGCTGGTAGAGTGAGGAGAGATGAGCTAGTGACATTCATTTAGCTTCTGTTCATTTGCCACACCTTTCCCATACTTGTTGTGTGCACATCCACTGCATGATTGTGTTAGTCCGTCTGAACGGAGCATGCATTCAGTAGCAGGACGGAGCCCTCCCAATGCGGATTACTTAAAGAGACAGGCATCCAATTTATTTGACTTTGCAGTGGAGAGGTTCACAGAAGTATTGTGGATTGTCTTTGGAGATCTATTGCTAAGCTTATGCATCCACTGAGTGGGGGTAGAGGATTTTGTTGCCCGTTGTCTGTCAAAGGCATGGGGGTTGTCATTGCATGGCAGTTGGGTCTGCAACACAACCAAGAAATGGAGCAAAGGTTGCAGAGAGGGGAGGTTCCACAAAGAGGGATGAAAAGGTGGGTTCTCCAAAGCACCCATATACTGCAATGGGCCAAGTGCTGGAAAATGGGTTTAGAATAGTTGATAGTTGTCTTTGATTGGCACAGACCTTGATGGACCAAAGGATCTTTACCTGTGCTGTAGACCTCTATGACTTTATGAATATGGCTATACCAATCAATTAGTTTCTTGAAGTGTGCTTCTCAAATTCTATCTGAGCCAGGAGCAATATCTGTGATAGCTTGGGTGCACTAAGGCATTGGTTACAGATTGTGCTCCTCCTTCCAGATGAAGGAAACTTAAACAAAGGCCCTGTCAGTGATCTTGAAGTGTCTATAAAGGCTGTGTATTTTTATTTTTATGCTTTTTAAAAACTATGGACTGAAATGAGAAAGAACTATTTTGAAACCCATGGACTTACAGTGAACTATGAATGCATGTTTTGAAAGTACAGAATTTAATACCTTTTGTGAATCCTGTTTGTGTCATCATGGTTTCTGGTGATGTGCAGATGAACTGGAGCTGTGGTGTTGTTCACAAGTGAAGCTGATTGGCTTATGAACCAGTGACAAATTATCAATCCTCTGCCTGCCGACAGCAAGGTGATTGGTTGTCAGTTAGTTGAACAGCTTGGGCTGTGAGCACGACAGGGGAAGCTAGTTCAGACCAAAAGAGAAACCAGCAGGTCTGCAGCTGCCAAATAATCTTTCTCTCAGTGCTCTGCAGTAAGCCACTTTAAATCTGAAGGAACCCAGCTTATCTTTCCTTCAGCAAATGCTGCAAGTTGTGACTTTGGTTTGGATAAGTCAGAGACTTTAAATAAATGAAACAGCCACCCTATGCCTTTTGCAAACCAGTGGTAGCATTCAGAAAAACATGGAAGGCTGAGGAGAAAACTTTGTATCTGCAAGAACTAAACGAACAGAACAACCTCTGAACTGTTTTCCCAGCTGCTCTTCTGCCCATGTACATTTTTTCCAGTTTATGCCTCTCTTTCTGTGTGTGTGAAAAGGGATTTTAATAAGATTTTAGTGTTTTAATTTATAGAATTTAGTTTAATTAGTCTAGTTGTTCACCTGTAGCTTGAATCTGATTATCTGTAATAAATATGGTTGTTGTTAAGTACAGCAACCTAGTGTCTGCTTTCTATAAACCTGGGTGTGAAAATCAGGTAGTTTGTGGATTTCTTTTTAAAAATATTAACTGTTATGATGACCCTAGAATACAGAGTCTTTATTTTCAGTGTGCAACCCAATAAGTCATGACAGTGGCATTAGACTCATAAGATACTGGATCTTTTCAGTTATTCAGTCACGGCCTGTCCATCATCCAAACACCCTGTAGCACATTCACTGTCATTCAACTTTTTCTCCTGTGGTTACCCGTCTGACAGAGGGACTGGTGCTCCACATCATGTGGCCAGCTGTGACAGTCCATTGTATCAAACATTGCCAATTGCAGCCTTCATGTTTCAGTGTAAATACCTTATGGCTCTTCTCAACTTCCTACTCGCCCTCATCCTGCTATCTGACATAATGTGCAAGCTGCAGTAAGGGTTTATTTATTCATTCTTTTGCAGGATGTTGTTGCCTTTTTTTGATTTGTTCATGGGGTGTGACTATTGCTGGTCAGACCAGCATGGTGCTGTTGAGCAGCGAATTCCAGGATCTTGGCCCAGTGACAGTTATGCCCATATAGTTCCAAATCAGTATCATGTGTGACTTGGAGGGGAACTTGCAGGTGGTGGTGTTCTGCCCTTAGTTTTGTCCTTTCTGACAGTAAAGGTTGGAATGGTGGCTAGCACTGCTGCCTCACAGCACCAGGGACCCGGGTTCTATTCCTGTCTCAGGCAACTGTCTGTGTGAAGTTTGCACGTTCTCCCCGTGTCTGTGTGGGTTTCCTCTGGGTGCTCCAGTTTCCTCCCACAATCTAAAGATGTGCAGGTTAGGTGAATTGACCATGCTAAATTGCTCATAGTGTCCAGTGATGTGTAGGTTAAGTGCATTAGTCAGGAATAAATATCTGGTGGGGAATGGGTCTGTGTGAATTACTCTTCAGAGAATCAATGTGGACTTGTTGAGCTGAAGGACCTGTTTCCACACGATAGGGCTTCTAATTCTAAACTCTAAAGGTCACAGGTTTTGACAGTGCTGACAATGGACCCCTGGCAAGATGGTACAAACTGTTGCCACTGTATGTTAGTGACAGAGGAAATGAGTTGAAGGGAATGAAGGAGTGTCAGTCAAATGGACTGCTTTGTCCTGGATGGTTCAAGCTTATTGTTGTTGGAGGTGCACTCAACTGGGCAAGGGGGGAGTATTCCACTATACTCCTGACTTGTACCTGGTGGACAGGTTTTGGGGAGTCAGGAAGTGAGTTTCTCATCACAGAAATTCAAACTTCTGACCTGTTCTTGTAGCCACTATAATCATGTTACTGGACTGGGTCAGTTTCTGGTCCAGGTTGCTGATGGTGGGCAATAGTGGGAATGTCATTGAGAGGAGATAGTTAGATTCTCCATCTGGCGATTATCAGAGACTGCAACTTGTGAGGTGTGCATATTATTTACCACAGGTCGTCTTACAAAACTGGTTGTAAATGGAGGCACTAAGATACTGGGAAAGGCACACTAACTCAGCGTGAAACATTTCTGCCACTAGGATAGAATAGAATAGTCATTTATTGTCACTTGTTTTTCTTTTATAAGAAGTAAATACAGTGAAACGTATTTACGTCACCATACCGCAGGATCTATGTTAATAACAGAAGGCATAGTTAAGAAAAAATAAAAACAAATTAAGGCAACTTCCATTTTAGTTCAATTCATGGCTCTTGGGTTTGGTAAAAGACAGTATCAATACAAGACCAGCATGTCATGCTGCTGGAATACTGAGTCAGAAGCCACTGCTAAAACACACCATCCAGGCCAGGCCACTGGAATCCCAATGCGCATAAACCACCCCAAGGACCAATCTCACCACTGGACACTGGGCCAAAGCCACCTTATTGTCAAAGCTGTCGCCGACCCATCTGATGGAATCCTGGGCTGTGCCACTGAAAACACTGAGGCAGACCACCAGCAGACCCAACCACTAGAACCACCATTGTCGCCGCAGCAACCGTCCAAAACATCCATCCTCCACCTCGCTGATGTCACCTCCGGTGATGCAGCAGCTGACACCAGGTCCCTGTGCTCACCCCTCTGCCAACCACCACTTTACTGCTGTTCCCCAGAGTCCCACTTCAGGCTCACCAGCTGCTGCCACACTCCAGACCCCAATGTAGCTGCCTTCCCACTGCCTTTCACCAAAAAGGGAGGGGAGAAAAAGGAAAAGTGGCAGAGTGTGTGAGCCCAGGGCACAGGAGCCCAGATGCAGCCTACTTTGTCACTGCCATGCTGAAGGATACTGGACATTATAAACTATGGATAGTTGCACACTGAATGTGAATGGGGTGTGACGATTGCTGGTCAGACAGATGGATGAGAAATTGACACAGTAACTGGAGATTCCAGTGGTCCCTGAGAACTAAGTGAAAGGGAGAGACAATCCCCCCTTGTCCAGCTGGACTCATTGCACATGGCCCCTGTTGGGTGTCCACCAGGCTGCAGACTGAAATCATTGAAATGCAGAGGCGGCATGATGTTGGCAGGTACCCTGCTTTCATTAGAATAGGAGCAGGCAGATGGGTTATCCTGCTCACACCTCCTTACTCCCCCCTCCCCCCCCTCCCCTCCATTACCTGAAACTGGTTATGTACAGATAGTTACACCTATATATATTATGAGCTCTGTTTTGTACTATTGGCATCTGTGATGTATTAACCCATTTTAAATGTGGAATGTCATTATACAGTCTGTAAACAGAATCTAGGAGCAACCAAGGAATAAATACACTCTCCTCTGTCATGAGGTAGAAAAACAAGATGTTTTGACATCAAGTTGTTATCTATTAACTTGTTTCAGAGATTATCTTTATGGTCTGTACTTACCTTCCATAGCTTTTAACAGTTGCAATTTTTTATGTTCTTTTCTTTCTCTTCTGTTTTATTTAAATTCTTGAATAAATTTAGTCTTTGTATTTCATTCCTACTTGCATGCAAATATATTTTCAGTCTACAACAGTGTCCTCTTCCCTAATGGGAGAAATGTTAATTAAAATATAAAACCTGAGCTCCTCAGAATCTAGTTTATGCCTGAATGGGATATGCTTAGTCATTCTGTATCCTACATATAAAGTAAGCTAAAGTAAATAAAGGTCCAGTGTTTTTTTTTCTGATTAGTAAGGAGTTTAAATTGCAGGAGTTTAACATTTCAGTTGATGGCTTAATTTACTGCTGGAAAAAAATAAAGATGTTGTTTTACTCGAGATACTGTTTGATGGAAAAGTGAAATTTCTAAGGTAGTGGGTGGGGTCTTGATCAAATGGTGTTTTGTCCTGAATCATGCCAAGTTTCCTAAGGGTCATTGCAATTGAATTCCAGGAGATAAGTGGAGAGAATTTCTTCAGACTCTGACTTGTTTCTTGTAGAAGGTAGACAGGATTTGGGCAGTCAGGTGGTGAGTCACTTACCACAGAATTCCCAGCCTCTGACCTGCTCTTGTTGCCACAGTATTTATGTGACTGGTCCACTTACCATTCCCGTCAATGATGTTGGCAGTGAGGATTAATTTACATTTATAACTGACAGGGAGATGGATGGATTTTCTCTTGTTGGTGTGCAATCAACATTACTTGCCACTTACCAGATCAGCCTTAACTCTTCTCCACCTTTTGCTGCATGTAGGCACAGACTGTTTCAATATCTGAAGAGTTACAAATAAAACTGAATACTTGCAAGTAGTGAACAGTTGTACCTCAGACTTTATCGTGAAGGGAGGTTATTGATAACGCAGCTGAAGGTGGTAGGGCCCTGGACAATATCCTGAGAAATTCCTGCAGTCTTGTTTTGGAGCTGAGATTTCTTGGGTTAGAGGTGATTAGCCTCCCAACAACTATAGCCATCATTCTTTGGGTTTGGTATGACTCCAATCAGTGGAGTTCTCCCTGATTCCCATTTATTTCAAGTTTATTAGGGTTCCTGATGCCACATTCAGTGAAATGCAAGTGAAGTGACTCATACATCACCTCAAGAGTTCAGCTCTTTAGTTTCTATTTGCACCAAAGAGTTCAGCAGTTCAGTAGAACTGACAGAACCCAAACTGAGTGCCGATTCCTTTGCAATTGTTGTTCAATAGTACAGTTGAGGACCCCTTCCATCACTTTGCAATTGGTCATGTTTTATTCATCATGCTTTTTGTAAACAGGACTTACCTGGGAAATTATTCATATTGGGAAAAAGTGAGGATTGCAGATGGTGGAAATCGGAGTCGGAGAGTGTGGTGCTGGAAAAGCACAGCAAATCAGGCAGCATCCGAGGAGCAGAAGAGTCGATGATTCAGGCATAAGCTCTTAATCAGGAATGGGAGGGTTTGAAGGAGATGTTGAAATGTTGACTGTCCTACTCCTTGGATGCTGCCTGACCGGCTATGCTTTTCCAGCACCACACTCTTCGAAAGGATTCATATTGTTGGGTAGATGCCAGTGTTGTAGCTGAGCTGGAACAACTTTGTCAGACACATGCTCTGAAGTACCTGACATCAGCAATACAGCTGGGATGTTGTCACTGCCCATTGTTTTTGCTGTATCCAGTGTGCTCAGCTGTATCCTTAATACCATACAGAGTATATTGAATTGGCTGGCGAGTGGCCTTTATGATGCAAGAGTTTCAATGGATGTCTTAATTTGCCACAGGAGAAGGATGAGGGATGGAACGTCTTGCTCCAGAAAGAGTGCAGCAAAGGGTTATCAAATTGATTCCTGGGATGGTGGGACTGATGTATGAGGAGAGATTGAGCCAATTAGGATTATATTCACTGCTGTTTAGAAGAATGGGGCGAGATCGCATAGAAACCTACAAAATTCTAACAGGACTAGACAGGGGAAATGCAGGAAGGTGGGGGAGTCCAGAACCAGGGGTAATTGTTTAAGGATAAAGGGTAAATATTGAAGGTCAGAGATGAGGAGAAAATATTTCCCCCACAGTGGTAAGCCTGTGCAATTCACCACCACTTGATTTATTGATTGATTTATTGTTGTTACATATAATAAGATACAGTCAAAGTGTTGTTTTGCATGCTACACAGGCAGATTATACTATAAAATGTGCATCAGAGTAGCAGAACAGAGTGCAGAATACAATGTTACAGCCACAGAGAAGATGCAGAGAGAGAGAGAGATCAGAATTAATATTTGAGAGATTTGTTCAAAAATCTGGTAACTGCTGGGAGGAAGCTGTTCTTGAATCTATTTGTACGTTTTATATCTTCTGCCTGACCAAAGAGAGTGGAAGAGAGTATAACTGGGGTGGGACGGGTCTGTGATGATGTTGGTTGCTTTCCTGAGGCAGTGAGTGGATGGACTGGGCTGGTTTGTGTGATGGATTGGAATGTGTTCACGACTCTGTAGTTTCTTGCAGTCTTGGGAAGAGCAGTTACTGTACCACACTGTGATGCACCAGATAGCATGCTTTCTATAGTACATCTATAAAAATTGAGAAGAGTCCCTGTGGACATGCCAAATTTCCTTAGTCTCCTGACGAAATAGAGACAATGCTGTGCTTTCTTGACCGTTGCTTCAAAATGTGGGACCAGGACAGATTGTTGATGATCATCAATCCCAGGAACTTGAAGCTCTTGACCATTTCCACCTCAGCACCATTGATACAGACAGGGGTGTGTCTTCCACTCCACTTCTTGAAGTCAATGACCAGCTCCTTCATTTTGCTGATGTTGATGGAGAGATTATTGATTTTACACCATGCCGCTAAGCACTCAATCTCTTTCCTATTTTGTCTCTTTGTTGTTTGAGATCTGGCATATGATGGTGGTGTCATCAGCAAACTTGTAAATGGAGTTAGGATGGAGTTTGGCCACAGTGAGTGCGTAAGGAGTATAGTAGGGAGCTGAGTACACAGCCTTGCAGGGCACCAGTGTTGAGGATTATGGTAGAGGAGGTGTTACTGCCTGTTCCAACTGATTGTGGTACATGGGTCAGGAAGTTGAGGATCCAGTTACAGAGCGGGGAGCTGAGACTTAGGTCTTGGAGTTTGGAGATGAGTTTCTTTGGAATTATGGTGTTGAAGGTGGAGCTGTCGTCAAAAGGTAGGGACCTGACATAGATATCCTTGTTATCCAGATATTCCAGGGGTGAGCGTAGGGCCAGGGAGATGCTGTCTGCCAAGTGCCAGTTGGTGAATTGCAAAGGAGCAAGTCAATTTGGTCGGCTGGAGTTGATGTGAGCCAAGACTAACCTCTCAAAGCACTTAATAATTATGGAGGCCAGAGCCACTGTGCGGTAGTTGTTGAAGTACCCGACTTTCCTTTGGCACCAGTCTTTTTGAAGCAGGTGGGGAGTTCAGATTGTAGTAAGGAGAGGTGAAAGATCTCAGCAAATACTCCCACCAGCATCATATAGGATTTGAGTGCATGGTTGGGGACTCCATCTTGGTCAGTCGCTTTCTGTGAGTTCACTCTCAATAAGGCTGATCTAACGCCTGTGGCAGTGACTGAGGATACAGGTGAATCCGAGGCTGTTGGGATAGGTGCCATTGTTTCGCTGACCTTCTGTTTGAAGGGAGCATAGAATGCATTGAGCTCATTGTGTAGGGATGTGCTGTTGCCCATGACTCTGATTGACTTCGCTTTGTAACTGTTATATTGTGTAAGCCTTGCCAAAAATAACAGGTGTCTGTGGTGTTGGTTTTGGTGCCGAGCTTAGTTTGGTATTACCTCATGGTGCCTCTGATGGCCTCTCGAAGGAGGTACCTGGATTTCCTGAATAGGTCAGCGTTGTCCGATTTGACCACCTCAGAGCTGGACTTCAGTAGGGAGTGGATCTTCTGGGTTCATCCAGGGTTCCTGGTTGGGGAAACTTGAACTAATGTTTTGGCATACTGTCTTCTACACATTATTGCTGAAGTCTGTAACATTACTGGCATACTTGTTTAAATTGGCTGCTGAGTTCTTGAATATGGAGTTGTCCCGTAGAAACCCTTCCATTGCCTCAGACCATCACTGCACTACTTTCTGCACTGGGTCCTCATGTTTCAGTTTCTGCTTATCAGCCAGGAAGAGGTGCACAGCATTGTGATCTGATTTTCCAAAATGCAGACGGGTGATGGAGCACCCGGTGATGATTAGATTAGATTCCTTACAGTATGGAAACAGGCCCTTCGGCCCAGCAAGTCCACACCGACCCTCCGAAGAGTAATTCACCCAGAACCGTTCCCTGACCTGACATTTACCCATGACTAATGCACCCTTTGGGCAATTTAGCATGGCCAATTCACCTAACCTGCACATTTGAGACTGTGGGAGGAAACCGGAGCACCTGGAGGAAACCCACGCAGACACGGGGAGAATGTGCAAACTCCACACAGACAGCTGCCCGAAGCCAGAATCGAACCCAGATCCCTAGAGCTGTGAGGCAGCAGTGCTAGCCACTGAGCCACCATGCCACCCATGGTTGTATGGCAATGGTCAAGGCTGTTTGGACCATTGGTGGGACAGGAGACATATTGATGGTAGTTTGGTAGCATGTTCTTCAGGTTGGCCTGGTTGATGTCACCGGCTATGATGAACAAGGCCTCAGGATATTCGTCTCAAGACAGTTTATAGTGTGGTATACTTCATCAAGGGCACTTTTCACTTCCACATGGGGTGGGATGTAGATCACTGTTAGGACAGTGGAGGAGGGCTCGCGCAGACAGTGTTAGGGGCAGCACTTTGCTGAGACTAGCGTTGAGGTCATCCATCTTGTTTCCAGTGGCTAGGACATTTGTGCTAGGGAGGGAGGACTTGAAACCCCCAAGTTTGAGCCAAAATGAAGCCCTATGTGTCTGTTCTGCTACATGGCCAGAACATAGCCTCAAAAAATTAATACTGGGGTAAGTGGGCTAGGTTTATAGAGTCATAAAGTCATACAGCACAGAAACTGACTATTCGGTCCTGCCAGTCCATGCTGAACATAATCCCAAACTCGACGCGTCCCACCTGCCTTATCCTGGCCCATATCCCTCCAAGCCTTTCCTATTCGTGATCTTATCCAAATGTCTTTTAAACATTATAATTGTGCCCACATCAACCACTTCCTCAGGAAGTTCATTCCACAGGTGAACCACCCCCTGTGTAAAAATTTTGCCCCCCTGTCTTTTTTAAATCTCTCACCTCTCAACTTAAATATGTGCCCCCCAGTCGTGAAAGTGTGTTTCGTAATTTTACACTGTACTTTGTGGAGGCAGTTAGCATTAATGTTAAAGCTTCCAATCAGAGGTACAACCACATAAAGTGTCCAGTGGTTAGCAGAGCTCATGTCATGGTTTGGATTGAGAGGGGTATGAGGATGTTGATGAGAGAGAGGCACAGCTCACCTCACCCCTGCCCCCCACCCTTGAATTTGGCGCTGTTTCCTTCGGTTTTCAGAAGCGGCAAAGTAAACATTGAAAAGAAGTGGATGTCCTTTTCAGTTCTACACTGAAAAGGTGTAATCCAATGGGAGGAAATTATTCTGATTTTAGGCTGTTGCTTTCGATGGGTGTTCCCTAATTGATCTCAAACCTAATGGCAGAGAAATACTAATTTCGAAACTCAGTCACTGAAACTCTCTATTGAATTATGCACATCGCCTGGTAGCATATTTAAGAAGGGTTTAATGAGTTGTATCCGTGCTTTGTACCTCGACGCTGCAGTTCCCCTCGGCCACCAATAGTTGGCAGAATCGCTCTCTAAATAAACAGCACTCTCCTGTGGAGAAGGACTTGGTTTATTATCTGTCAGCCCATTAAGTCTTGCCCGTGGTTATCATTCATACTTGGGTGCCAAATCCCACAGACACGCGTTATGGTGGAAACCGACAGAGTTATTTCCTGAATTCCCCTCTAGGATCAGGCTCGGCTCTACCAGGGAGAAGCTGCTACTCATTGATCGCCTGGACTTTGACAATTCACACAGTAGGCGAAGAAATTCCGGTATTTCCCATAGAACTGAATGCTCACTGCCAACCCATCTTTCAGCTGCAATTAAGAATGAACACAGTCAAGTGGAGCTCTCTCAGTCACCTGATGTAACATCGCCGCGGAAATTACAGGAAAGTTTTCGTTGTTTTGGGGGGGAGGGGGGTGCTTTGGTCATCTGAAATGGCAAAAAACACATCACTGTATTTTCGTATCATCGAGGGAAGAAATTTACCAGCAAAGGACGTGTAAGTTTCCTGT
Source organism: Chiloscyllium plagiosum (assembly GCF_037043375.1). Taxonomy (NCBI): domain Eukaryota; kingdom Metazoa; phylum Chordata; class Chondrichthyes; order Orectolobiformes; family Hemiscylliidae; genus Chiloscyllium; species Chiloscyllium plagiosum. The sequence continues at coordinate 28,198,839 of NW_028270162.1, read as the reverse complement.
TTAATCTACCTGCATTGACGAAGGAGGGTCACTGGACCCGAAATGTTAACTCTCCACAGATGCTGCCAGATCCAACAATGTCTGTCTGTTTGTTTGTTATCAGTCGTTTTGCTGCCGGGCTAAATGCATTTATGATGTGGGTAATGTGCACTCATCTGCTGTTTGTTACAGCTCCGGTACCAGTGACCCTTACTGTATCGTCAAAGTGGACAATGAGGTCGTGGCCAGGTGAGAGAGCGAGTGTGTCTTTGTAATCATTCAGTGCAAGTGTCTAATCTGATTTCCCTGAGAATATTTGCATGTGAGCACTTTCCAATCCGCTGCAATATGGATATGTATCACTTATAACGTGTCTCCCAAAGTGCAGCTTCATGTTTTCAAAGCAGCTTGGCTCCTGAACCTGTTGCTTTCAGATGAAAGCGGGAAATACAGCCTACCAGCTTCTTACCGCATCTCGTGAGAAATGCAATCCACATTATCTTTGCAGCGATCTGTTCTGTTTTACTGAGTTCTCCTTCTAGGTGTGAGTTGCAGTGCAATGTACAGGTGCGGTTCACACTTCCTCAGTGAACATAGCCACACTATCATTGAATCTCCACCTTCCCATCACACACAGACACACAAACACACACACAGCCACAGGCAACATGCACTCCAGAAACACTGCTCTAAACCTGGCATTAGCTACATGGTTTGGTTTCCACCCTGAATGTCCGCTCTGTGCCAAACGACATAAACAGTTGGAACACAAACTGCCCAACAAACATGATCCACCCCTACCCCAACGCTGGACATTTCTCTGGTCATTGTATGAGCCAATACTATCATTCACATCCAATAATGATCATCGTATAGCGATCAGGATGATCCCAGGGATACTACATAGAGAAAATCAAACTGTACCATCCTCTCACCAACCCATCTCCATGTTGGATACCACTGTTGTGTGAATGGGAACAGCCCATTGTTGGTTATGGAACGAATACAAGTGGATAACCAATGAATCACCAAAACCACAGGCAGACTAACACTTTCATTGAGGGTTGTGGAAAGGAATCTTTTTTTTTGGTTAAATATATTCGTACACAATTCGAATAAAAATCCTGTACACTTCCTGGGAACTGTTCTGATACCATTAAATTCGGGGAGAACTGAATGGCCAACAATAAGTTTTGAAGAGTTGGTTGTTCCCTTGAATATTTTGGTGAAATTTTGGGTAAATTTAAGGGAGAAGGTTCTGTCAGTGGAAGATCAGCACCATTAAAATGAAAGGAATGGATGGAATCAAATGTGCCTCCAAATTAAGGGTTGAATATACAAGTTAGCATCAATCTCAGCATGATAGTGAGAGCTTGTGGTGTTTACAACTAACTGCTTTTGATGACTGATATTAATGTGCATTCATGAGCAAATCTATTCCTATATATTTTATCCTGAATAAAAAAATGTACACAGGTTGTCTTTGAAATTTCACTGTAGAATACAGCTCAGTCTTCATTTGTTTAGAATGTATTGGCACACTTCCGTGGGAAGTTGCTTATTCTAATCACAAATTTTAATGTAAACACCATTTCATGGTCCAATTCTTGAAACTATCAAAGTGGAGTTGAAATGTTCTCATTCAGTTGCCTCAGATTCCAAAGTCTGCAACGTTCTGCTTTGTTCAACAGCAGGAAAAACAACAACAACTTATTTATGTGGCACCTTGTATGTCATGTAATATCCCAAGGCACTTCACAGAAGCATTTGAAACAAAATGTGATTAATCAAAACAAAAACAGAAATGGCTGGTAAAACTCAGCAGGTCTGGCAGCATTTGTGGAAAGAAAGCAGTTAATGTTCCTAGCATGGTGACTTTATCAGAATGTTAACTCTGCTTTGTCTTCATAAATACTACCAGACCCACTGAGTTTTGGCAGCAATTTCTGTTTTTTTGTTTCCGATCCTCAGCATCCGCAGTTCTTTGGTTTGGTTTAGTGATCATCCATGGCTTGGCCAAAGAAATAGGTTTTAAGCAGACTCTGAAAAGAGAAATGTGAGGTGGTGAGATGTAGGGAGGGAATTCCAGAGTTTAGTGTGTCGGTAACTGAAGGTGTGGCTATCAGTGCTGAGGGAGCGAATAAAATGAGGGACACTCATTTTGTTAGAATTTGATGAGGACAGATTCCATGGAGGATTGTTGAGTGCACGTGTGGGACCGTACAGGGGTTTGTGGGGATTCAATGACATTACCAGTCCCTCTGATCCTCCTCCACCAGGACCTCCAGAGTTGTGTACCAAGAGCCTGCATACCCTCTCCCTCACTCCCTCTTCCTGAAACCCATCAAAATGTGCCTGCCAGAGCACTTCACACCTTTAAAAGAAGTGGGTGTAAGAACCCTATTAACAAAAAGTCCATGTCTTTATTACGTTTGAGTGCTAAACCTGTGTTAGCATAGAGTCATAGAGTCTTACAGCACGGAGACAGGCCCTTTGGCCCAAACTGGTCCATGCCGACCAAAATGTCCATCCACGCTAACCCCATTTCCCTGCACTTGGCCATATCCTTCTAAACATTTCCTGTCCATGTATTTGTCCAAATGCCTTTTAAATATTGTTAATGTACCCACCTCAGCCACTTTCACTGGCAGCTCATTCCACATCCCTACCACCCTCTGGGTAAAAAGGTTGCCCCTCCGGTTCACTTTCAGTCTTTCTTTTCTCTAACTTTAAACTGATGCCTTCTAGTCCTTGATTCCCCAACCTCAGGAAAAGACTGAGTGCATTCATCCTATCCATGCCTTGCATGGTCTTATACGCCTCTATAAGGACCCCCTTCAGTCTCCTATGCTCTAAAATAAAATGTCCTAGCTTGTCCAATTTCTCCCGATAACTCAGACCATTAATTCCAGGCAACATTATTGTAAATTTCTTCTGCGCTCTTTCCAATTTAATAACATCCTTTCTATAACAAGGTGGCCAAAACAGAACACAATACTCCAAGTGCGGCCTCACCAACGTCCTGTACAACTGCAATATAACTTCCCAACTTCTATACTCAATGCCCTGACTAATGAAGGCATCTCTAGGCATGTTCAAGTTATGGTTATCAGCAATGAGGACCAAATTTTTATATTAAATCTGGGCTTTTAAGCATCACTGTATTTTATTATTTTGGTTGACCCTGCACCCATTTATTACACTTTGGCCAAAATAACTCCCAGTCTCAAACCCAAAGTGCTTCAGATGGAAATGGTCAATTAGGATTTGAAGTTACAATCAGATCAGCTGTGGTCTCGCTGAATGGTAGAGGAGGCCTGAGGGGCTGAATGGCTTACACCTGATTCATGTGGTTGTAAAAATCAAATAGGCATAAACACTGCTGCATTTACGGCAGGGGAGAAAGAGTATCCAAATCAAAATCAGCCTCTGAGCAGTGCATATCTTTTAATGCTACCCCACCTCTTTCCCCACCTCAACACCAAATCTCACTACCAGTAACTCTCTCTGTTTCATATATCCAGCACTACATATGCCGCAGTAGTGATGTACAACCCGATAATGGCATTGTGACTTTGATCAATTGCAATAAGGTTTATAACCCTGAATATCATTGATGTGTTAAACTAATCCCGTACCAGCTCTCAGAGATAGGTAGTCCTTGGACTCAAACCTGAGGCTATAAAGCAATGGAGCAATTTTCTTAATTACTTTGTCACAAAGTCATCTGGGTGAATTATTAATTTTTTTAATGTTTGCCACACAAAATATTTTCTAGCAGTTGGAAATCTCTCTCAGCAAGGCATGGGGGCTAGTTTGTTGAATATTCAGGGCTGAGTTTGACAAAATTTTGATTAACAAGAAGGCCAGGATTTTGGGGGACATGCATGACATGAGCAGATCTGCCATGATCTTATTGAATGGTACAACATGCGTGATAGATTGAATGGCCTACTCTTGCTCTTATTTCTGAAATATGCTGAATTTAATTTGTGATTGCAATTCAGTTAATCAAGTGTCATAAACGTGTACAAAAGCTGCACTCATAACATTTGCCCAACTTCAGATAATCAGCAGTTCAGATGTTCACAAGCAACTTCAAAGCCAGCACCTTTGCACCACACAAATTGTGAACCATTTCTCACAACTGGTTTACTGCTAGAGCACATTTGGAACTATATCTCCTTCCAAGCTTTGTTCCATCTCACTGGCTTGATAAAAGATAAAAGTTTTGATCTTTTATTTAAAAAAATTGCTCATTGTTTAATTTTAAATGCCTTCTCTCCCTTCACCATCTTTGGATTTATAGCCAAACATTAGGAATACTAAGTGATTTTTGTGTCTATTCATATTCAGTGAACTAATGAAAAATAAGATCTTCATTCTTTCAGAAGGTTGTTGAACAGTTACTTCACCTTAACCTCTGGGCACTGCTGCCAGTGAGGCACTGAGTTCATCCTAATCCCAGTCTCAATCTCCACTGTCTTCGTCTAGAAAGGGTGGCATTTTTCATTTCCAGTACAGACATCAAAGCTATTAAAAAACTGAGAAGGAGAGTGGGGGAGCAGAAACCCTGCAGCATCAGAACAACATATCAGCCAAGGAATTGTATTTCTAGAAGGAATGGATTTCTTTCTTCATGAACGAGGAGCGATCGAACAAAAAAAAACTGCAGAAACCTTTGGAAAGATTGCAGTTATAGTAAAACGTTTCAAATTAGTAATCCATCCTGGACTGTCAGAAGATATGACTGTAAATTATTTGGTACCTGAAGGACAGCAAGATGCTGCAAAACAAAGCTGGGTCTTTGGCTTTTGCTTTTGTGTCATTTCCTGGATGTGATTATAAGTGTATGAAGAACTATCCTCTGCCCCCCTATTTTATTTTTTTTTAGCTCTGAAGATGGGTGCACATCTAAATGGAGATTCTGTGTCCTGTCTCTAGATGCTTATTGACTTCCAGTAGTTTTCCAGATTTTCTGTTTTTGTGTTTGCAGGAATAATTATTTTAAAATAAGTCCTTAATCTGAGTTGTAATTAGATTTTCCCGAATGATAACTCCTGATTGCTTTTCAGGGCCCAACTCCAGTGCCTGGAAATGTATTCCTCATTTACCAAACACTTTATTAGTCAGTGCACTGAGTATAAGAGTTGGAAGGTCATGTTGTGGCTGTACATTGTTTAGGAATACTGGTCTCCCTGCTATAGGAAAGATGTTGTATATTTGAAAGGGTTCAGAAATGATTTACAAGGATGTTGCCAGGGTTGAAGGGTTTGAGTACAGGGAGAGGTTAAATAGGCTGGGGCTATTTTCCCTGGAACATTGGAGCTGACGGGTGACCTTATAGAGATTTATAAAATCATGAGGGGCATGGATAGGTAAATAGGCAAGGTATTTTCTCTGGGGTGGGGGAATGCAAGACTAGAGGGCATTGGTTTAATGTGAGAGGGGCAAGATTTAAAAGGGACCTAAGGGGAAACGTTTTCACACAGAGGGTGGTACGTGTATGGAATGATCTGCCAGAGGAGGTGATGGAGGCTGGTACAACTACAGCATTTAAAAGGTATCTGGATGGGTACATGAATAAGAAGGGTTTAGAGGGATATAGGCCAAATGCTGGCAAATGAGATTAGATTAATTTAGGATATCTGGTTGACATGGATGAATTGGACATGATTCCATGCTGTACAGCTCTACGACTGTCTATTAGGAAATCCCAGTTGCAGAGAGGTCAATTCTGAATCCAAGCAATGACCTTCAATGAGAAGAACATAGCAAAATAAAACAACAAGAAGAAATATCAGGAAATAGAGCTGCATGGGAGAACATTGGGAGTGGAGCAGCAGTATAATAAGCATCACAAAATGCAGTGCCAGTAAGAAGATCTTAAGTAGATAAATCAGTAATAATTCCATGGCTATATTCCTTAGTGAGGCAAGTTAGCTGTTCACCTGGATCACTTTAATATGATTCACATCCTTGCATGTTTGGCAAACAAATCAAACAAGATCAGTTAAAAACAAAAATGTTGGAAAAACACAACAAACCTGTCAGCATCTGTAAAGTAAAAACACGGGATAATGTTTTGGGTGCAGCTCCTTCATCAGAAACTGAGAAGCTGGTTGTGAAGATCGAACAACATAACATTTTCTAATAAACTAAATGCTTCATTCATGCGAAAAATCAATACGTTGCAAAGTATCTCGGGAAGTTGAAAGTCCTTTGTGTCACCTTCACAACTTGCACCTCATCAACAATTAGGATGCATAATTTCAGGCTTGATGCCAGATTGGGAATTTAAAAGGTAGAAGGCAAAGGTTCCTGAAATAGCTTCTCTATCTGCTCCATTACATTATTAGCATGGCCACAGAGGTTAAAACCAAGCAGTTTTTATCTGGTGCCAGATGAGCCTGACGTTGAAAACTATTATTTGAGGTAGAATTTTCCTTTGTCAAGTTTTAAGTACTGTTAGGAGAATGAGGAATGTACTCTGTGTTTTGATATCTACAGTAGCATTAATTATTGGGATATGATCATTGTTTTTAATTGTGCTTTTCAACAAATATGTTTAAATGTTGCACCCTCAGTCCCCAGGTGGTAATGCTGACAGACACATAGCACCAACATATATTTCAATGTTCCTCACCTAATGGAGCAGGTGAAAAACAATATAGTTGAAACCCTGTGATTATGGTTGGCAGTGACTGGCAGCAGAGCTTTCGTGTAAAGCTATTAATAATTGAGATGTAAGGTAATATAGGGTTTCTTAATGTCAGTAGCAAAAGCAATAATTTTCTTAGTTACATTTTTTTTACTTTTGCCACTCTCCAACTTTTGCTTTGTCTTTCCATCACTGGCTTTGAATATCCCAGCAAGTTATGCTAATTGCAACAACTACCGCACTGCTGTGGGAAACATAAAGGGGCAAGTAGACAGAATTATTTCCTGCTTTCTGAGTGCTCTTTCTCTTTGCTACAAGAGACAATGAATGAGCTCACTTTCCTAAAAGGTTCTTTCTGAGTCAGATCAGGCTGCAGTATGGAACTGATTGTTCAGATTTGTCTGCTTTAGAGTTGGTCAGGTTCAGTTCAAGCAACAGCTGGGGTGCTGGGGAATGGAGACTCTCTCACCTGGCCTGTCTTAGCAATTATGTTGGACTTTTCTTAGTGCTGGAAGTATTTGTGTTACAGGGAAGATAATGGTGCAGATTTATATACTCTATCCATTATGGTAAGAGCTCAACTTAGTATTGCAATAAGCCTTTCAATGTCAGCACAGAGGAAACCAAGTCAAGTGTAACAACAGATTTGTTCCTGAGTTCTATGAGCACTTTGTGACCTCAGCTGTAATTATTAATATGAGTAAAAGTGAAGCAGTCTGACTGCCTGTCAGTGGATAGGATGGAAGAAACTGTGTTTTGCCCTTTCAAGATTAGCTGCTGCTTTATTATGTACCATGCAAGTTTTCTTTGTCCTTCATTAGATCCTTAATTTCTCCTTTCAAGAGAATGGTACTATTTCAGTATGATTTTCATTTTAAACTTAAATTCTCTTTTCAGATGCAGGCCACATTTATTCTTTGCTTTGATTGCACCTCCCCTTCAGTTTTTGACTTTTCAGTTGCTCAGATTCATTGATTATTCCCTGTGCTTTTTATTATTTTAATTCATCCAAGGGATGTGGGTATTGCTGGCAGGGCCAGTATTTATTGCCTGTCCCCAATTACCCTGAAGAAGGTGATGATGAGCCACTATCTTAAACCACTCCAGTCTTTGGAATGTGGTGACACCCACAGGCATATTCAGGAAAGATTTCCAGGATGTGAACCCTGGGGAAGGAAAGGAATGGTGATGTAGTTCCAAGCTTGGATGGTGTGTGGCTTGGACCATAAGAGGTAGGAGCTCCCCCACCATTGACATCTCCATAGTTCTCAACTTCACTTCCCTGCCTTTTTCCCATAACCCTTGATGCCCTTACTAATTAAAAAATATTTCTATCTCAGCTTGTATATTCTTAGTGACACAGCCTTCAGTAGTAAGTAATTCTACAGATTCACTACTCTCTGAAGAGGAAGGCTTCTCTCAGCTCTGTCTTAAATGAGTGATCCCTTACTCTAAGATTATGTCCTCCAGTCGACTCTCGCACTTCCCATCACCGGTTTGAGGTCACCATGAAGGACTCTCCTTCTCAACCTCTTCCCTCACCTGAGGTCTGGTGGCCCTCAGGTTAAATCACCACCAATCACTTCTCTCTAATAAGACAGCAGCCCCTACGGTCTGGTAAGACTATGGCAAAAACAACGACAACAACAACAACTCTCCCACAAGAGGAATCAACCTGTTAGTATTTACTGTGCAAAGTTCCCTTCGAATTTTACGTGTTTCAATAAGATCATCTCTCATTCTTCTAACCTCCAATGAGTACAGACTTGGAAGGGAACATGCAAATGGTGACAAGTATCCCATGTATCTGTTGCCTCTTGCCCTTCTACTGGTTCTGAAGGATCCTTGATGCATTCTACCATTGGTTGTTGGTGGTGCATCGGGTGTCAATCGAGAAGAATGCCTTATACTGGATGGTATTGAGTGTTTTGAGTGTTCAGGGTCTGCACTCATCCAGATAAATGAAGAATATTCTTAGCGAGTTTTGAGAAGATTTGTAGACCAGGTTGAGGTTCTGGATGCAAATTTGCTCTCTGAGCTGGAAGGTTTGCTTTCAGACGGTTCGTCACCATACTAAATAACAACATCAGTGAGCCTCCAGTGAAGCACAGATGGTATGACCCACTTTTTATTTAAGTGTATAGGTTTCCTTGGGTTGGTGATGTTATTTCCTGTTCTTTTTCTCAGGGGGTGGTAAATGGGATCTAAGTCAATGTGTTTGTTGTTAGAGTTCCGGTTGGAATGCCATGCTATTAGGTAGCACTCTAGAAGCATGACATTCCAACCAGAACTCTATCAACAAACACATTGACTTAGGTCCCATTTACCACCCCCTGAGAAAAAGAACAGGAAATGAATCACCACAGGAAATGATATATCCAACCAAAGGAAACCTAAACACATAATTAAAGAGCAGGTCATGCCACCAGTGCTTCACCGGAGCCTCACTGATGATGTAACCTAGCATGGTGACAAAACGTCTGAAAACAAACCTTCCAGCTCAGCGAACAAACTTACATCCAGAAGAATATTCTATCACATTCCAGGTGTGGCTTGATGGTGATGGACAGGCTCTAGGTAGACAGAGAGTGAGTTAATCACATAGAACTCTTAGTCTCTGAAATACTGTTGTAGCCACAGTAATTATGCAAATGGTCAAATTCAGTTTCTGGTCAATGGTAATCCCCACAATGTTGCTAATGGGGATTCATCAATGTCAAGGGATGATAGTTGCATTCTGTCTTGTTGGAGATGGTTATTCCCTGGCAATTGTAGGGTATGAATGGCACTTGCCACTTACCGGTCCAAGCCTGCATATTATCTAGATTTTGCTGTATATTGTCACTGACTGTTTCAGTATCTGAGGGGTCAGAAATGGTGCCGTGTATTGTTCACTCATCAGCAAACATCCCTTGTCTCACCATATGATAGAGGGAAGGTCACTAATGGGGGAGCTGAAGATGTTGGGCCTGGACACTACTCTGAGGAACTACTGCTGAGAGGTCCTGTGGCTGAGATGATTAACCTCCACTAACTACATCCAACCTTCTTTATGCCAGGTTTGACTGCAACCACTGGTGAGTTTTTCTCACTGTTTCCCATTGACTCCAGTTTATTTAGAATTCCTTGATATCACACCGAGTCAATTGCTGCCTTGATATCACAGGCAGTTGCTGTTTTCCTTTGGAGAAACTTAGCTCGTTTGGACCAAGTCGAAATGAGGACAGGAGCTGATTCTGGCAGAACCCAAACTGAATGTCAATGAGCAGGTTATTTCTATGCAACTATTGCTTAATAGTAACCTCTTCTATCACTTTGCTGATGGTCAAGAGTAGACTAATAGGGCAGATATTGGCTGGATCAGATTTGTCCTGTTTTGTGCATAGGTCATACTTGGGAAATTTTTCACATTGTCTGCTAACTGCTCGTCAAAAACACTCAATGTAGATCTGTTTACCTTGTTGCCATAATTTTAATAGATTGTGAAACAGTAAGAGCTTAGTAAGGTTGTTTTTTAAAGGAATGTGGTATCTATTGTTAGGAAAGTTCAGCATACCAATTTTCCTTTCACAACAGATTCAAGATACTTGTAGCATACCCTGTAGAGTTGCTGTGATAGGGATAAGATCAACAAGTACGGTAACATCGTCAATGTTGCAGGAAGACTGAGTAGGGTTGCTATGACTGCTAATCCACCATTTTGATTGGTAGGCTGATTTCTTCCTGCTGGTGTTAAATCAGAAAGCTGACAGTATGTTACCACAATACCACAATGATGATGTTACAGCTACTGGCAGTAAAACTAGCAGCAATTAGTGCAAGTGCAGAAATCTCACTGATGTTATCTGTCGGCCTTTTAGCAATTTGAAATGAAAACACAATCGAATTGGATTACAGATTTCATTTTCTTAATGGATGCCTAAGCAATAGAATTAGCTTGGTGGTGAACTCTGGACTTCCTATCTGTTTAAAATGTTATGAATATATTTATGTCTAAGTTAGTTGACGGGCTGTATTCAATAGCACTGGAGATTATGGGATGATTTAACAAAGATGTTTGGAATTATGAAAGATGGAACAGAATAGTAAAAAACACTCAAAAAGCATGGGCAAAGGTTTTAAATTAAATGTGTTATAATCAGCACTAGAGAAGTCACCTTTGTGAACTGGCTGCTAAAACAGAAGGATGGTTTAGATCAAATAGCCAGTTTGTGCCTCTGCACCACAGTATAGCTCAGTGATCCAGTTAAAATCGGGAATTCACTGTGTGCCATCTGCATCCTCAGAACATCCTTCCTATAATTTTAGTGCATAGTCTATCTAACTTGATCTCCTTATTCTCCCAACAACTTTCTGTTATATTTTGTCTTATTCCAGATGTGTCAAGAGTTGTTGAAGAAGTATTTGCAAAAACAGTTCTGAATTTTTCTTGATTTGTCCTAGCTGTATGTTAAGTCTTTCATCTATATACTATTGAAGAGTGATTGAACGGCGCTTTTATAGTGATTGCTACATGACCCGTGTCTCAGATATTAACACATTATGTATTGTGCTTGCCATGTTAATCAATACATATTGTTATTTCTGCAGAGGTGTGCTGATGTTACGGTTGAACTGCGCTTGTGGAATGTTCAATTTTACTTGTCACTTTCTGTATTCTCCTTGTATCTTCTAATTCATGTTCATCCTTTTGTAAAGATTATTGTTTTGATTTTGTTACTTTAATGGCTCACGTATTTTATTTTCACACAGCAGTCTACATTAAGTTGAGTCTTAATACAATGGTCAATACCTGATCAGCCAGGGGCTCATAATGAGGAGGATGCCTGACTGAGACACTCATTGAGATTAGTAGCGAATTAGGGTCATGTGGGAATTTGGCACACAGGTAAAGAGGTGCTTTAGGAAAGATATATTGCAATTAATCAAAAACATGAAGTAGTACTGCTGTTAACAGTTCTATAATTTATTAGTATTAGTGAATTTTTGTTCAAGCAGGTGTAAGGTTAACTAATCAATAAAGGAATGGCAGGGCTCTTTAAACCTTGAGAGTGCATATCCTCTGCAATGTGGGAATTCCAATTTATTTCCTGTGTCCTGGCTAATATCTGTGTGGGAAGTGTTGTCAGTTGTAGCAGCTTGAGCTCCTAGCTTTGGGAGGGTGCATCCATGAGGCTGGGAGCTATATGGACACTGAGTTTGGAGGACATGGATAGTGGCTGGATTCAGAGCATGCAGGGAGAGAGGGAATGGGAGGTCGGCAGGCCATCAGAAGGGAACAGGCAGGTAAGATAGGCGATCCTGAAAGCATCCCAACCAGTATTCCGTTCTGAATGCACATGAGAGTAAGGTTTCATTTGGGGAGTACAGCCAGTTCTATGGCACCACATGTAGCTCAGTTGTGCAGTGGTTAGAGACAAAAAAAAACTGCAGATGATAGAATCCAAAGTAGACAGGCAGGAGGCTGGAAGAACACAGCAAGTCAAGCAGCATCAGGAGATACAGAAGTCGACTCAGCCCTGAGTCTTGAAGAAGGGTTACACCCAAAGTGTTGACTTCTCTACCTCGAGATGTTGCCTGGCTTGCTGTGTCCTTCAGGCCTCCTGCCTGTCTACAGTTGTGCAAGGAAGACTGAAAGAATGATGGTGATAGGTGATTCACTAGTCAAAGGAACCAATAAATGTTTCTGCTGTTGCAGACGTGAATCCAGGATAGTGTGTTGCCCACCTGGTGCCAGGGTCAAAAATGTGACTCAGTGGCTGAGGAGCATCCTAAGAGGGGAGGGTAAACAGCCAGGGAATAGGGTCTACATGACATAGATAGGGAAAAAGGATATGGTTCTATAATCAGAATTTAGGGAGCTGGGTAGGAAATTAGCGAGCAGGACCTCACATGTAGTAATCTCTGAATTATTTGTGATAATAAGTAAAAGTGAATAAAGAACAGGCTAGTAATGCTTGGCTAGAAGTTAGTGCAGGATTGAGAGCTTTAGATGCTTGGGGACATTGGAAGCAGCTCTGGGGAAGTTGAGACCTGCACATGTTGGATAGGTTGGACCTGCACAGAACTCAAACTGAATTGCTCATAGTGTGTTTTGCTAGAGTTTTTGGGCAGAGGTAAACTAACTTGGCAGCATTTTGGGAACCAGGGGATTGATATTATCAGAAAGAGACTTCAAGATGCACAGGATACAGGGAGAGATAGATATCATGATGATAAAGTTAATTGATGAGATCAAAGTATGGGGAGAAAGTAATGAAGTCTAAATCATGGTTACTGTGCCTGTATGTGAATGTACAAAGTATGCTAAATAGTTTCTAATTTAATTCATTCACGGGGTGTGGGTTTCGACTGGCTTCTATACCTAACCTTAATTCTGCAAAGGGTAGTTAAGAATCAACTACAGTCCTGTGGGGTTGGAATCACATGTAGGTCAAACCAGGCAAGGACAGCCGATTTCTTTCCATTAAGGACAATAAGATGAATGCACTATTGATGCGGATTGTCCCCTTGTATCTCCTTGTGCCATTATGTTTACATTGCCTTTGCAGCTCCCTCTTGACAAAATGCATCATCTCACACTTCTCTATCTTAAATTCTACCTCCGACACGTCTGTCCATTCTGCTTATCAATCTATACTGCACAGTTAACTGCACCTCCACGTTTTATAGCATTGCAATGTCTTTTTCTCATTTTTCTCTGTAATCCAATGTTTAAGTCATCCATGGGCAACAAGTATTGGCCTTGCCACTGATGCCCATATCACATGCAAAAATGAAGAAAAATGTCTATGTCTATGTATATGTATATCAAAAATGTAGTGGTCTGAACACTGATCCTTGAGAACCATCAGGGTCTAACATCTTCCAGTATGAAAACACCCATTTACTATGACTCACTGTTTTCTGTACTTTAATCATTTTTTTCACCCAGTCTCATTTATTGTGCAGTTTGGTGCCACACTGTGAGTTTTGGTTTTTTACAGACTGTTTGAGGAGAAGGCAAAGAACTGTCTTCAGGTTTAGACTTCAAAGTAACACTATTTAATATGCATTAAAAAGGCACAACTTTCCAATAATGTGGGGTTTTAGATTAGTTTTGGGTTTCACACTGAGGTTGTCATATGTGGTGTACTGGTAAGATGAAAGATTTACTCCTCTGGTCAGAGCTTATCGCACTGCGAGTGATCAACAAACGCTGTAGAGATTAAGTGGAACATTTTCTGCATAATGTTTCCACTGAGTAGGCCAGCATTTATTGCCCATCTCTAATTGGTCAAATGTAGTCATTGCTATGAGGTCTAGAGTCACATTTAATTCAAACCAGCAGTTTCTTTCTGTAAAACCCATAAGTCAACCCGATGGTTATTTTCCCCAAAACGTAACAAGTTTCATGGTCATCGTTTGATCCTTAATTCTACGTTCTCACTGAATTCAAATTCCACTATTTACTATTGCAGCATTCAAACCCAATGTTCCCAGAGCATTACCAGGGTGTCTGGATACATAGCTGAGTGATAATACCACGAGGACATCACCTCTCCTGACAGATTTACTAGAAAATCCCTGCAATGCAGAAAGAGGCCATTCAGTCCGTCGAGTTTGTTTGGACCCTCTAAAGAGCATCCTATCCCATTCCTGTAACCCCGCATGGATTTCTTTTATCATGGATAATCCACCTAACCTGCACATTCCTGGACACTGAGACAATTTTTCCTTTTAGCATGACCAATCCACCTGGGGCGGCACTGTGGCTCAGTGGTTAGCTCTGCTGCCTTACAGCGCCAGGACCCAGGTTCAATTCCCGCCTCAGGCAACTGTCTGTGTGGAGTTTGCACATTCTCCCTGTGTCTGCATGGGTTTCCTCCGGGTGCTGCAGTTTCCTCCCACACTCCAAAGATGTGCAGGTTAGGTGAATTGGCCATGCTAAATTGTCCGAAGTGTAAGGTGCATTAGTTAGGGGTAAATGTAGGGGAATGGGTCTGGATGGGTTGCTCTTTGGAGGGTCGGTGTGGACTTGTTGGGCCAAAGGGCCTGTTGCCACACTGTAGGGAATCTAATCTAACCTAATCTAAACTACGTATCTTTGAACTGTGGGAGGAAACCGGCGCACCTGGAAGGAGCCCCCAGCAGATAATAGGAGAATGTGGGAATTTCGCACAGACAATTACCCAAGGCTGAAATCAAACCTGGGTCCCTGGCACTGTGAGGCAACAGTGCTAACCACTGTGCCACCCTCAAGGCCAATGACAATTTTGTTAAACAGAAACACTTGCTGTATTTTTCCATAGGTATGAGTTTCAGAACATGCATGGAGGACGTATATGGTTTAGAACATAATGAAATGAAACATTGATCAAGAGCTGTTATGAGGTTGTCAAACATAATTTCTTTCCCATTGGTTGGTTGTCTGTATAACACAGGATCTGTATAGTAGAGAGGTGTGCTGATCTATTTTACATTTAATTTTATTTCCAGTGATGAAGCTGTGTGAAATCCAAGGAATTAAGTTTTCCATATTTGCCAATTTGTTGATCTATCAAATGAATCTGATACCTTGATTTTTTTTTCTGATGGAAAGATTAGTATAGGCAAATTTTGTTGTATTGTTTAATTGTTAATAGGCACTTGAAGTTATTGATTAATTTGCATAACAATCATAAGGATTTTAATTCCCATGAATTTCACTCATTTTGTTTTCTTGTACTTTTTGCTGATTAAAGATTCTGTTCAATCTTTGTTGTTGTAAAGATTGTTGTGGTGGTGGTGCCAAAGGTGAAAGCTGTTAAAGCATTTGCTATTTTAAAATGATATTTTCAATGTAAAGTTCAAGTTTCCTTTACCAACATGCAACCTACATAGAAATGATTTGAAGTTATTCCCTTTCCAAAATGGCAGAAGGATTTCCCAATGATCTGGGGTAGAAAGTCTCTCAAATTGGCTCTACCTTATAAAGTTCAAAGATTTATTGATTACAGTCAGTTTTGCTATAATGTGCATTTCTTCAACACGAATTATAAAGCAAATAAAGAATTTAGACCATTATTTGTAGAATGTGAACTTTCCTTTGTGTATTGGTGATAATGTGATTCCAGTCCCATTGGTTTAAATGGTGCTGCTATTGTGCAATTTTCTTATAACGTGGGGTTGCACAGGAATGAAATTATCGTGTTATATCAGAACCAACTGTAACCCAAAGATGCCTGTTGTGACATCATCAGGGCCAATTTATTCTACATTCGAGGTATTTTTGTGCCAAACTTGACACCATGGTGTCACTATGGTAGGTACTACTGCTGCACAGCACCAGGAACTTTGATTCCAGCCACAGGTGACTGTCTGTGTGGAGTTTACATGTTCTCCCTGGTTTTGTTGGGTGTTCTGGTTTCCTCTCACAATCCAAAGATGTGTAGGTTAGGTGGGTTGGAGATGCTATGTTGCCTTGTAGTGTCAAGGGACGTGCAGAATTACGGATTAGTCATGGTAATAGGAAAGGATGGAATGGTTTTCAGAGGATCAAATAGCCTCTTTCTGCACTTAGGGCTTCCATGTCATCTGATTTTCACTCTTTTTCTTAATCCAATTATTTATATTGTTAATGAATGCAATCAACAAAATTTCTAATTTGCACAAAAGTAGTTTTAATCTTCATTTGTACCAGCAATTTCATAAAGATTTGACTAACTTCGCTGTTAGGATTCTCAAACTTTGATTTTCAATATCAATTTTGATTCCTGCTACCTATTTTTCTTTATACAATTGATTTCTCTAAGCTTGTATGTGAAGAATTATCTTTACTTGCTGTTGTTTATTTTCTCATTGATTAAGTTATTCAGCAATGTATTAACTCTCTGTTAGAGCTATGCACCTCAGCCTTGTTCTTTCGGGTGGAAAGAAAACTCTTACATCCCTTCCTCAAGGGATTAAAATGTCTGAGTGTCTGGTAGTTGGCCTGTTTTCTGAAATGCTCAATTGCAGATGCTAGAGGGCTTTTATTGCACTCATTTTTATTTAAAGCTGCTTTCTCCTACTACTGGCTGGAAACAACTAATTTAAAGCAGTGTTCTAGATGTTTCTCAACAGGAATTTCTGATCAGAGATGGCTCCCTCACAGCTGCTGTTCAGCTTTGTGTTTATTTCTGGCTTCTAGTTGGTCTTAAAGTTGTGTTGATGGCTTTTTGAAAAAAAATAAAGTTTTTTTGAATTCTTCTGTTCTCCAGACATAATCAGACTTGGCATTGGGTCCTGGTTATTTCTTGATTTTTACTATTGCCATGATTTCTAGGCAGTGAATCCTGTGGCTGCCACTATCTTTTATTATGTAGTTTGATGCAACAATGCAGATTTGGGTTTATTACAGACTGGCTGGGGAGAAGGAAAAGTCAAGAATTGTCTTCACATTTAGACTTCAAAGTAACACAATTTATTGTTAGGTGGAGGTGCCAGTGTTGGGCTGGGATGGACAAAGTCGGATGCCATATGATACCAGGTTATAGTCCAACAGGTTTATTTAAAATCCCAAGCTTCCAGAGCACAGATCCTTTGTCAGGTGACTTCACTTGATGAAGGTGCAGTGCTCTGAATGCTTGTGATTTTAAATAAACTTGTTGGACTATAACCTGGTGTCACATGATTTATTGTGCATTAATACTAAATACTGCTGTACTTGGCAAACATAGATATTCCAGGCTCTTGAGTTATAGTTACATCAAGTAAAGACTAACCTATTCTCTGTGTTCATGTCCATGTTGCAGTTGCTAGTGTTACAGTGTTCCTGCTCATGTAATTCCACCCACACCAAGGTAATTATACTCAGTGATATGCAGCTCCAAGAAGCCATGGCAAGATTACTTCATTGTCCTAGTGTCCTTTCAGAACACAAACTAACATTCAGCCCTGATAATGTTAAGCAACTTTGTAAAATGCATTGTTAAAATCTACACAGCCAACTCCAGTTGGATTCCCCTGTAGCATCCGTGTAATTGCTCTTTTGATAAAAGTTTGTACTCTCTTCCTCAGTTTGTTTATCCAAGAGTCCAAATCACCATTCAGTTTCTTCCAGATAATAAGGAATTTAACACTTTTTGCGCAAAACATTGAATTTTGACTGAATCCTGCTTGAAAGGGGTGTTTCCTTGAACAAGCTTGTTCTGATCTCACCCGAAGCTACCTGCATATAGAAACACGCCTAAGAACTGGTTTTCTTTCGTTTATCTCCCAGGTAGTTCGGTCACATGATAAGTTTCTGAGAAAGTGCTGATGCACTATCTTTGAATCAATACGTTCTGCATGTTTATTGTGGTCTTATGTCGATATTAGCCATTTCAGAATTTTAATTGTGAAGACACAATGATGTATATCCAGCTTGTGCTGGTGTGTGACTTCAAAAGGGAGACTGGCTGCTCATGTCCTTGGTGGGAAAGGTGTCAGCTTTGATGTAAGCTTGGCAAGTCAACATAATGTTTGGGACACAGAACAATCACACATGTAAGGGTGGGTATTGAGTACTTTGGTAGGGAACCTCTGAGCAAGTGGACTGCTTTTGAAGTGGTGCCGTTAAATCTCTTGAGCATTAATGTGGCAGTGAACTTTCAGGTGAACATTGACTTCATGCAAAAAAAGGTCATAAAAAGGGAAATGCTTGAGGCTTGTCAATGGCAAAGAGCGATTGATTCATTGGGAAGTAACCCAACAAAGAACAGTCTGTTTCTTCTATGGTCTTGTAGCCATTGTGTAGATATGGCTAATCCAGTTCAACTTCCAATTATTGGTGGCTTCATGACATGGAAAAAGTAACATGACTTGGTATTGGGTCCTCTTGAAGATAAGGGTAAGACAATTGTAGCTTTTATTGTTAGACATGTAAATTGCCCGTCAGTTACATGACATGAATGGTAACTGCTACTTCTCAACAAAAATGTATATATTGTCTAAATTCTGCAATAAGATGGCTTGGAGGATTTGTGTCTGCCGTTTGAAATGGTTAATTCATTCATGAACAGCCCACTCCTGATTGAAAGTTGCATGGAAGCAGCTGAAGATATTTTCATTTATATAGATATTGAATACTATACAATAAGGTTTCTCAGAGGAGTAGTCAGGAATTGAAGACTTAGGAGAGTTGACAAACTGTGTGGTCAAAAAGACAAAGATCTTGAGGAAGTGGGAAATTGGCAGGAAGGTGAAAGAAGAGATGGTGATGTGTTTTCCTCAGAGGACAGAGAACACGCAGGAGGCCAGTATCAAGCAGGAGCTGTGGGGCATAAACTGCAGGAAGTTACAAGCCTTGCCAGCAAGAAACCCCTGAATGGCTTTATTAACAAAGACAGTTGGCCAAATCTTACGTTTTGTTCGGCTTAACAAAATCAGTTTGGCTGAGTTGTGTTGAGTTTTTAGGATGGATTTTCACCGCGAGGCCCGGTGAACGTTCTTGCATTATCCCACATACTCACCATTTTTGCTGCCTTCCCCATCCCTTTGTGGAGTCCCTGATGTCTGATTCCCGCCCAAGACTACAATGTGGCATTTGCAGAAACACTCAGCACCTAGTGGCTACCCATCAAAAGACTGGCATCTCTTGTGTCTGTCTCATTTTTCAGAGGCCATTGTGCACCCAGACACACATCAGCAATCTGGTGTTGTCCCTCCTTGGCAGTGTTATGGCACAGCAGCAATAGGCCACTCTGTTCCCAGCACATAGTGAGCATGACTCACACTGCCTCACACAAACAACATCATTCTGTCCCTCCAGTCATAGTTTAACCAGCACACCACACACTTCATCTGTTGGCAGCCGCATCCCATCTGAACCCCCTCAAAGCCAGTGCTCCCCTGTCCCCAGTGCCCACTGTCGGCCTAGAGCTTGTCACTGTCCAGTTGGGGAACATCACACACATAAAAATAATTGGACAAGTCTTTTATTTACAGAAAGCAATAGTAAACAAACAAAAGCAAAGAGACTGAAGTTCACCCCCACATAAAAACCAGTTTTCAGCAACATGACTAACATATATTCTCCAGTACATGATTGTCCACTGCTCCCAGCTCTCATCATTTGCAAACTGGTGTTAACAAGGTCCTATCTGGCTTGTAGCACCCGACACAGCTGAACTCTGTCCTGGACAATTACATCCTCCTCCTCCCAATGTCCTTGTCCTCTTCCATGGAAGATGATCCCATTCCCTGCTGCCTTAGGATTCAGCACAGTGCCTTGTTGCCAGCTGTGTTTGTGCAGAACACAGGCCACCAGGACCTGTCCAAGTGGCAAAAACAGATCTTCAGCATCCCCATTATCTGCTCCACCATAGCCCTGGTCAAAGCATGGGCAGCATTGCATCTGTGCTGTGCATCAGTTAGGGGGTTGTGCCATGGTGTCACGAGCCATGGTCGCATTGGGTGACCTTTGTTTCCTTGAAGGGCACTTAGACCCTCAAATCCACCAGGTATATGAGAGTGCTCCAGGATGTAGGAATTGAGGCAGTTGCCAGGGTTAGCAGGCACACACCTTCAGTAAGTGTAACAGTGATCACCTGAACATTAATGGAATGGAATCCCTTTCCTGTTGAAGAATTCTGCAGGGTTGTGATCCAGTTCTCTCAGTGCCACGTGGGTACAGTCAATTGCATTGTGCATATGGGGAAGCCAGCCATGTTCCTGAGTCATAGTGCCAGAGCTGCAACACTGACCTTATCATGGGGGTGTGACCTTGCACAGATGGCATCTGTCATTGTTCTGATACTGATATGGCGTTTGACTGAGAGATTCCACAAAGGTCTCCCATTGTTCCCTGGAATGCAATGACCTGGCCTCTACAGCTTTCTGTGGCAGTGAATTCCATTGATTCCCCACTCTCTGGCTGAAGAAGTTTCTCCTTATCTCTGTTCTAAAAGGTCTTCCCTTTACTCTAAGGCTATGCCCTTGGGTCCTACAAAGTTAAAAATCACACAACACCAGGTTATAGTCCAACAGGTTGTACACCCCAGTCCAACACCGGCATCTCCGAATCATGACTACTATCGACACCCTTGGGTCCTAGTCTCTTTTACCAATGGAAAAATCTTCCCAACATTCACTTTGTCCAGGCCATTCAGTATTCTGTATGTTTCAATTAGATCCCACCCCAAACGTTCTAAATTCCATCGAGTATAAACCCAGCGTCCTCAAATGTCCCTCTTATGTTAGGCTTTTCATACCTGGGACCATTCTCGTGAACTTCCTCTGAACACACTCCAGGGCCAGTACATCCTTCCTGAGATATGGGGCCCACAACTGTGCACAATACTCCAAATGTGGTCAGATCAGAGCCTCAGAAGTACATCCCTGCTTTAATATTCAAGTCCTCTCAAAATAAATGCCATCATTGCATTTGCCTTCCGAGCTACTGACTCAACCTACAAATTTACTTTGAGAGAATTCTGGACTAGAACTCCCAAGTCTCTTTGCACTTCAGACTTCTGAATTTTCTCCCCATTTAGAAAATAGTCCATACCTCTATTCTTCCTACCAACGTGCATGGCCTCACACTTTCTCATGTCATACTCCATCTGCCACTTCTTTGCTCACTCTCCTAACCTGTCCAAATCCTTCTGTGGCCTCCCAGCCTCTTCAATGCCACCTGTTCTATCACTATCTTTGTATCATCTGCAAACGTAGCCAGAATGCCCTCAGTTCCTTCATCTAGATCGTTAATGTATAAAGTGAAAAGTTGTGGTCCAACACTGAGCCTTGTGACAACACCACTTGTCACCGGCTGCCATCCTAAGAAAGACCCTTTTATCTCCACTCTCTGCTTTCTGCCAGACAGTAAAGCCTCTACCCATGCTAGCATCTTGCCTCTGATACCATGGGCCCTTATCTTATTCAGTAGGCTCTTGTGTGGCACCTTGTCAAAGGCCTTCTTGAAATCCAAGTAAGTAACATCCATTGGCACTCCTTGGTCTAACCTGATTATTACTTCCTCAAAGAATTCTAGCAGATTTGTCAGGCATGACCTCCCCTTGATGAAACCATGCTGACTTTGCCCTGTTTTACCATACACTTCCAAGTATTCAGAAATTTCATCTTTCACAGTGGATGCCAGGATCTTACCATGACTGAGGTTAGGCTAATTGGTGTGTAATCTTCCATCTTTTGCTTTACCCCCTTCTTAAATAGGGGTATTACGTTGGTGATTTTCCAGTCCTCTGGGACCTGCCCTGATTCTAGTGATTTACCACTAACACCTCCGCTATCTCTTCAGCTATCTCCCTTAGAACTCGGGAATGTAGTCCATCTGGTATAGACATGACTGAGAAGGCCTTTGGCCACTGTAGCAGCTACCTGACTGATGATATGGCATTCCCTTGACCACTGCTGCTGGCACTACAGGACTGACCAGTGAACACCCCCACCCCTGCTCCTCAGACTGCCCTGGTACAGATCTTTGGGCATGAATGCTGAAACAGATAAATGATCATATAAAGCCTCTGACTGATAGTACTGGGACCAGCTGACTGACAGCAATTTCCTCCCTTGATTGGATTAAGAACGAGCCCCAGCAGTTTCTGACATGTCCAGTTGGTTGAATGCACAGGCAGCTGACACATACTGTACATATCAGATGAGGTCACAGTATGCCATCAATCAAGAAATCCCTCACTCCTCCCAAACAGTTCTCTGCTAACAAACAGCCTGTCTGTGTGTCTACTCTAAAGAGCACCACAGTGTGGCATATAACGTATAACCCTGGCTGATGGGTCAACATACTCACAAGCAAAACAATGCAATGTAAGGCATGGATGCTGCATGCATGAGATCCGTGCTATGTGAGTGAATGCTATGATAGCAATCCTTGAGCTGAGTGCCTGTCCCCATGCCCAGTAGCTGATGTGTGCTGCAGTGCACGTCTGTGCTTCCTTAGTGGTCTGTGAATGAATCAGAGAGTTGCCGTGGTGCTTGATGGGTTGGCAGATGCCAATGTCCGTGGATGAGGGACGTGTGCAGCTGGTGCCTGTAGATCATACCAGTTTGATTGAAACTGTTCTGGTTTCCATGTTGCGTTTCTCGGCATGTAGCATGTTTGGCCGTTTTGTTAAGAATGGAAGCTGAATATTAATGAGGCAAGTTGTGCCGTCAACAAAGTGTTTAACAAGCAATAATCCCCCTTAATTGGTAACTCAACATGCTGCTTCTGAAAACAGGAATGCTGTTGTGGTTCTGTTCGCCGAGCTGGGAATTTCTGTTGCAGATGTTTCTAACCTGTCTAGGTGACATCCTCAGTGCTTCGGTGCCTCCTGTGAAGTGCTTCTGTGATGTTTCCTCCGAGAGAAGTACCTGTCAGGAATAAGTTGAATCTTTTGGAAACAGTAGAGACTGATGACACTGCCAGTTCACAAGGTGGCCAGGTCTGTCAATCAAAAGTTGGCTCAGAGGCAGAGCTGAAGAGTCGGACATCACACAGAGCCGTGGTAATAGGGGACTCCATCGTGAGAGGAACTGACCGGGGTTTTTGTAGCAGCAGACGGGATTTAAGGATGGTGTGTTGCCTTCCTGGTGCCAGGGTGAAAGACATCGCGGACAGAGTGCAGGAAATCCTCAAGGATGAGGGTGAAGAGCCAGAGGTGGTGGTACATGTCGGCACAAATGATGTCGTGGCTGGTGTGGCAAGAAACAGGGAAATAATGGACTTGAACGTGTGGTTGGGGAACTAGTGCAGGAAGCAAGGATTTAAGTTCTTGGATCACTGGGGTATATTTTGTGGTAAGCACAAATTCTACAAGAGAGACGGTTTGCACCTTAATAGGTTAGGGACCAGTATTCTGGCAGGCAGGTTTTTTACTGCAACACCGCTACATTTAAACTAAGTAGCGGGGGGGGAGGGGACAAACTGGATGTTTAAAAAGGAAATTGAAGGGAAAGTTAGAACAAAAGAAGTCAAGAAAGACAACTGTATCAATGAGGCAGAAAACTCAGAAAGGGATTATGCTGTAAGGTTGAGTGAAATAGGGATTGATGGGAAGGGTGAGAGCAGTAACAAATTAAAAATACTATACATGAATGCACGAAGCATTAGACATAAGATGGATGAGCTTGAGGCTCTTTTGGAAATTGGCAGATACGATATTGTGGGGATAACTGAGACGTGGCTTCAAGTGGACAGGGCCTGGAAAATGAATATTCAAGGCTACACGTGCTATCGTAAGGACAGACTGACGGGCAGAGGGGGTGGGGTGGCCATGTTGGTAAGGGAGGATATTCAGTCCCTTGCGCGGGGGGACCTAGAATCAGGGGATGTAGAGTCAGTGTGGATAGAGCTGCGAAATACTAAGGGTAAAAAGACCCTCTTGGG
Source organism: Chiloscyllium plagiosum (assembly GCF_037043375.1). Lineage (NCBI taxonomy): Eukaryota > Metazoa > Chordata > Chondrichthyes > Orectolobiformes > Hemiscylliidae > Chiloscyllium > Chiloscyllium plagiosum. Next base: position 28,174,873 of record NW_028270162.1, on the reverse strand, counting down.
AGTCATCTACAGGCCCCAAACAGTAGTCTGGATGTCAGATGTAAGTTGAATCAGGAGCTGAAATTGGTCTGTCGCAAAGATGTTACTACAGTTGTTATGGGGGATTTTAACATGCAGGTAGACTGGGAGAATCAGGATGGTATTGGACCTCAAGAAAGAGACTTTGTGGAGTGCCTCAGAGATGGATTCTTAGAGCAGCTGGTGCTGGAGCCGACCAGGGAGAAGGCAATTCTGGATCTGGTATTGTGTAACGAACCAGAATTGGTCAGAGACCTCAAAGTGAAGGAGCCATTGGGAAGTAGTGACCATAATACATTAAGCTTCAATCTGCAATTTGAGAGGGAGAGGGTACAGTCGGAAGTGACAGTACTTCTGTTGAATAAAGGGAACTATGGAGCTATGAGGGAGGAGCTGGCCAAAGATCAATGGTGCAATATCTTAACAAGGAGGACCGTGGAGGAACAATGGCAGATATTTCTGAGTATAATGTAGAAGTTGCAGGATCAGTTCATTCCAAAAAGGAAGAAAGATCCTAGGAGGAGGCATGGGTGGCTGTGGCTGACGAGGGAAGTTAAGAAACATATAAAGTTAAAAGAGAAAAAGTATAACATAGCAAAGATAAGTGGGAAAACTGAGGACTGGGAAGCTTTTAAAGAGCAACAGAGGATTACTAAGAAGGAAATACGCAGAGGAAAAATGAGGTACGAAGGTAAACTGGCCAATAATATAAAGGAGGATAGTAAAAGCTTTTTTAGGTATGTGCAAGGCAAAAAAATGGTTAGGACTAAAATTGGGCCCTTGAAGACAGAAACAGGGGAATATATTACGGGGAACAAAGAAATGGCAGAAGAATTAAATGGGTACTTCAGATCTGTGTTCACTGGGGAAGACACAAGCAATCTCCCTGAGGTAACAGTGGCTGAAGGACCTGAACTTAAGGGAATTTATATTTGCCAGGAATCAGTGTTGGAGAGACTGTTAGGTCTGAAGGTTGATAAGTCTCCAGGGCCTGATGGTCTACATCCCAGAGTACTAAAGGAGGTGGCTCGGGAAATCGTGGATGCGTTGATGATTATTTTCCAGAGTTCGATAGATTCAGGGTCGGTTCCTGAGGATTGGAGGGTGGCTAATGTTATACCACTTTTCAAGAAAGGTGGGAGAGAGAAAGCAGGAAATTATACACCAGTTAGTCTGACCTCAGTAGTGGGAAAGATGCTGGAGTCTATTATAAAGGATGAAATTACAGCACATCTGGATAGTAGTAACAGGATAGGACAGAGTCAGCATGGATTTATGAAGGGGAAATCATGCTTGACTAATCTTCTTGAGTTTTTTGAGGATGTAACTCTGAAGATGGACGAGGGAGATCCAGTAGATGTAGTGTACCTGGACTTTCAGAAAACTTTTGATAAAGTCCCACACAGGAGGTTAGTGAGTAAAATTAGGGTGCATGGTATTGGGGGCAAAGTACTAGATTGGATTGAAAATTGGTTGGCTGATAGGAAACAAAAGGTAGTGATAAACGGCTCCATTTCGGAATGGCAGGCAATGACCAGTGGGGTACCGCAGGGATCTGTGCTGGGACCGCAGCCTTTTACAATATATGTTAATGATATAGAAGATGGTATCAGCAATAACATTAGCAAATTTGCTGATGATACAAAGCTGGGTGGCAGGGTGAAATGTGATGAGGATGTTAGGAGATTACAGGGTGACCTGGACAAGTTAGGTGAGTGGGCAGATGCATGGCAGATGCAGTTTAATGTGGATAAATGTATGGTTATCCACTTTGGTGGCAAGTACAGGAAGGCAGATTATTACTTAAATGGAATCAATTTAGGTAAAGGGGCAGTACAGAGAGATCTGGGTGTTCTTGTACACCAGTCAATGAAGGCAAGCATGCAGGTACAGCAGGTAGTGAAGAAGGCTAATAGCATGCTGGCCTTCATAACAAGAGGAATTGAGTATAGAAGCAAAGAGGTGCTTCTGCAGCTGTACAGGGCCCTGGTGAAACCACACCTGGAGTATTGTGTGCAGTTCTGGTCACCAAATTTGAGGAAAGACATTCTGGCTATTGAGGGAGTGCAGCGTAGGTTCACGAGGTCAATTCCTGGAATGGCGGGATTACCTTACACTGAAAGACTGGGCTTGTATATCCTTGAGTTTAGAAGACTGAGAGGGGATCTGATTGAGACATATAAGATTATGAAAGGATTGGACACTCTGGCAGCAGGAAACATGTTTCTGCTGATGGGTGAGTGCCGAAGCAGAGGACACAGCTTAAAAATATGGGGTAGACCATTTAGGACAGAGATGAGGAGAAACTTCTTCACCCAGAGAGTGGTGGCTGTGTGGAATGCTCTGCCCCAGAGGGCAGTGGCGGCCCAGTCTCTGGATTCATTTAAGAAAGAGTTGGATAGAGCTCTCAAAGATAGTGGAGATAAGGCAGGAAGAGGATACTGATTAGGAATGATCAGCCATGATCATATTGAATGGCAGTGCAGGCTAGAAGGGCTGAATGGCCTACTCCTGCACCTATTGTCTATTGTCTATTGTCTATTGTCTATTGGCATTTCTAGTGGTTTGTATCTGCCGCTTCCGGTTGTCAGTTTCAGCTGTCCGCTGCAGTGGCCGGTATATTGGGTCCAGGTCGATGTGCTTGTTGATTGAATCTGTGGATGAGTGCCATGCCTCTAGGAATTCCCTAGCTGTTCTCTGTTTGGCTTGTCCTATAATAATAATGTTGTCCCAGTCAAACTCATGTTGCTTGTCATCTGCGTGTGTGGCTACTAAGGATAGCTGGTCGTGTCATTTCGTGGCTAGGTGGTGTTCATAGATGCGGATCATTAGCTGTCTTTCTGTTTGTCCTATGTAGTGTTTTGTGCAGTCCTTGCATGGGATTTTGTACACTACGTTGGTTTTGCTCATGCTGGGTATCGGGTCCTTTGTCCTGGTGAGTTGTTGTCTGAGAGTGGCTGTTGGTTTGTGTGCTGTTATGAGTCCTAGTGGTCGTAGTAGTCTGGTTGTCAGTTCAGAAATGTTCTTGATGTATGGTAACGTGGCTAGTCCTTTGGGTTGTGGCATGTCCTCATTCCATTTGAATCAACAGATTCAATCAACAAGCACATTGACCTGGACCCAATATACCGGCCACTGCAGTGGACAGCTGGAACTGACAACCGGAAGCGGCAGATACAAACCACTATAAATGCCGGAAGAAACAGCACAGAAGCACTTCATAGGAGGCTTCCAAGCACTGAGGATGTCACCTAGACAGGGGACGAAACGTCTGCAACACAAATTCCCAGTTCGGTGAACAGAACCACAACGTGCACCCGAGCTACAAATCTTCTCACAAACTTTGAACATGAATGCTGGCTAGAGACGCACCCAATGTTGAGATGGTCCTTGCCAGGCTTCTGGTCGAACACTGCCACAAATATCACCATAATCTATGTCACTCAGACCTCTATAAGATTCTGCCCAGGGTGTTCTCATTTTGTGTGTTGGTGATGGTGGTGGGGGTGAGGGGGCGAAACCAATGGAAATTAGCAGAGGCAAGAATCTGATCAAGCTTAAGGCAGGGCAGAATGTAAGAAAAGGGGTCTTGATATTGTCTAGGATAGAGGTGATGTGGCCTGCGAGGAGAACGGTGGAGAATCTGAGTATTCTAGTGAGGAAAATACAGACAAGGGTTTCAGCAGTGGGAAGCGTGAGCCTAGGGCAGAGTGGGCAATATTGCTGAGATTGAAGGAGATGGTACCTGTGATGATTAGGGTTGGGATTTTATATTCCGTTTAGGATCAAACAGTGCAACAAAACTGTATATCGCCTGATTCATCCTGAATGAAGGGCCAGAATGTTTGAGTTGGGGAAATCAGTAAATGTTTGCTGTAGGGAAATTAGTAAATGAGTGTGACAGCTTCAGTTTTCCTGCTGTTCATTTGGTGAATAGACTGACTCTTCCACACCTTGGGATTAGTATGGGAAAGATTTTGATGGGAATGAGATAGTTAACCAGATGTCCTATAATGTATTCTTATATCTTGATAATGCAGCATCTTTAAAAGAGTACACTTAACTCAGTGAAGCCAATATTTGGTATTCAAATCAACTCTCAGTTAAAGAGTTGCTGTAATATAATCTGCTTGTTGCATAATCTTCCATTTTGAAAACTCACCTCATGTCCTCAGTATACAGTCTGTAGCAGACTGAATTTCTTGCTTTATTGCCGAGTTAATCTGGGGCGGTTCTTGTTTTTTTCTCTGTCACCATCATTCATTTAATCCCTTTTTCAATTGTGCTGCTAATATGTGTTTGCAGACAGTCTTAAAACCCTGTGAGATAAGCCAGTTTCTGTGTTGCTTCATCTCACCATCTCCATGGTGACACTGTCTGTGTCTTTCCCACATTTTTGGTTTCTTCCTTCAATAGATTTTGGCATAGCCTTACTCACCTTCATGTTTTGTATGATTCTGTGTTCAAAATATTCAGTCTGTCCAAATGCTTTTGAACTGATAATCAGATATTATGATTTTATTTGTCTTTCCTAATAATGATTTTGGTGCCTTCCCCCACCCCCCGTTGAAACTATTAATCCTATTGCATTAGATTTGCCGTCCTTTGAATTTTGCTATAATTGTACATCTAATTTCAGCAGCTAATTTGCTTCATTGAGGTCTTCTTTTCACATTTAAGCCTTGTATCTTACTAATTGACATTTTCAGAGATTTTGTTAATCAGAGTAACTCTTGCTCATGTAAAACAACAAGGCATTCACGATACAGTTTATTTTCAGATCCAGGTGAGTCAGAGGACAACTCATATTATCTTGCACATTCAAATACAAATATATGCACAATATGTATGAGAAGGTTGTGTTCATATAAGTTTAGGCAGGATTTAAGATTACTTCTTGATTAGTGACTTAACTTTCCAGTCCATATCCATGGTCCTTGTGTAACTGGTGTAAAAGAGCCATTTATTGGTCTAATTGGAATGAATTGTCCATTTGAAGAGATTTCAGACTTATGATCATGTGTTGTCTGATGACATTGAATCAAAATTCATTGTTGCTCCGAGGATGTGTGCACAAACTCCATTCTGTTTCACCTCCATTGGTCTGTAATGTGAAACACTTCTACACACACATCACTAATATATTGTATGGTTTACTGGGTAACATAGTGAGGACAAAAACTGCTAAAAATGATATATGCTTATAGGTTAGTATAAAAGCCCTCTCTCATTCATAATTTATGGCCTCATTGTTACCACCAGAAGACTTCCATGACTCTAGGATGTTGATATCTTTTGTACTTCAGCTCGCCAATCTTTATTTCTTTTTATTTTTTGCTGCATGCTTGATTTGACATTGAGATCCTCCGCTCTAGCTTACCTTCTCAATCCTTGCTCTGTGAATTTTTTCATTCTTTAATGTAATTAGTGAGGGAGATATAGGGCTGAATTTTGCATGAGGGGAAGGGTGGGTACTCTCTTCCCAGAAGAACAATCGGTCCCAAAATGACCAATTTCAAACAAAGCCACAACGCACACTCCTGTCAGTCTGAAAGAAGTGTAGATTGAATTTCCACTCCTTACTGGGCATCCAGTGAATCAGAAACAGTGGGTCTTGAGGCACATGTAGGCTAGGCCAGGCAGATACAGCAGATTTCCTTCCCAAAAGGATATTTACAACAATTGATGATGTGTTGATAACCATTACTGAGTTTAGTTTTCTTTAATTGAGTTGAAACTCCATTATTGACCACGTTGGTATTTGAAGTTTAGATCAGAGTGGTGCTGGAAAAGCACAGCAGGTCAGGCAGCATCCCAGGGGCAGGAAAATCGATGTTTCAGGCAAAAACGCTTAATCAAGAATCCATTTCCCTAGAGCAACCTTTTGGCAGTTTATAAAATAATAAGGAGTACAGATAGAGTTAATGGTAGTTGTCTTTTCCCTAGGACAGGGGATTTCAAGACTAGGGGCACACTTTTAAGGTGAGAGGAGAGAGATTTTAAAGAGATATGAGGGTCATATTATTGACACAGAGGGTGGTTCACGTGTGGAATGAACTTCCTGAGGAGTGGAGAGGAAAGACCAGATCTAAAAGTTGAAATTCTAAATTGGAGAAAGGCCAATTTTGACAGTATTAGGCAAGAACTTTTGAAAGCTGATTGGAGGCAGATGTTCGCAGGTAAAGGAAAGGCTGGAAAATGGGAAGCCTTCAGAAATGAGATAACAAGAATCCAGAGAAAGTATATTCCTGTCAGGGTGAAAGGGAAGGCTGGTAGGTATATGGAATGCTGGATGACTAAAGAAGTTGAAAGTTTGGTTAAGAGAAAGAAGGAAGCATATGTCAGGTACAGACAGGATAGAAGAGTATAAAGAAAGTAGGAGTATAAAGAAAGTAGGAGTATATTTAAGAGGGAAATCAGGAGGGCAAAACGGGGACATGAGATAGTTTTGGAAAATAGAATTAAGGAGAATCCAAAGGGTTTTTACAAATATGTTAAGGACAAAAGGGTAACTAGGGAGAGAATAGGGCCCTTCAAAGATCAGCAAGGCGGCCTTTGTGTGGCGCCACAGAAAATGGGGGAGATACTAAATGAATATTTTGCATCAGTATTTACTGTGGAAAAGGATATGGAAGATATAGACTGTAAGGAGATAGATGGTGACATCTTGCAAAATGTCCAGATTACAGAGGAGGAAGTGCTGGATGTCTTGAAATGGTTAAAAGTGGATACATCCCCAGGACCTGTCAGGTGTACCCGAGAACTCTGTGGGAAGCTAGAGAAGTGATTGCTGGGTCTCTTGCTGAGATATTTGTATCATCAATAGTCACAGGTGAGGTGCCGGAAGACTGGAGGTTGGCAAACGTGGTGTCATTGTTTAAGAAGGGTGGTAAAGACAAGCCAGGGAACTATAGACCGGTGAGCCTGACCTCGGTGGTGGGCAGGTTGTTGGAGAGAATCCTGAGGGACAGGATGTACATGTATTTGGAAAGGCAAGGACTGATTCGGGATAGTCAACATGGATTTGTGTGTGGGAAATCATGTCTCACAAACTTGATTGAGTTTTTTGAAGAAGTAACAAAGAAGATTGATGAGGGCAGAGCAGTAGATGTGATCTTTATGGACTTCAGTAAGACTTTCGACAAGGTTCCCCATGGGAGACTGATTAGCAAGGTTAGATCTCATGGAATACAGGGAGAACTTGCCATTTGGATACAGAACTGGCTCAAAGGTAGAAGTCGGGGCGGTGGTGGAGGGTTGTTTTTCAGACTCGAGGCATGTGACCAGTGGAGTGCCACAAGAATCGGTGCTGGGCCTTCGACTTTTTGTCATTTATATAAATGATTTGGTTGCGAGCATAAGAGGTACAGTTAGTAAGTTTGCAGATGACACCAAAATTGGAGGTGTAGTGGACAGTGAAGAGGGTTACCTCAGATTACAACAGGATCTGGACCAGATGGGGCAATGGGCTGAGAAGTGGCAGATGGAGTTTAATTTAGATAAATGTGAGGTGCTGCATTTTGGGAAAGCAAATCTTAGCGGGACATATACACTTAATGGTAAGGTCCTAGGGAGTGTTGCTGAACAAAGAGACCTTGAAGTGCAGGTTCATAGCTCCTTGAAAGTGGAGTCGCAGGTAGATAGGATAGTGAAGAAGGCGTTTGGTATGCTTTCCTTTATTGGTCAGAGCATTGAGTACAGGAGTTGGGAGGTCATGTTGTGGCTGTACAGGACATGGGTTAGGCCATTGTTGGAATATTGTGTGCCATTTTGGTCTCCTTCCTATCGGAAAGATGTTGTGAAACTTGAAAGGGTTCTGAAAAGATTTACAAGGATGTTGCCAAGGTTGGAGGATCTGAGCTAAAGGGAGAGGCCGAACAGGCTGGGGCTGTTTTCCCTGGAGCGTCGGAAGCAGAGATTTACAAAATTATGAGGGGCATGGATAGGATAAATAGATAAAGTCTTTTCCCGGAGATCGGGGAGTCCAGAACTAGAGGGCATAGGTTTAGGGTGAGAGGGGAAAGATATAGAAGAGACCTAAGGGGCAACGTTTTCACACAGAGGGTGGTACATGTATGGAATGAGCTGCCAGAGGATGGTACAATTGCAACATTTAGGAGGCATTTGGATGGGTATATGAATAGGAAGGGTTTGGAGGGATATGGGCCAGGTGCTGGCAGGTGGTACTAGATTGGGTTGGGATATCTGGTCAGCCTGGACAGGTTGGACCGAAGGGTCTGTTTCCATGCTGTACAGCTCTATGACTCTAAGTAGTGGATATGGATACAATTACAATGTCTAAAGGACATTTGGATAAGTACATGAATAGAAAAGGTTTAGAATGTTTATGTGCCAGGATCAGGCAGGTGGGACTAGTTTAGTTTGGGATTATATTTGGCATGGACTGGTTGGACAGAAGTGTGTGTTTTCATACAGTGTGACTCTATGGCCATGAATCTATGAGCCTTGGTTTCTTGATTATTGATTGAGTGAACTTACCTTGACATCATCATTTCCCCAAATGCTGGCAGATGTCCTGCTACAGCAAAATTTCAATAATGCTAGAACCCCTTTCTCTAAAATGTCTAAAAAAACGCATCAAATAGAATGAAGTGCAGTAACTGATTATGAAGACTAAAGCAACGTTGATAATTCCCCAAACAGCAATGAAGTAAAAGTCTAGTTAAGTTTTTGTGGCATTGTTTGTGGAGGAATTTTAGCACACAATCCTAGAAGAATTGCTTCATGGTTTTCAAAGGCTTTCAAATGCCCTGCAGATAGTCAGAGATGGCTTTGGTTTAATGTCTCATCCAAAGGATGGAGCCTTCTCTCAATGTTGCACAAATACATGCCAAATTATGTGTCTCTATCCAGAGCCTGGATTTAAATGCACAATTTCCTGACTTGGAAAAGAGAATCCTTCTTGTTTAATCAGCTGATACAAAAGCCTAAGATGCATTGATAGAGATTGTGTTCCATTGATTGCAATGTTTTGATGACGATTGTTGCTTTAATATTTAGAACTGCTACGATATGGAGGAACCTAAATCCATTCTGGGGTGAAGAATATACTCTCCATCTACCCATGGGCTTCCACAACCTCTCATTTTTTGTAATGGATGAAGACACCATTGGGTAAGTGTTTCTTTAATGCTGGCATTTAGACTAATTAAAAGGACATTTTTATTAAAAGAAATATTGTTATAAGAGATACAACTGTTATTGAGTTTCTGGAAAAGCCTGAAAATTGCTGTTATTTTGGGTTTGAATTCGAGGTCAATAAAGATTTTAGCAGGAATGCACTCCCTCACGTTTACTCAAATTTAGTGCACACTAAAATCGTGGCAGTATCTGCTGAAAGGGCACTATGAAACAAAAGACTGATTCTCACTCAGGTGCACTGTGATAGAGCTGGGGCATTATGGGATGGTGGCGGGGAGACCCAATTTAGAGCCTGAGACCTGAATTTTCCCAGGCCTGCAGAGATGGACCTGCAGGCATGCTGCAAGCCATTACTGAAAACATCAATCTTGTTCTGATCTGACCTGGTCTCATCTGTGACTGCTTTTGCCATGGACACATTGCCCTGATGAAGAGACTGTTAGGGAGCAGAGTGAGGGGTCTGGCAAGATCTTCCTCGTCACAGACCAGCTCTCATGAAGGCTGGAGGTACCTTGAAAGTGCTCCCCTAACATTAGGCAGAAAACACTTAACTAGAAGGAACACATCTATTTCCCGACCAATTCTCAATTTCACCTGCTGTTATAATCAGCTGGGAATAGACAAATACTATTTTTGAGCATCATCAACATGTCACTGTATTTTACAGGCCACTGTATTCCCCACCCCGGCTAAAGATTCGATAGGGAGCCCACCATCATAAAGGCTGATGCCCTGCAACCTCTATAACCTGGAAGCAACATTGATTGCTGCTGTTGTCCAGTCTTATGCCAAGGGGAGCAGCATTCAGGCCTCCGGATGCAATGGCCTGTCCATCAGAATTAGGTCTTCAGGAGCAGTAGTTCCATGCTGGAAGACACAGTTTCATGGAGGACCCTCATGTTGGTCCAGTAGTCTTCACGTTTGATCCTCAGCATTTGACATATTGTGGAAGCTCTCAAGGATCTTACAGTGGCATTGGCAGATAGTCCAGGTTTCACTGTAGTGGAGGAGGGTGGTCAACACAACAGCCTGATGGACCAGGAAATTTGTTGACTTTGAGAGGTCACTGTTATTACTGTTGTTAAAGACACAATTTCACAGCTTGAAGAAGGCAGCACTGACACAGTTGACTCAGTACTGAACGTCTCCATCACTGGGAGAGGTGGCTGCTGAGAACTGGGAAGTGCTGCTCATACTGCAGAGCCACCCATCCATGTAGATGGAGCAAGAGATGCTCAGCTGGCTCAGGGAAGGTTAGTCAAGGCCTTCATCTGCGTGGTGTTTAAGCTTTGTATACAAGATGTTGAAAGGGTGGGGTGTCATTTGCATGCTCTGTGTGAAGTGAGCCTTTATGCAGTGGTTTGCAAACTGCAGATTGTGGAGTCCCTGGTGGTTGGGCTTTTTATTCTCCAGAAACAGCCAATGTTAAAGAGCTTCCCATGCAGTTGACACTAGGTGCTGACCTTCAGTTGTAGGTCATCCAGTAGATGGTGATGCTCAGGTTGATGGTTAACAAGGTCAAAGTGATGGGATAACACTTTTGACTCCAGTCTGGAAAGTGTAAAGAAATAATGAAAGAACTCATGTTTTCTTGCATTGGCCTTTTCAGTGACCTTGAGGCCATTTACTAAGATGAAGGGACGGCAATGTGATCTGTTTCTGCTGAAGTGTGGATACTTCCATCCAATCTGTTAATTTAGTTATAGAGTCATAGAGTCATAGAGATGTACAGCATGGAAACAGACTCTTCGGTCCAACCCCGTCCATGCCGACCAGCTATTCCAACCCAATCAAGTCCCACCTGCCAGTGTCCGGCCCATATCCCTCCAAACCCTTCCTATTCATATACCCATCCAAATGCCTCTTAAATTTTGCAATTGTACTAGCCTCCACCACATCCTCTGGCAGCTCATTCCATACACGTACCACCCTCTGTGTGAAAAAGTTGCCCCTTAGGCCTCTTTTATATCTTTCCCCTCTCACCCTAAACCTATGCCCTCTAGTTCTGGACTCCCCGACCCCAGGGAAAAGACTTTGTCTATTTATCCTATCCATGCCCCTCATAATTTTGTAAAACTCTATAAGGTCACCCCACAGTCTCCGACGCTGCAGGGAAAGTAGCCCCAGCCTGTTCAGCCTCTCCCTGTAGCTCAGATCCTCCAACCCTGGCAACATCCTTGTAAATCTTTTCTGAATCCTTTCAAATTTTACATCTTTCCGATAGGAAGGAGACCAGAATTGCACGCAATATTCCAACAGTTGCCTAACCAATGTCCTGTACAGCCGCAACATGACCTCCCAACTTCTATACTCATTACTCTGACCAATAAAGGAAAGCATACCAAATGCCTTCTTCACTATCCTATCTATCTGTGACTCCACTTTCAAGGAGCTATGAACCTGCACTCCAAGGTCTCTTTGTTCAGCAACACTCCCTAGGACCTTACAATTAAGTGTATAAATCCTGCTAAGATTTGCTTTCCCAAAATGCTGCACCTCACATTTATCTGAATTAAACTCCATCTGCCACTTTTCAGCCCATTGCCCCATCTGGTCCAGATCCTGTTATAATCTGAGGTAACCCTCTTCGCTGTCCACTACACCTCCAATTTTGGTTTCATCTGCAAACTTACTAACTGTACCTCTTATGCTCGCATCCAAATCATTTATGTAATGACAAAAAGTCGAGGGCCCAGCACCGATTCTTGTGGCACTCCACTGGTCACAGGCCTCGAGTCTGAAAAACAACCTTCCACCACCACCCTCTGTCTTCTACCATTGAGCCAGTTCTGTATCTAAATGGCAAGTTCTCCCTGTATTCCATGAGATCTAACCTTGCTAATCAGTCTCCCATGGGGAACCTTGTCGAACATCTTACTGAAGTCCATATAGATCACATCTACTACTCTGCCCTCATCAATCTTCTTTGTTACTTCTTTGAAAAACTCAATCAAGTTTGTGAGACATGATTTCCCACGCACAAAGCCATGTTGACTATCCCGAATCAGTCTTTGCCTTTCCAAATACATGTACATCCTGTCCCTCAGGATTACCTCGAACAATTTGCCCACCACCGAGGTCATGCTCACCGGTCTCTCGTTCCCTGGCTTGTCTTTACCGCCCTTCTTAAACAGTGGCACCACGTTAGCTCACCTCCAATCTTCCGGCACCTCACCTGTGATTATTGATGATACAAATATCTCAGCAAGAGGCCCAGCAATCACTCCTCTAGCTTCCCACAGAGTTCTTGGGTACCTGATCAGGTCCTGTGGATTTAACCGTTTCAAGACATCCAGCACTTCCTCCTTTGTAATCTAGACATTTTGCAAGATGTCACAATCTATTTCCCTACAGTCTATATCTTCCATATCCTTTTCCACAGTAAATACTGATGTGTTAGTCGAATGCAGCAATGTTCACATTTTGAAGTCTTTATTTAACAACCGGGTGGAAGGCGAGCACCATTCCACATTCTTGGAATTAATGACCACTAACATAAAGCTTAATATGGCAACAGACTCTAGACTGAACGTTTGTGTAAATCATTATGAGGAATTCCTGAGCTGTGTTGAAAATGTCACAATGTATGCATTCTTAATGGCTAGTATGTGTTTAAAACACAGATAGAAGCCTTTTGGCCCATCTCTCTTTAGTGTAGCAATCCAGTCAGTCTCATGTCAAACTGACCCTGAAACTGAAGTTTGAAAGGTGTGTTGTTTGTGTTTGCAGAAGAATTGGAATGTATGCGAGAGATATTGATTGGCTTTGGAATTAATTTGGTAAGAAAGTTGGCTTTAAAAATAATAAGTTTATAAGCACCTTCTCCTTGCAGAATGCAATTTTATTTAAAGGATTTTTGAATACAGCAAGTTCTTCTGTAATTTTCCCCCAGTTAGTGGAAACAAAATATAAATATATATTTCCAACAGAATAGGATCTCTGTTCTACAAAGAGTCAGACTTGGTTTGATTCATGCCTATTGTTTCATGTTTATAGATTAAACACCGCACATACAAAGGGTGCACATTAGCATCCAGTGAATATCAGTACTGGGAGTAGTTAATTTGTTCTAATAAGTATTAATTCCAAATATTGACACCGATGTCAGCCATTTCTTTTGTTAAGTGTGAGTCTTAAGCTGTGCTTATTCAGTTGTGTTGTATCTGTACATATGTAACCTTTTCTTGGAATTGCTATCTTTGGCTGGAACCCTACTATTAACTTGTTCTGTCAGGAAATTTGATCTATTGAATAGTAAAGATAAGCTCTGCTTTCAGTTGAACTTGTTATTATCATCCTCTGTGTGCCAACAAAACAGAAGAATGAGAGGTTTCTTTGGAAGACACAACCACAAAACCACCAGCTTTCTGAATCTTTGCCAGTGGCTCCTTAATGAATTGCCAAAAAAACAAAGCTTAGGAGTAAATTCATAATCTTTTAATAACTATGAACCAAAATAGTTCATTTGGTTCATCAAACCTACTCTGCCATTCAGTAAGATCACGGCTGAACTGACTGTCGTTCAATTCCACTTTCTTCCCTGGCCCTCATAACCCTTGATTTCTTTGTAGATCAAAAATATCTCACTGGCAATTCCAAGACTACTGACCTCCTGAGTGGAGAAATTGCTCCACATCTCTCTGTTAAATGGGAGACCCTTTATTCTTAAACTGTACACCTGAGTTCTAGATTCGCCCATGACCAAAAACATCTCTCAGCTTTTACCCGATCAAGCCCTCTCAGAACCCCACAGGTTTCACTATGATCACCTCTCATCCTTTTAAACTCCCAATGAGGTTAAGTCCAAACTGCTCAACCTTTCTTTGTAGGACAGCTCCTTCATTGTAAGAATTAGTCTGGTGAACCTTCTTTGAACTGCTTCCAATGGAAGTATCTCTCCTTAAGTACTCTAGTTTCAGGCCTCCTCAAAGTTCTGTACATTTGTATCAAGACTTACCTATTTTTATACTCTGTAGCGTTGTCAAGGCTTTCTTACAAGCGCTAAATTATGTTACCATGGCAACAATTCCTCATTTATAGTCTTGTACAATGTTGGAGCTCATAATTTTTATTTTACGTTTGTTAACAGCATAATAGAGATTTGTGTCCTGTAAATATCTGTGACATTGTACCAGTTGTTAAGCCAAATTAATTGTATGCATTGGATAAACACCTTGTATTTTCATCGAGTGATTGATGCTCTAAAGGGCAGGACTGCTGAGTTGGTTAGGTAGATAGCTTGTGACTCTGAATAGTGCCAATAGCATGGATTTGATTGCATTCTGGCTGAAATAGACTTGAGACCTGCCACCTTACTCTGCTCCCGGGAGTGAAAGGCATTGGCAAACTATCACTGACACAAGCTATAAAACAGCATGGCTCAAAATGAAACATCAGCACACAGTGACCCATGGATGTGCTTTGGGGAAGAGCACCCATGAACAGATGGTTGCTGTCATGAAGTTGTAACTCCAAGGGAAGGGGATATTTGGCCCATTGAGCGTATGATGGCTCTATGTAGGGAAATACAGTCAATCACATTCCCCTGGTAAATGTGTACATTTGTTTCCCTTGAGTGCCTACCCAGGTCCTTTTTGAAATCAGTGATCATCTCCTTTTCCACCACTCTCTTAGGCGGCAAGTTCCAGATCATTACCATGTGCTGCAGAATAAATTTTTTTTCCTCCTATTTCCCTGACAACTCTTGCTCAAAACCTTAAACCCCTTACACCTTCTACCACGGACTATTTGGAACAGCTTTGCTTTGCCTACCTTATTTCAATCAATTCAAGTCTTGTATACCCCTCTCAGATGTTCTTTGCTTCAAAGTGAAACACCACAGATTCTCCTACTTAACCTTGTTCTCTTGCGGATGTTACAAAAATAGCTGCAAATGCAAGTAGTGAGCTTGATATAAGCAGTCTGCAGAGGGATAAAAACAGGTTAAGTGAGTGGGCAAATCTTGATAGATGGAATACAGTCCGAGGAAATATGTGTTTAAAACTTTTTAGCAGGAAGAAAAGAAGAGCTGAATATTATTTAAATGGGGAAAGAATGTAGAGAGCTGTAGCACAGATGGATTTGGGTGTCCATCAATCATTGAAAGCTGGCATCCAAGTTCAGCAGGCAATAGGGAAGGCAAATGGAATGATGGATTTTACTTCAAAGGGAATGGAGTGTGAAAATAGGGAGGTTGTGCTAAAACTGTACGAGATATTAGTTAAAACGTGTCGTGTTGGAAAAGCACAGCTGGTTAGGCAGCATCCAAGGAGCAGGAGAGTTGAGCATGAAATCAGGAATTCCTGATGAAGGGCTTATGCTTGAAACGTGGACTCTCCTGCTCCTCAAATGCTGCCTGACCGGCTGTGCTTTTCCAGCACCACACTTTTTGATTCTGATCTCCAGCATCTGCAGTCCTCACTTTCTCCCTGTACAAGATACTAGTCAAATCTGGAATACTGTGAATATTTTTGTCCCCTTACCTAAGGAAAGATACCTAGGTATTGGAGGCAGTCCAGGCAATGTTCACTAGGCTGATATGAGGTATGGAGGGACTTTCTTATGAGGAGAGTTCCAGTATGTTGGGTTTGTACTCATTGGAGTTGAGAAGCATGAGAGGAGACCTTATTGGAGTTTTGTTGTCAGGTGGTTGTCAGGGTAGATGCTCAGAGGTAGTTTCCCCATGTGGGAGAGTTTAGGACCACAGGGCATAATTTCAGAGTAAGGAGTAATTCTGCCACATGTTTCATCATTGCCGAAGTTGCCCAGAGTCCTATAAGATTCCGCCCTGGAATTTCTAGAAACTGGATATTTATTACTTAGACAGAAAACTTCTTGTTACATCACTAGCTGTATTCCGATTGCAACATCCCTGGCCACTTTCAGGGAGAGGATCAGAAAATCTGACCCTTCTCTTTGTACCTGTTATTGATTTCCAAGTGAATGCTTGTTTTCTGCAAGAATTATTCCACTGGAAGACTAATGGATTTTTAAAAGTTTGCTCACTCAATCTTTGAAATCTTCAATGTTTCTGCCCATGGGGGGTATGAGGACCTGTGGCGCACTGTGATTTAAAACCTGTTTACTAATGACATTGATAATCAATGGCGGCATGGTGGCTCAGTGGTTAGCACTGTTGCCTCACAGTGCCAGAGACCCGGGTTCAATTCCCGCCTCAGGCGACTGACTGTGTGGAGTTTGCACATTCTCCCCGTGTCTGCGTGGGTTTCCTCCGGGTGCTCCGGTTTCCTCCCACAAATCCAAAATGTGCAGGTTAGGCGAATTGGCCATGCTAAATTGCCTGTAGTGTTAGGTGAAGGGGTAAATGTAGGGGAATAGGTCTGGATGGGTTGCGCTTCGGCGGGTTGGTGTGGACTTGTTGGGCCGAAGGGCCTGTTTCCACACTGTAAGTAATCTAATCTAATCTAATCACTACAGAGTGTCCTCTAAAGAAAGGGTTAATTCCACAAAAAAAAACAGAAAATTCTGAGATCCACAACAATCTCAACCCAGAGATTGATTTGTGACTGTATCTATATTGAGTAATTATATGGTAGACTTTGCTGGAAATATTAATTGTCTTCAAGGTGTGATGCAGTACTGATTAGGCTGAGTAGTTATTTTACTTAATGTAAGAGAGAGCTCTGCTATATGTTAATTAGAAGCTGATCAGTAAGCATGGATACTGCCTGGTGTTCAGTGTGACTTGCATATATATTTTACTGCAGAGCTGACTGAGTGAATAGGTAGAAAACAAATGGTGATATGGAGTGACAGAAGGTCAGGTTGTTCAAAAATTAATGTCCCTGAGAATCGATGCAATGCCAATTGGCTTTATAATCATATGCCCTAGATATACAGAGCTGCAATAATTTTGGATCCAGAGTGTTTGGATAAGTTTCAGAGCTTGGCTGTGATTATTCACTTTGAAAGGCAGGAATATCTTCAGGCCTTGACACCTTAATGTTTAAGAGCTGTTGGATTAACTAGTTGTTTAGTATTATTACTTCCTGGATGGAGAAAGCAGATACCCAAATGCTAGTGTTAGTCAACGAGGAACAACATTTTATTATTGCTTGTTTTTGACTTGTGATAGAAGAGATCGATTAGATGGATACAGTGGAATATTGTACTGAACAGACCGAGCAAATAAACACTCATCAGAATTCATTTTTTAGTTAATGCATGGAATGGGGGTATTGCTGAAAATTAGGGATTTGTTGCTGATCCCTTATTGCTGTTGAGAAAGTAGTGATGAACTGCTTTCATGAACCACTGTAGCCCATTTGCTCTAGGAACCCCTGCAGAGTCATTAGAATGAGGGTTCCAGGAATTTGATCCAATTACAGTGAAGGAACTGCATAGTTCCAAGTCAGAATGGTGGGTGTCTTGAAGGGCAACTTGCAGGAGGTGGTGTTTCCATGTGTCTGCTGCCTTGTCCTTCTAGCTGGCAGATAATGCAGGTTTGCAAGGTGCTGTCTCAGGAGATTTGGTGAATTGCTGCAGTGCATCTTGTAAGTAGTACTTTGCTACCACAGTGGTGGAGGGAATGAATATTTAAGGTGCGGATGGACTATATGCCAGTCTAGTGGGCTGCCTTGTCCTATTTCTTGTTGCTGGCATCACTTTCAGGAAGGCACTTGGAGAGTATTTTGTCACAATCTTGACTTGTGCCTTGTAGGTAAGTTATTCACCACAGAATCTCTGGCCTCTGACCTGCTGTGTATCCATGGTGTGTATATGGCTGGTCCAATTCAGTTTCTGATCATTGGTATCTCCCATAATGTTGATATTGAGGAATTCAGAAATCGTAATGCCACTTATTGTAGGGGGTTATGGTTAGTTACTCTCTTGCTGGAGATGTGAACATCTAAATGAAGTTTTTATTATTACGCATTGATTCCAGTGACATTCACTGCCTGGAGAAATGTTTAAGAATTACAACATGTTTCAATTTATATCACAATGGTAGGAGAAGTGCCTGTTTGAAATATAAACAACTGGCAAAAGGAGGCCAATTTGATCACCCTGGACATTTGGTCTGACCAAACTTTGAGCATTGAGAATTTGTCCTAAATAGGTTGATATTGAACTTTGCTGAAACTGACTTTAGAGCGATTAGATATCAACAATCCTAAAACACATTGCTTCACAATCTTCTCAATTGTAATTAGGGGTGGTGCTCTGATCAAATTTAAAAAAAAATTGTTTTAGGAGCTTTACACCATTCAAGAAATTCATTGACTAAGTATATGCTTGGCTTACAGACTTGCTACTCCCCTTTCTACTCCCCATATTAGCTGATACTATGAAGTGGTTTCTCTCTTCAGCCTTGATTTCTCTTTTAAATCTGCCATAATCACCCTTCTCCTCAAAAGAGCTATTCTTGACCCCACTGTTATAGTAAATACTGCCCCAATCTCCAACTGTCTTTTTCTCTCCAAAATTCCAAGCTGTGTTGTGAACACTCTAATCTCTGCCATCTTTCTCAGAACTCCAATCAGGTTTCCATTTTTCTTGTTAAAGTCACAAGGAATATCCTGTATGACTGTGACAAAGGTAAAATACCCATCCTTGCACTTTTCAAACTGTCTACAGTCTTTAATAGAGTTTACCACATTATCTTCCTCCAATGTCTCTCTCTGCTTCCATCCCATTGGATGGGACTACTCTTGCCTTACTCCATTCCTATCAAATTAATTAAAGTCATGGAATCGCTTGCAATAGATTATCTTCCTGCTCCTGCACCATTACTCTTTTTGTCCTCCAAGCATCAATCCTTGGCTTTCTCCTATTTCTCAACAACATGCCAACCCTTGACACCATTGTCAGAAAGCAGGGCATTAGTTTTCACTTGTACACTGATGAAGCCTGGCTCTACTTCAGTGCCACCTCTCTCAACTCATTTGTTGTTAAACTGTCACACTGAATATTTCAAATCTTGAACTAGATAGATAGCAATTTTCCTCCGTTTAAGCCATTCCTTTTGGTCTCAGTTCCAAACTCCAGTCCCTGGCTACCATTTATCTTCCTTCCCCAGCAACTCTAAGACTAAACTAGATAGTTTGTAATCTTAACATCATACTTTATCCTGAGATAAGCTTTCAATTACAAACTCGTACCAATACTCAGATTCCCTATTTCCATCCCTGTGGCATTGCCTGACTTCACTCCTGCCTTGACACAGCTCCAAATTCCTGCCTTGTTACCTCTTAACTTGACTATTCCAATGCATTCATGGCTGGTGTCCCACATTCTACTTCCTGTAAGCTTGAGGTACCCAAACCTCTGTTGCATGCTCTATTCTAATTCAAACCAGGTCCTGTTCACCTATTACCCCTGTGCCCACTGACCTACAATGGCTCCTGGTCATGATATTAGAATTCTCATTCTTGAAATGAAAACTCTCCATGCCCTAACCCTCTCTATAATATTCTCTTGTTCCACAACTTTCTGAGGTATCTGCTCAAATCTAATTTTGGCTTCTTGATTTAATTCCCCACATTTGGTGGACATGTCTTTAGCTATCTGGACTCTAAGCTCTGGAATTCTTCTCCTAAACCTCTTAAGTTTTCCTCTCATCTTCTCCTTTAAGTTATACCGTAAATCTATCTTGTTTACCAAGCTTTGGCCATCTTATCTAAAACCTGCTACATGACTTAGTGTCTTATTTTGTTTTCTAAGGCTCCTGTGTAACACTTTGAGATATTTTATTACATTAAAGTGCTGTACAAGTATTAGCTGTTGCTTTGTAAAATATCCATCTGTCACCCATACAGCTTAGCCCTCAGCTCTTTTTCTGTGGTAGATTTTAACATTGTTACAATTTATAGCATTCTTGTATTGAAGTTAACTGTGAGCCATAAATTAACCTTGACAAAGTAAAGCTGAGTTTATTTTGTACCTAGTGTGTATTGTATTGTCTACTTCTTGTATTACCTTGGGCAAACTGAGATCTAATTGCATTTGTCCATTCTCTGATACTTGCTAGAGGGAGTATACAGGATCAAAAAATAACTATTGGAAAAGGAAATGGAATTTATGTCGAAGATTATGCTGAAAACTATGCATGGACCGTAGAAGCCGAATTTTCAAAAATTGAACTTGTGTTTACGCTGATTTTCTTCATAGATTGAAACCACAACTGGTGTAATTACATCATCAAAACATCTCTGCTTGATAACATTTTTAAAAAAAATCATTTTCAATTATTTAAACTTATAATTAACATTGTTATTAACTTATTATTTGTTTTAAGCAGAAAATATAATAAGGCCTGTTCTGACAAGCTATGATCTATCGCTAACAAATGCTGATGAAACTTCAGAGCTGACTGTTTTCTCACTATTAGAAATTACATGATCAGCTCTTCCTGACTCCTGATCCTTACATTCTGATCTCCTTGGTGACTATTTCCATTTTAATTGCAGATGTCACGATCTGTATAGGGTGTCTACAAAAGGTGTTGAATGCTAACACTGAATAAAAGTCAGCCAGCAGTGATAGCAGTCATGTTGCGTGAGTGTGTGAAAGGGGATGCCTGACGGAGAGATATTCGAGTATGATATGTATTGGCCTCACTTCTCGTTATATCTTTATAAATGTAGAAAGTAGTCTGAACATGGACTACTAAAAGGATGATGGTCAACCTGATAAAAAGAGACATAATCAATGTTAGATTTAGAATTTAAAATAAAAACCAGAGCCTCTGCTATTTTGTAATATCCAAGTACAATTAACACCAGTACTTTATGCATTTTCATTCACATGCTATATTTTCCACCATTGATTCTGCTTTGCTGAAAGCAATCATAACTTCCCTTTTCTAAGCTATATAATGTATTCCAGTCTGATAAGCTATAACACAATCTTCATGTACTCCTCACTAATTCTACTCATAACCAAACTAGAATAGTAACTGCAAATGCAAATCGGCTGATATATTTTCTAAACCACAGCAGTGACTACACTTCAAAAAACATCTCATTGGTGAACTATGTTTTGGGATGCCCTGTGGTTGTGAAAAATGCAGTATAAATGCAGGTTCCTTTTTTTGACTCTGACAAGCTTGTACTGACATTCTAGTTCCATCTTCGTTCAAGCTAAATCAGTCCCGAGATTTATTTTCTTATTTGCTCATGGAAACAACTCTTGCTCCCTCTCTTTTTTTCCTCCTGTTGATTTAGCTTGGCATTCTTCCTCTTTTCCAACCAGAGGTTCCATCCTTCAACCAACCAACCACCTCCACCCTCCCCTACCAGTCCTGTACCCCTCTGCCCCAACAACCTGTTTGAGCAGATACTCTTTCTCCTCTGCAGTTATGTTAATGCTCTCCTTCATGCTCAGTTCCTGGCTTCTGCTCTACCATCCTGCTTTCCCAAGGCATTAATGTGCCCAGATCTTCTGATGGCCAAATAGTTGTTTCTGAAGTGTAGATGGGAACTGAGCATGGGAACCTTGTGAATTTCTTGTTGTATCAGTCTCTGAAGGATTTGCCTTGGAATTTGAAGATTCCGGTTGGCAATTCCTGCATACCTGAAACTCTCTGAAAATATCGATTTACCTCAGAGAATTCAGAGGGTTTGCTACAGTTAAATAAATAGTTGCTCAGAGAAAGCTAGACTATTAAATGTTATTAAATACTCTTGAGTTTAACACCTATGCAGAATTAGCCCGAGTAACCCCATTTGTAGAGCCCTTATATCCTGCAGACCTTGACCTGACAGTTTCTTTTACCTTGGGACCTGACAACCCTCCCATCACCATCAAGGCTAGCAACCCCCACTCTATGCCTGGACTTGATGCTCACAGAAGACAAACACTTCTGCTTTCCAAGACCCAATTTCCCCATCTTCTATTCTGGATTTTGCTCTCTCATGTCCCACTACTGGGCCCAAACTGCTGTGGCACGGTGGTTCAGTGGTTAGCACTGCTGCCTCATAGTACCAGGGGCCTGCATTCAAATCAAGTCTCAAGAGACTGTCCATGTAGAGTTTGTAAATTCTCTCCCTGTCTGCGTGGGATTCTGCCAAGTATTCTGGTTTCCTCCCACAGTCTAAATATGTGCAAGCTATGTGGATTGGCCATTGCTAAAAATTGTCCCTTTATGTGTAGGGTAGGAGGGTTAGTCATGCAGGGTTATGGGGATAGGGTAGGGGGCTGGGTTTGGGTGGGATGCTGTTCAGAGGGTTGGTGTAGACCTGATGGGCCAAATGGTCTCTTTCTGCCCTCTAGGAATTCTATGGAGAGAATTCCACACACTAATAACCCTCTGGGAAAAAAAAAAATCTCCAGTTTAAAAGGGAGATCTCTTACTCTTAGCTAATGTTCCCTAGTTCTAGTCTCTCCCAAAGAGGAAACATCCTCCTAGAATCCACCTGATCAAGTCCCCTTAGGACCTTATATATTTTGATAAGATCACCTCTTATCATTCGAAACTCCTTACTTGCTGCAGCTGCAAACTACCTTTGTGTGATTTGTGTGCCAGGTCATCCAAACCCAACTGACCATTAAGTTCTGCAATGTCTCCCTATTTAAATTGAATGTTGCTTTCTATTATATGCAAAGTTCACATTTTCCCAAATTATACCCCACATACCAACATTTTTGCCCATTTACGTAACCTGACTATATCTCTTTGCAAGCTCTCTACCTCCTCGTTTCAATGTACTTTCCTTCTAATCTTGGTGTCTGTCAGATTTAGCCATCATACATTCAGTTCCTTCATCAAATTTGTTGATTTGTATTATAAATAGTTGACAGCTCCGCACAAATTCCTATGATATTATTTACAGCTCGCCAACACAAAAGATACTCATATATTATTAATCTGTCTCCTGTTAGTTAACCGATTCTTTATCCAAGCTAACATATGTTCTCCACACCATGCACTCTTATCTTGTGTGGTAATCTTTGATGTGGCACTTTATAAATGACTTTTGAAAATCCAAGAATGCCACATCCATAGCTTCCCCTTTAATCATGCTACTTGTTACTTCCTCAAAGCGCTCTAATAAATTAATTAAACATGATTTTCTCTCCACAAAGCCATGTTGTCTCCTCTTGATCACATCATGAGTTTAATGAATTCTAGTGGTTTCCCTATGACAGCTATTGGGCTACCTAGATTGTCATTTCCTGCTTTCGGATTCCCTCCTTTCTGGATAAAGGTGAATAGGAATAATGTGGGGGTGAGCTTATTTCTATCTGTGAACACAGGTACATGGACTGTGCCTTAGATTATAAATATTAGCTTGCAGGTTAAAGATTAAAGTACTGGGTTGCCTCAAAATGGATGCTGGTTAGAACAAGTTGATCACAGTAGATTGGATAGAATTACAAAGATTTATAACACAGGAGAAAAGGAGGCTGCTTTACACAGAGTGACTATGCAGCTTTTTCTCCTAACAGGAGACAAGTAATCTTCTTTTGAAGGTATCTATTGAATCTGTCTTCACGACCGTATTAGACAGTGGGCTCCAATTCCAAACCACTTATTAAATAACCTGTACCTGCTTATTATTGACCCTTAAACCTTTGCACTGTTTCCCTTTACTTATTCCATCAAAATCCTTCCCAGCTCCATCAAATCTCCTGTTGGTGTTTTCCACTGTAAGGGATTTTCGCCCATCTATCCAGATAACTGGAATACCTTGTTCTTTGAACCACTTTAATGAAACACCTTCTCTGCAATCTTCACATTCCTCTTGAAGTGTAATATTCAGAACTGAGTACAATACTCAGTTTAGTGTAATGTTTTAGATCTGCATCTCTACTTATATAGTGCAAGATCCTATAAGCTTTGTTAACCTGTCCTACTATCTTCACAGGTTTGTATCCCAGCAATGTGGAGACTGAGTAATTCAAACGAGTTGATGTCTTGCATTTTGTTTGAAGATTCCTAACCAGACTAGTTGTAGCTCCTGCCAGAAAATCCCTTCTGAACAACAGTATACTGAGGTTCCTGGATAGCTCATGCTTGGGGGGGAATGTATGAAACCACCCAGTGTGTGAGTGAATGGGTGCAAAAAGAGGCCTGAAGGGGTTATTTGAGAATTTGTTTGTTGGTTTTATTAGCAATGACAAGGGATGCTTTGGACCCCACAAGCAGACTCCAGCCTTTCCTACAGAAATTGTCCCCATTATTCCAAACCAAACATGGCTCCCTAATGGGACAAGCAAGCAGTGGCATGTGGATTACTCAAAAATGTGCCCTGTTCCACCAAATCTAATGGGTGGAATTCTACTGATAGCATTCACATAAGGCCTTGTGATATCTCTTTCTCTCTGCAAGGTGAGAGTTTTCAAATGACAGTTAAGTATTCCCATTGAGAATGAATTCCCAATAACATCAGAGCAGAACTATTACGGAATTCAGAAACTTAGTTGCTGAGCAATTTTGATTTGGATAATGTGGTTTTCGGAAAATGGTTGTTGCACTGTAACAAGCAAACCTTGTTGCTTCTGGCATATCCAGTGTAAGAAGCATGTGGCTTATACACTGAGTTGGATGGTAATCTAGTCAAGTATTGGAATAAATATTTCACTGTTGAATTGGTTTCGTCTGGAGTTAGCCCAGATTTAGATCACATCACACTTCACATTTAGAGCTCCTAGCAACTTTGAGTCACTAATTTGAGCTACCGCATGCAGAGGGAAAGTAATTTAGTGCATGATTATTAATGAATTCACATTCGTGCCCCTCAGTAAATATTTTCTAAGAAATCCCATTCGATTTGAGGCAACCTTTTCAGCACTGAATAATTCTCTATGCAGGAAATATGAACAGGAAAATCTAACCCCTCCGCAGAATCAAATTCCTCAACTGAAACAGAGCTGTCATCCAAATTATAACCCGGACAGCTCATTGCTTTAAGAAAACTTATGTTACAAAGTAATTTTCCTGGAGCGTAACACTGACCAATTGCTAATATGCTATAGAATTTATTTTGAAATTACAATATTAAGGCTAATTTTCCAACTTAATTCTTCTCGTGCAGAGCCAAGTCTGCTTGGAGCTCATAAACAGAAATAGAATTCAAGTTTATAAACATCAACTTCTACTGAAACGTTTTCCGTTTAAAATTTTCAGGTATGATGACGTCATTGGGAAGATCTCTCTTAATAAGGAATACATAGCAGCTCACCTACGAGGTAAGAAAGCTTCTGAAAATTCATGTCTTGAGTAATCCAAGTTCAAATGTTCCTGTTACTTCTTTGTCCTAGGGAATGGTAACCAACAAAATAAATTGTAGCAAAATGAGTTCAGAATTTCAATTCATCCATCAATTTGATATTCAAGAGTCATAGAGTCACACAGCATGGAAACAGATTCTTTGATTCAACTAGTGCATTCACAGAAAATAAAATCTATACAGGATGTTGTTTTAAAAAAATAATTAAAATAATACTGTGGCGACTGTAAGATTTTGGATTATCATGGCAATATATACTGTAGAGACAATTACCATATATTTTTAATCCAGCCTCAACTAATGCCTGTTTTTTTTTTATCCCCGTTTGCACTTTGTTGTTTGTCCATGATTATATTGCCAATTCTCATTAGCAAATACGGAAAAATGTTTTTTAAACCTTAATTACAATAAGATTATCACTTCAGCTGTGTAGGCAGACTGCGTGGGAAGTTTGAGTTAGCACTTCTGGCAATTAATTTAACAGCTAAAAATGAACGAACAACATAGGAGAGAAATTACTGCTCATAGATCTATTCTTTTGTCTTTTATTCTTCCTGTTAATTATTGTTACTTTTCTGATAAAAGGAGTACTGATGATCAGGGCAGCATTTTAAAAATAATGGCTCATGTCTGCACCTGCAAGTTCACTCATTTCTCTGCCTCCTGACTTTAGCCTGAGGATTTAGTTTAGAGAAGTAGAGATAGATGGAGTCAAAACCAGGCTGGTTCATAACATTGGGAAATAAAGAAATTGAGATAAATGTGATTGCCAGATTTCATGGTTACTCAATTAAGGAAAAAGTGAGGACTGCAGATGCTGGAGATCAGAGCTGAAAATGTGTTGCTGGAAAAGCGCAGCAGGCCAGGCAGCATCCAAGGAACAGGAGAATCGACGTTTTGGGCATAAGCCCTGAAGAAGGGCTTATGCCCGAAACGTCGATTCTCCTGTTCCTTGGATGCTGCCTGGCCTACTCAATTAGGAAACCAACACCATGTAGCGTATAAAATAGAGATGTACGATGTGGAAGCAAAAAAAAGGAGCTTGATAAACAATGCTGACATACTATTTAATGAGCTGCTGTTAAAACATTAATTCTTAAAGAAGATCAAATGAATATAGAACAATATGTAATCTCACAGCAGATTATTCATTTTCTAACTGCCATGGGCAACCAACATGGATATGTTCATTATTGGAGGAATTGATTTATCATGTCATGTTGTAACCAATAATGTGAACTTCTCTACTCAACGCTCGGACTACCTTTACTATATACGTCCCGTAATTTTTAATAAAAAGTGGATATCCCAGTTTTTGATCGAATTTGAGTGATAAATGTTCACTTGTTTTATTTTGTGGGTGCATGAGGCATGTGGGGAGTTTTATATAATGAGCAATGTAGAGACAAAAGGTGGGAACCTGTGCAGGAAAGCATGATGAGAGATATAGGCAAGTAAGTGACATCCAGGAGAACTAAATTCTTACATTGAGTGAGAAATTACAGAAAAATATTACGGTATATTGAAATTATGTGAGGGTACAGTAATAGGAACATAGGAATTAGGAGTGGAAATAGGCAATTCTGCGTTCGAGCTCACTCCGCCATTTAAGTGATCATGGCTGACCTTATCCTGGCCTCAACTCAGCTTTCCTGCCTGCTTCCCATCGCCCTTTATCCTGCTTTGCATCAGACACATACACATGACTTTCTTGAATCCGTTGATTGATTCTGCCTCCATTGCACTCTGGGGCAATGAGTTCCACAGATTCACAGCCCTCTGAGAGAAGCGGTTTCGTTGCAGATCAATGACCTTTTATTAGAATCCATCAAAGCTAATACCTTGTTGTGAAGCATTAGGCTTCTCCAAGTGTGACATAAAATTGCTTTCTCCTCTTGAAAATGTTATGGAAAATTAATAGCTTCATATTTTACATTTGATTTGAAATTTTAATCTATTAGTGAAGTTAAAAAGAAATTGGAATCAAAATTCATCATTGCTGCAGGAGGAAGTTGAATTATTGAAACAATGATGTGAGTTGTTAGTCATCAGTAGAATAGAGTTTGAGGCACTAAACTCCCATAAACGTGCATGGCCAACTCTTTACTAATTAGAAATATGAATATAGAATGATAATGCTGGATGTCTGATAATAAGCAGAAAAATTGGTTTTACATTCAGGGATTGAAGGATGCTTCTTGTTTTATAAATCATGTTTTTTTCATAACTTTGGCCTTACAAGTGAACTACAAGGTTATATCTTTGCTTGGAAAGGGAAGAGCAAGTTTTCCATTCACTTTCTACAGATTATTTTTATTCTATCTTCATATAATCAACTCAGTTGCAAGAATGTTTTTTTGCTGTGGGTTTTGCCACAGTCCTTTCTGAGACAAAAAAAACCCTGCAGATGCTGGAATCCAAGGTAGACAGACAGGAGGCTGGAAGAACACAGCAAACCAGTCAGCATCAGGAGGTGGATAAGTGAATATTCTGGGTGTAACCCTTCTTCAAGACTGGGGGGTGGGTGTAGGGGGAGCTGCAGATAGATGGGGTGGCAGGGGCAGAGTAGTGAAGTGGGGATAGGTGAAGACAGAACATAACTTACAATGTCCCAGAAAACACCATCACCATTGCTGTGTGCGCCTTCCCCCACTCGCATGATAATACATGGAACAGGGGGGTGGCATAGTGATTTGGAAGTTGGGAATCCTCAGCATTGACTCTGGACTGCATGAAGTCTCAAGGCATCAATCATCAGGCAACAAAACCATCTGCTTATTGGCACCTAATGCTGCCACTCCATCAGCGAATGATTCAGTGCTCCTCCATGTTCAAAACAATTTGGATAAACCCCTGAGGGTGGCAAGGACACAGAATGTACTTTGGGTGGGGAACTTGAATGCTGATCACCAAGTGTGCTTGACCATACTGCTATTGTCCAAGCTTTCAAGTCCAAAAGGACATAGATGCAAGACTGGGTGCGTGGCGGGTGGTATAGCAACCAACAAAAGGAAAAGATATACTTGATCTTAAACTCACCAATCTCTAAACCATCTTCTCCAGATGGATATGCCTATTACAGTATTCTTTGGAGTTACCACCACACAGTCCCATCTTTATGTTGAAGATAGCACCACACAATATGTATCACAGTGCTAAATGAAGTAGATTTTGAGCAGATCTAGCAATTTAAGATGCATCTTCTGTGATATGCTATGAGAGCCATCAGCAGCAGCAGAACTGTACTCAAACTTAATTTGCAACCTTAAAGGCTGCATATGCCCCACTCTAACCTCAATGCTGGCTCAATGAAGAGTGCAAGAGGGCATTGCTAAAAATGATGTGTCAATATAAAGTATCAGACTGCTTGTGTGTCAACCACCAAAAGCAGAAAATGATAAACAAATCCACAACCACTGGATTACTGGATCAGATTTAAGCTCTGCAGCCCTGTCAGATCTAGTCATGAATATTGGAATTCAATTAAGTAACTTACTGGGGGATGAGATTTCTCCATAAATAGCTCCATCCTCAATGATGAAGGAACCCAGCACGTCAGTACAAAATGATAAGGCTGAAGCATTTGTAACAATCTTCAGCCAAAGGTATTGAGCAGATGATCCATCTCAGCCTCCTCCCATTCAATTGCTTGCATGTAATATCAGGGAATTACTGAAAGCAGCAAAGGCTATGGATCCTGACATTGTTCCAGCAGTAGTACTGAAGATCTGTGTTCCAAAACTTGCTGTGAGCCAATACAACAACAACACTGGTCCTGCAGTGTGGAAATTGTCCAGGTATGTCCTGTACACACAAGGGGACAAATCCAACCTGGTAAATTACTGCCCCATCAGTCTACTCTTGATCATCAGTAAAGTGATGAAAGGTATAATCAGCAGTGCTATTAAGCAGCACTTGCTTAATGATAACTTGCTGAGTGACACCCAGTTTGGGTTCTACCAGGGCCACTCAGCTCCTGACCTCATTACACCCTTGGTTCAAACATGGCCAAAAGAGCTGAATTCCAGAGGCTGGGTGAGAGTAACAACCCTTGACATCAAAGCCACATTTGACCAATGTGGCATCTAAGAGCCCCAGCAAAAGTGGAGTCACTGAGAATGAGGGGGAAATTCTCCACTGGTTGGAGTCACGCTTGGCACATAGAAAGATGGCTGTGCCTGTTGGAAGTCAGTTATCTCAGCTGTAGGACATCTCTTCTTCATCAATGACCTGGGTTCCATAAAGCCAGAAATGG